>NW_024429195.1:10492238-10898437 GCF_017639785.1 Mesocricetus auratus
ATGTTATGAACTGTAGGGGGAAATGCTTGTTCTCCAAAGACCTGCAGATTTCTTGGCTCTGCAGCATGATCTAGCTAGCCGCTAACACAAGGATAGATTGAGGGAAACTGCAGAAGTACACTGCCCCCATTTGGATGCTGTGGTGAACATTTGATACTAACAGACTGAATGGTTTTGAGCAAATGTGAGACATGCTTGCCAGTATTTTCAACAGAAGCTAATTAAGTCTAAAAGAGTTAATTAATCCCAGAAAGAATTTTGGGGGCAAAGGAAAACTAATCAGTTTAATTAAGAAGATTTGAGATCTAGCTAAGCTTTTCTCACCAATTTGTTTGAAAAGGAGCTGCGTGCCACCAGCATCTACTGATACGTATAAATAAGAATGGCTTCAGTGTGATACTGCCAAGGTCATGAAGCACTCCAATCACAAACATGGCTTTTAAACTAACTCTAAAAGTCTTGGTAGCAGAATATTAAATAGCCAACACAGAAACAGACATCTTACTGAACTTCGGGTAGCATTTATTTCAATTTTGTGTTACAGAAAACACACGTTATAAAATTTGTTTTCAAATTGTTTTTGTGTTTAGTGATTTATTCTTTTTGTATTAATTAAGCTATTCACAGCTTGCAGATGTCTAAATAAATCTCCCCAAGGCATCTTACCTGTGTATTTCCCCAATCTATTCTTTCAGTTACTTATCCAAAAGTAGTCTTCATGTGCCTTTAAGTTCCAGAAGTATGTATGAATCAGTGAATTGTGGGATTTTTAGCAAGATATGTAACTTGAGATCTTTTTGTTGTTCTTGGGGCAGGAGTATTTTTTTATTATTTGCTTTGAGTCAGAGGTTCAGGATGGCCTTGAACTTACAACTTTCTTGCCCACTCTTACCCCCATGCTAAGATCATAGGCACATGCCATCTGGTCCAGGTCTAAGATCCTCTTATCAGAACACTGTGTCATAACTAAACAAAACTTTTATCATTCTTTTACATTGTTTTCCTCTATCGCAAAACTCATGGCTAGCACACCTATGTAACAAAGCACAGATTAACATTTATAGACTGTAAGCCGTACTTGACACGGGAAACTTCAGAAATAAAGCTTCAAAGACCAGGGGATAACATTTTCTTGAACAACTTCTCACTTTTGCATCATCACAAATTTAAAAACCTTAAGGCGAACCATGCTGAGTTTAGGATGGTCTATTTATATTCAAACTTTAGGGAAAAGCTTAGACTTCATCACTGCTGAGACGATAGAGGTCCGGAACCTGGTTCCTGCCTATTCCACTGATAAAACGGGGACTGAAATTAGGACAGCGGTTTCCTGGGGCTAGGAGCAGAGCAGGGATTGCTTCAGAAGAGACAGAAAGTGTCCCTGTGTGGTGGCAGGAGTATTTTAAGGTTAAGGACACAGCTTCAGTGGTAGAGTACTTGTCCAGCATTCACAAAGTCTGGACTGGATCTCCAGTATGGAAAACCAATGAACCAAAATGTTTTATAAGGTTGCTGTGTACCTCTATAGGTGTGTTGATTCTTTATAATATAAATTTACAGTGAGTCGCCTTTAATCCCAGCACTAGGGAGGCAGAGGCAGGCAGATCTCTGCGAGTTCGAGGCCAGCCTGGTCTACAAGAGCTAGCTCCAGGACAGCCTCCAAAACAATACAGAGAAATCCTGTCTCGAAAAACCCCAAAAAAAAATTTACAGTGAGTGAGCTTTATGGCTGTGCGTAGGGAGAGATCTGACGTACCCGTAGCACTGACCACACCCGTGCGAGTGTGTTCACAGGTACGTGGAACGTACCGGGGATAAAATGAGTTAGGGGGAGGAGGCTCTTTTGGGGGGGCTCCAGTTTTCAGTTTGCTTTCTGAACCCTCAGTCAAGCTTTAATAAATTGTTAGTAATATATCGCCACAAACTGGGGCAATAACTTAGGGGATAAAGTGCAGCCTTGCAAGAGCGAGGACCAGAATTCCGTCCCCAGCAACCATCTGGAAGCCAGGAATGACCACACATGCCTGTAACTGTAAGAATGGGGCAGGTTCAACAACTGGATTTCCATAGCTTGCTGGACACTTCACTTAACTAGTCAGTGAGCTCCGAGTTCAATGAGAGATATTCTCTCAAAAAGATAGAGTGTAAGCAACAATGACCAGACTGACCTCCACACCACACACACACACACACACACACACAGCTTAACAAAGCACTTGTAATCCCAGTGCAGAGACCGCAGATACAGGTAGATTCCTGGGACTCACTTCCTGTCTAGTCTAGGGTACTTGGCGAGTTCTAGCACAGTTAGAAACCCTGTATTAGAATAAAAACAAACAAATAAATCCTGAGGAACACAGTCCAGGTTGTTCCTACTTTCACATCTTTGTGTATATACATGCATACACTCAGACAGAAGCATCTACACACACACAAATAACAAAATATTAACAAGCTGAATCTAGGAACCCATTAAAATATTGATTCAAAAGTCAAGAGTGGTAGCATATGCCTATAATTCTAGTAATTTAGAGGGAAAGGTAGGGGGATCAGAAGTACAAGGCCAGCCCCAATTACATAGTTAATTCAAAGCCAGATTTAATTACATAAGAACCTGTCTAAAAAAATACCATAGTTAACCCCAGGGATAGAAATATGGTTCAACAAATGAAAATCAATAGACATATGTAAATGGAAGTTTCTTGTCCTGTTCCCTGTCCCAGAAGCTGCTTCCCAAATTACCACACAGAGGCTTAATATAGCAAATAAATGCTCAGTTAATAGCTCAGGCTTATTACTAACTAGCTCTTACACTTTAAGGTAATCCATATTCCTTATTTATGCTCTGACACATAGCAGGTTCATCCCCTACTCCCTGACTCTGCCCTTCTCCTTCCCATCATCCTTAGTTTGGTCACCCTGCCTATACTTCCTACCTGGCTACTGGACAATCAGCATTTTATTAAACCAATTTGAGTGACAAATCTTTACAGTATACAAGAGGATTATTCCACAGCAGATGTAGAAAGAGTATTTGATAAAATTCAATATCCCTTTGTGATAAAATTTCTAAACCAGCATATAGTATGAGTAAACCTCAATGAAATAAAGATCATGGCAAATAAGCCATATTTAGCAGGGAGAAAGCCAAAAGCTTGCTAAGATTTGAAACAAGATAAGGATGCCCACTTTCACCATGTATATTCAACATAGTACTGAAAATCCTAAACAGGGTAATCAAGAAAGGGAAAACAAATAAAGGGTATAAAATTGTAAAGGAAGTCAAACAGTCACTATTTGCAGATTGTATAATCTGGAATGATCTCATATGTAGAAAGTAGCTGCAAACTATTAAAGATACAAATTCAGCAAAATTAAGAATACAACATTCAAACTCAGTAGGGTTGATATATACCAATCAAGAAAACAATTTATAATAGCTGTAAAACAAAAATTTTCCAAAGTCAGGAGAAATTTCTTCAACAAAAACTATAAATACATATGAAATAAATTTGGGAGGAGACACACAAATGGGAAGTCATCTCATATTCATGGATTGCAAAAATCAATGTTAAATGTTCACACTGCCCAAAACAAAATGTAGATTCAATACAGTCTTTATTAAAATGCTAGAAACAATATTTGATGAATGAAAAAGAAAATATTAAAATTAAATCACACCACAAAAAAATTAAATAACCAAAGCCATCATGACCTAAATGAACAAAGCAGAAAGCAAAATACACTACAAGCCATAGTAATCAAAGAAATATGGTATATCACCAGGTGTGATGGTAAATGTGTCTAATCCCACCACTCTGGAGGCACAGGCAAGCAGAATATATGAAGATATAAAATAATAAAAAACAAAATACCTAATAATCCAATTGAAATGAGCTTTATAATTAGTTCATAAGAAAAGCATACAAAGGGTCAATATATGTGTGTAAAAATACACATCACTAATCTGGAAGGAAGCACAAATCAAAACCAGAGTATTATCTCCTCCCAGTGGGAACCGTGGTTAGCAGTGGTGAGGGTGTGGAGAAATGGGACCCCTCACACATTGCTGGTGTGGACGCCAATCTGTACTCCCACCGTGGAAGTCAGTGAGTAGCTTGTGGGGAAAAGAAAACAGAACTGTCATAGGATCCAGCAATCCCGCTACAGGGAATGTGTCAGAAAAGACAGGAGGGTCAGGACTGGAGAGGAAGCTGACTAACTGTGAGCCTGGGAGCAAGCTTTCCTCCATGTTCCTCACTTGCTTCCAGGATGGGGCTTGACTGGGATGAGTGAGTGTTAGCTTTTTTGAGGTTTCAGACGGGATGGGACAGGGATGGATTATGGCACTCAGGAGTCACAGAATACTGAGTATTACAGCTCGGATGGAAAGGTGTTCGGGCACTCGGGAGCCAAGGACCACCACAGGTCACAGTAAGCATAGCAGCTTACAGCCTTGCTTCAGGGAGAGGCTTCCCTAGTGCCTCAGCTCTGTTGGGGCAGGAGAGGGTTTCCCTAGCAGGAAATGGCTAAATTGTTATAGTTTGGCTCCAGTCCCCCAGAGAGCAGAGTGTAACAGCTTGGCTTAGGCAGGGGAAGATTTCCCTGGGCAAAAAGTGTTACAGTCCTGCTCTGCTCTGCCCCGCCCAGTGAAAGAAGATCTTCACCCAAACCTCCTTCAAGAGATTTATTGGGAGGGAAGAATCCAGGAGAGTGGCTGCCCTCTACCAGGGTGGCAGAGGACAGCTGGGCAGCACGAACAGCCACAAGCTGCACAGACACAGGGTTTATATAGGGATTCTTGGGGGGGGGTGGAGTTTTCCAGGGTTGGGATTGGTCAGATTTCAATCCCTGAGCTCAGGATGGCTAGAACTCCTGCTCAGCGATTGGTTGGTTTTCTGCACAGGGTTAGGGTCAGATTGGGCTCTGGTTTCAGGGCCAAAGTGTGTTTCTTTCACAGGCTCTGACTCCAGAGACAAAGTGTGTTTCTTTGGCACTGGTTTCAAGGCCATGGTGTATTTCTTTAGTTCCGGTCCTCTTTAGCCTTTTGGCTCTAGATTTAGGGCCAGGGTGCATTTCTTTCACTGGCTCTGACTCCAGGGACAAAGTGTGTTTCTTTGGCTCTGCTCAGAGTGTGATTCTGTGGCTGGCCCCTTTCCCTTACAGTGAGCCGATCGTTTTCTCCTCCAGGCGATTCCCGAGCTTCTCTCCTCGGGTCTCTCGGGAGCCAGAGTTCTCCGACCCGGTTGGCGAGGGCGGGCAGAAAGCTTCTCCTGAGACCTGGGACAGGCGGCTCGGTGTCCCGCCCTCTGCGCAGACGGTGTCCCGCTCTCTGCGCAGACGCAGTCCTCCTAGGACTCGCCTGGCTCCTCCAGCCGGAACCGCCCACCAGGTTAAGACATCCGCGCAGGCGCAGTCGTCGCTTCTGCTCCACCTAGCCGACTTGGGCTCCTTGTCTGCGAGAGCCTAGCGCCCTCTAGCGGACGGCCTCCGCGCAGGCGCAGTCGGTGCCTATCCGGCCCGCTCAGCCCTGCCTGCTCCGGGGATGCCACCGCGCAGGCGCGGTCGGTGCTTTCTTGCGGCTGCTCAGCCCCGCCCACGGAACCCCGAAGCGTCGGCTTGGGGGCGGGGCTCTGGCGGCGCAGGCGCCGTGGGGAGGCGGCTCCGGCAGTCCCGGCGGGCCGCTGGTGAGGCCGCGGCTGGCGTTTCTCCGGTGCTGACGGGCCGCGGGGGCGGGCCCGGAGCTCTGGCGGCACCACGGAGGCTCAGGCTGTGTCCGAGGGCTCGCGGCCGGGCTCCGCGTGCCCGGAGTCGGCCCCTCCGGTGACGGTGCTGGTGATGCGGCAGGACGAGGCCGCGGCGGACGGCACTCCGAGGCCGGGCCCGGCGGGGAGCGAGGCGGTGGCGGCGGCGGATGCGGAGGACGAGGCGGGGGACGACGACGCCGACCTGCTGGACCCCTCGGACCCCGCGGGCGGCGGCGAGAGTGCGGCCAGCCCCGAGGAGCCCGAGGACGAGGGCGCGGAGGGCGGCGGCGCGGCGCGCAGGCGGGGCGCCAAGACCTGCACCTACCAGGGCTGCCGCGAGACCACCAGCCAGGTGGCCAAGCAGCGCAAGCCCTGGATGTGCAAGAAGCACCGCAACAAGATGTACAAGGACAAGTACAAGAAGAAGAAGAGCGACCAGGCCCTGGGCTCCGCCGGCGCCCCCGCGGCCGGCACGGGCAGCGTCAAGCTGGAGGTATGCGTCCCGGGCCGGGGCAGCTGGGTGCAGCCCGGCTCTGCACGGATGCGGGGGGCTCCCACACCCGCTCCCGGGGGGGCCGGGCTCAGCCTCCACCCCGATCCGGTGGCGAGTGCGCAGACAGCGGGGACCCCAGCTGACACCGGTGCCTTGGAGGAGGAGATCTGCCTGCCCCTCTTGTCCGCAGCCCCTCCCCGCCCAGTCCCTAGCGTCCCGCGTGTTACAAACCCCCGTCCCCGGCTGTCAGTGTCCTCAGTGCCCCTGTCCTTTTAACCAGCCGTCCCCCGGAAAAGTTGGCTCGTGGGCGGGGCTGGTGAGTCTCGGAGCGCTTTGGGGGTTGCTTGGTGTGAGCCGCGTGCGTGGCGGGCGAGGGTGAAGAACCACGGTGTGCCCTCTGCACTCGGGATTCGCCTCGCTGAAGTTTCAGCTCCCTCGTCTGGGGGCCTATGCGGTGTTTCCTTCAGGGTTATTTTCGTTAGGTGAAGATTCTAATGGGTGCGCATTTCCGCTCAAGCTTAGCCAAATCCACCTAAGTGTTTGAGCTGTTTACAACGAAAAAGAATCCCTAAAAAGTAGGAGGACTCCTTACCTCAAAAATTCCCTTTGGAAGGGGAATCCTAACACTTGTGGAAGTTTGGTCTAGATGGCTCAGAATTGTTTCTACTACAAGCGTCTTTGATTTTGTGGTTCTTTGCATATCCCAGGCCCTGAAGTCCACCCTTAGCAAAGTCTCCCAGTTTTCATTGTCATACTGTGGCTTTATTAGGGACAGAATGTTTCATTTAACTTCAGCAACGTCGTATGTAAGGGAAACTAACTATTTAGGTTCTTCCGTATCTGGGGTCAGCACTGCTAATTGTTTATGGGATTCGATGTCTCAGGGTAAGGTTGCTGTTGCAGAACTTGCCTGTTTGCTGTGTACTGTGGCTTCACACCTGTGATTTCCACAGAGAGCTGTGTCGTTTGTTTCTGTGAGCAGTGTTTTGCTGCCTCTCCCTTCTTGGGGGGTGTGAATCGGGTGTGAATCCGGTATCTCATTAGCAGTAGATTGCTTTGTCCCAAAGCAGGCAGACTGTTTTGACTTAGATTGTTGTGTGTGAAGAGAATTTGGTTTCACCTGCCAATCTTCTGCAATATTGAAAACAGCTTGCAGGTAAATTCCCCTCTGCCCAGCATCTTTGGTTTGAGGACTTACAGGAAGCTGAAGAACCCAGGTTGGAAAGCCTGCAGGGAGGAGTCTTACTTTGAATTAGTTGCCAGCACGATGCCTGTGACTTACCAAGAGGCTTTCCCAGGTTTCATAGGAACTCAACAAAAGGAAGAAAATCAAAGACATGTTCATTATAATTGAATTGCCTGCTGTAATGGATACTAATACAGTGTTAAATGTTCTTTCATTGATCCCAGGAAAGCACAGACAACATACTTTCCATTGTCAAGCAAAGAACAGGATCTTTTGGGGATCGCCCTGCAAGGCCTACTCTTTTAGAACAAGTGTTAAATCAGAAAAGACTGGTAAGTGTTTTCTCATAAAGTAATTTAGGCCTGTTAGAAAAAACTGCTGGTTCTCCGTGGAACTGTTTTCCCTTTGTAAGACTTTAAAAGTTGCTCAGTGCCATCAGAACCACACAGTGCCTCATCACTGGACTGGAGGTGCCCCCCCCACCCCAGGACTGCACCGGAAGGAACACCCTGAGCCCTGTTTCTTCACTGATTGACCTTTGTGCAAGATGAGATTTTAAAACAGACTCTAAATATGTGAGATAGTACTGTAACGTACTGAGATACAATTACAAATATTTAATAAGGGTCTCTGATATAAAGCAGACTCTAAGTTTGTGAAACGGTACTGTAATGTATTGAGATATAATTACTAATATTGAGTAAGGGTCTCTGATATAAAACTGATAGAAGTGATCAGAGGTCAGTCAGAAAAGGAGTGATTGTTTGATAAATACTGGAATATTTGAACAGTAATTTGAAGGAAAGAAAGAATGTAAACCATACTTACTATATAAGTTTTTGTTAGAATATTAGAAATTTTTTTCAAAAATGAATTTGGATTTTATCTCAGAATTCCACATTGAGGTTTTATAATATCAAAGACTCGTGAAGAAAAGATTTAAACTTGACAACATAAAAATGTAGACAAAGACAATGCTGAAAATTAAACTGCAAAGTGATATGGGAAAATAGTAAAAGATCATCATTGTATTTGATACTTTGTTATAACATTCCCCCACTTGAAAGACTCAGGCCGGGGTGTTGCCTGGATTTTAAAGCTCAAACAAGCAAACAAAAATATGATAATTCCATAATAATCCATTTTCCCTCTCTTCTCTTTAAGTCATTACTGAGAAGTCCAGAAGTTGTCCAGTTTCTGCAGAAGCAGCAGCAGCTATTAAATCAGCAAGTTTTGGAGCAAAGACAGCAGCAGTTTCCAGGAGCACCAGTGTGAGGGGCTCACGAACTACCCTGGATGAATGGGCTTTTTATACTGATGGTGACGTCCTGATAATCAGGCACTGGTGGTGCCCACCTGGAATCCCTGCGCTTGGGAGGCTGAGCTGAGAGGATCCCAAGTTCAAGCCTGCCTGGGCTACTACGTAGCAAACTCCTTCCTCAAAACAGAGGCAGAGAGAGGCTGTAAAAGACACTTTCCTATAAATGTGCCTGTGCATTTGGGGATAAACAAGTATTGCATTTTTGCATTGAATCCTTTCAGATCACTATGAGTTTGAAAAAAGTCACCTTTACAGTTTTAATATTTTTCTTCAGTTGTCTCACTGAAGCTAATGAGGCAGTTGCTTTCTGTGGAAGTCATAGCATAGTAATCTCAATTCATCTAGCACCATGATCTCATCATGAGGCATGGGAAAGACCGTGTTCTGGGTTGTAGTGACAACAAACAAAGCTGGGCTGGAGTGAGGGGCCAGGCATACTGAATGTTCTTCGGGGTCTGATACTCTCACAGCTAAATGTTACCTTGCCACTAGTGCACCTCAGCTGCAGTGATAACCTGAGGTCAGAGCGCCAGGTCAGGCTCTTCTGAGAACCTTTCTTTACAGCCAAGGCTGCCGCTGTGAGAGCCAGGCATGGTCATACCTGTGAGGAATATCACTGATCTCTTCATGTAAGCTAGAGAGGAGGCATTGAAGTGGGCACCTGATTGTTTGTGTCCCTCTTCTTTAAAGCTCATTGTCTCTGTTGAATCTGTGGACAGTTCAGACATACTCCGCCACCACAGCCAGGGCAGAATTGGTTTTCTTGGATGTGTTCTTAATGTTCTTCATAAAGGAGAGCCTGAAAATGGTTTGTCAGTCATTTTCAAAACTGCACTACTTTAGCACTCATTCCTAAGTACTGTTAAAGGAGTCATGGATTATCTGGGTGTGTATATATAATATGTATTTATATTTGTACTTTCTCCTAGGAAAACTTTAGAAAGGCAAAAATACCATAAGATAGAGAATAAAATGTCAATAATATATCCAGAAGTAGGTTAATAAATGTGTCTCAAGATGGACTCTGCAGAAATGTGCTAGTTGGTTAATTCCTAAGCTCTGAAATGTATATGATGTTAAATTTACAGCTATTACAATAAGTACTCAAGAGCTGGGGATACAGCGTAGCCTTAGAGCACCTGCCCAGCATGCTCAAGGCCCTTGGTTCAATCCCCTGCACCACCACATTAAAAAAAAGGGGGGGGGGAGGATGTTTTTCTTCAGTTTGTGTTGTATATTTGTGTAGCTGAAAAAGATCCTTTTGCCAAAAGTATTAAAGTCCAGTTGTTGACCTTTGATTTTTTTTTGTTGTTGTTGTTGTACTTATTTCTTTAGGTGCTTCACACCAGCTATAAAGGAGTTCATTTACTATTTGGTACTGTACTTACAGTATTGGGAGCCTTATTGTTTCTCTAGACGTGCCGGTCTGTCCACTTGCAGCCCATAGGCACGCCTGTCCCAGGATAGCTGTGCATATGCCCAACACATTTGTAGTGACAGTGTCATGTTGCAGTCTCAAAAGGTTGGACATCCCTGACAGAACTTGTTAACTTTTGTAGCAAAATAACCCAGCTTATACTTCTTCAGTTATAGAGTAAGAGAGAAAGTGTGACATCAATAGAGATAAATGAATGGATTAGATTCACATTTTAAGAACTTGGAGATGGCTTAAATACTTGTCAAGCCCTAGAGTAGATCACCCAGGGGTTTGGAGTCTTTCTCTGGAGTATTAAGAATAAAGTAGATACCCATTCATGAATTTAGATAGGAATTAGGATAGATTCCAATATAACTTAACTATTACCTGTTACACTGTAAGTTTTTGTCCCTTAAAATCCTTCAGTAAGGTTTTTGCTTTAGAGTAGATGTATTACAGCTGACCACACTCCCCCATTCTACATACTCAGTTTTGGCATGTATTAGGTTTTTATTTACCTATTCCTCAATACAGGATTAACTGACATGAGACTTGTTTTGATCAGCATAGAGCTGAACCTCTGAGGGTTTCGAACATTTGCACTTACATTTTTAGACTCCCACCTCTGTAAAAAGAAGCTTTTTCCTTGAGAGGAGCCTTCCCGCCAGCCTGGTTCTAGAGCCGCATCAGTCCCAAATAAACACACAGGAGGCTATATTAATTATGAAGCTGTTGGCCTTGCTTGTCTCTTACTGGCTAGCTCTGCTTTAAGTAATTACCCCATAATGTTAATCTAAGTATGTCTTTTACTGGAGAATAGTTCCGGGCTCCTACCCCATGGCGGTTACATGTTGACTCTCCTCGTGTTTCTCCTACCCAGAGTCCTTTTGGACTCCTAGTCCCTCCTATCTAGATTCCCTATTGGCCAGACAGTGCTTTATTGACAAATGCACAGGACTTCCCCAACACCCACCCAGTTACCATGGTAACAAGACCTACCCTACACAAGGAATCTGAGATAAAGGTCTATGGTCTGATCTCCGTTGTACCACCTGATAGCCTGACACGTGTCAGTAAGGCTATGTGACATAAGCTATCATCCCTGAGAGAGAAGTCTGATGCCAGCCTAGGCCAGCTAAGCCTTGCTTAGATGCACAAAACCACCCTGTAGACCTGTAAATGGTAAACAGTTAATGAAGGCCATGGGGTTTGATATTTACTGAGTGAATGGTGCACTTAGTTGTTTTTCCCTGGATGACAAATTTTAAAATTGGTGAACTCCATCAGCTAAAACAGTGAAGACTACATAGATCTTACCCTGCAAGAAGCAGATGAGATGGATGGGCACAGGATTCTGCAGGCTTCCTGTGAAAGGAAATGTACCCAGCCCCCATGATTTAGAAAAAACTATTTTTCTCCAGCGCCTCCAGAATCAGCCTTGCCAGCACCTCAACACTGGCACAGAGACTGGCTTCAGACATGTGGCTTTCAGAACTATTGTCTTGTGGCATTTAAACAGCAGCAAGGCAGGAGGGCTCAACTATCAGGCTCCATGTATGGCCTGCCTAGACATGGCTTGTTTTGTTTTTTGTGAGACTGCTAGCTTGTATACCAAGCCACTAAACCACAAGCAAAAATACTCAGTTTAAAAGGCATCCCCCAATATTCTAAGACAGACAATTCTGACTCTAAGTTGTGTACCCTCTGCCCCTTCCCAAGGCTTTCTGAACCCCAACCAGCTCGCAGCTGTAAAGTTTAGAATCAGTAGGACAACTGGGGCCCGGAAAACAAAAGCGATTTGCAAACACTTCAGTCATCTGCAGGTGCATAAGTTTCTCTTAGAAAACATTTTAATCCATTAGACATACTTCATGGCATATGAAAAATAAATGACTTTTAGTGAAAGTTTTCCTTACATATTACATGCTAATCCTCGTAATACATACGTGTTCCTTGACTAACATGCATAGTGCTGAGTTGCTAAGATAGGATACTCAACTGGTGTGTATTTAATTTACTTCTTCCATTATTTCACCATACAAAGGGTTTATTTAGTCGTAGCCTGGTGCTAAGCTGGGGAGAAGCTGTCAACCACCTCTAAAATTTCTGCAAAGTATTCTTAAAATTACACATATAATGCCAATTATTCCAAGATGTTAAAAATAAAGTGTGACCAATGTTTTTACAGCATGAACAATTCTTAAAAATCTTTTCAAGTAGGACAGCTTATGATTAAGCATCTTAAGGAACCACAGATAATACACACAGAATTATTACCTAAGTTTGACAAAAAATGAGCCCAAAGGTGTGAGGTCTATCTACAGCATTGTCTACCATAAACCACCAGATGATGATGTACGGCATTTCCAGGACAGAAAGCCAGGCTGCCAGACCAAAGGCTGCTCTTGGAGGTCTGTTTTATATTCATTTGAACTCATCTTTAACATATTCGAGGGCTACCTACCCGTGTACAGTTCAGCTGTTGAGTTCTAGCAGGTAAGATATGGAATGCATGGTATAACTTGCTTTATTAAATATATACATGATATATCTGGCACTCATTCAGCGTTAAGCAAGAGCTTGACGTCCAGCAGGCAATGTTTATAAGATGCTTTGCTGTTCTTTCTGTTGCCATGATGGGGATAACTTGATCATTGGAAGACAATGGCAGAGCATTCTAAACACCCAAGTGTGTGTGTGTGCTAAAAGGTGGCATCTTTTTAGCTCTGAAGCAGCTGTTAGCATTATCATCCTGCTGAAACAAACTAATCAAGTCTTATTTTGGTTAAGACTCACACAAATACTGACTCCAACATGGCGATAAACACCCCGCGTCTCGTGGGCAGGCCGAACTGGTGCAGTTCTCCATTGTACGACCCTGCCCAGGGCAACAATGTGTAAAGACCTGGCCTGCCAACTTTCCTCTTCATCCTGTAAAACAACACTACACAGCATATTTCTGCTTGTCTGTATCATGGAATGCAGGCCAAATGGTCAAAGGAGTCTGAAGTCAAGTATTACATTATGAACTTTTTAGATCTCTTAGCAGTTGGGGGTGGGGGCTGATTAAAATGTGACCATGTTACGAGAGCAGAAGGCTAACATCCGTTTAATGCTAAATTCTCTGATGATATATGCACCTATGCCATGATTCCTTTCTCAAAGAAATCAGGCACACTTCAATATTTTGTCTGCCTTCTTAATACCGCAAGGAAATCCAAGTAGTTGGTTTTGTTTTTAAGCTTCTACTTTTGTTTTGAGGCAGGGTCTCACTGTATAGCCTTGGCTGTCCCGGAACTCATCATATGTAGCCTTGAATTCACAGAAACCCGCCCACCTCTACCTCTGAACAGATCGATTGGCTACATATTGCCGGAGGAGTTTGAGCACTTGGGGGAGAGATCCAAAGGACTGTGAGAAATCTGAGACAAGGGCTTTGTGTCCTTGAATGGGTGGGTACTTGGAGAAGGTCTGCCTTACAAATGATTTTTCCGAGGACGAAGCTGGGGAAATTACCAGAAATATAGGGATGCAAGGAGTTGGCATGGTGAGAAATAAAAGTAGCACTTATGAAAAGATAAATTACCTAACTGTTCTTAAAAGACATAAAATTTCAATACGGCAGTAATTAAGAACTTGATTGCATTCTTTTATAGTCCAAGAAGATTTGCATGTGTGGGTTTTATGAGTTCTGAGTCTGTGCAAATGCTTACTGTCACATTTGCAGCTCCCTGGAGGTGGGGGCTGCCTCCAGCGTAGGTTCGATTCCGCAGCACCTGACATTGTACGTGGTACACGCAAATGCGCAAGGCAGACCTAATGAATCAATGAGCTTGGGTTTTTCTACACTCTAAGTGGGCTCCCAGGCTTTAGTGCGAGACATAAAAGAGTGTCTTTTGATATGTATACATCATATACATTTATGATATATATGTGATAGGTTTTATAGATACACTAGGCATGGTGTGACTTGTCACATCATATCTATCTTAAATACAATCGAATGGGAAACAATAAATGCATGTGTGTTGATGCTAGGTAGAACAGATTAAACGAAGGAAACTTAAGATTACAGAAACTCTACCCATTACAAGCATAAATGCCATCTTAAACAGTGTGCTTCCCAAAGGGCATGAAGTAAACTTACAAGCAATGCGGTGATCACCGAGAGGCACACACCGTGATATCTGGAGGCAATTTCCCTTTATCATCCAAAGGAGGAAGTAGCAGACTTTAATAATACATGCACACTGACATATGCATGTATATACATAAGACATTCCTAAAGATGCCTTATTGTTCCCTACCACTGTTTCCTCAAAAATGTAGGACACATGAGACATTCCCATCTCACTTGGGAAATTATACCCAGGCATTTCATAGCTTTAGAAGAGACAGCCAGGATGTAACCAACTAATAACTTAATCTAACATAGGTGTCGGGCTAAGCAATATGTAAATATGATTCAAAGACACCTCTAGATCGCCCCCAGGGCTTTGCTGTTGTCTTAATCTTTGTAACTAATTGGTATCTGCCACCAGGAGGAAAGACTTGGCAAAGGGTGCCCTACCTTGGGGGCTTCAGTATGAGCATGCTGGACAGTGCATGTTGTCACACGATACTCCTCCCAACCCTTCAGTCTGCGGCGGCTTCAACTGTGCACAGAGTGCACCCAGGCAGACACAGCCATCTGCAGGTCCCCCGACAGGGGGCGCTGGAAGACTGGAGCCCGACTCCCAGAGTGGAAGTCCCCTGTGCTCCTGGGACCGAGCTCTGGACTAACGCTGTCACTATGGCTCGTCTCGGACACTTCCCCCTTATTAGCCTCGACTTTTTAAGCAGTGGCCACATGACTGGAGGCTTCACAGTTTCTCCCTTTCCAGTCACAGTTTCAGTCTGTCTGAACGTACCACCGACGTCGCTGCAGTACCTGGTTTTGCATACTTCAACTTCAGAGATAAATTTTCTGGGGCTCATCTTACAGACCACTGTGGGTTTGACTTCCTTTCTTGCCATTCACATTGCACGTGAGATGTTTTCTTTTAAACCATGTGGGTTTGACTGGGTTTTGCTCTAGTGCTCCCAAGCCCCGTCCTTTTTGTTAGTTTGTTTTTGTTTTGGATTTTTTTCTTTGCTTTTTCATTTCCTTAACAAAAGCAGCTTTGTGTTTACTCAGGGGAAACAGCATCCTGCACAGTGAGGAGCCGACTGAAGGGGCCTCGGAGTCTGCCAACGCCCTTTACACACTGGTTCCCCTCTCCCGGGAGACATGGGTCCTCATCCCAGCACGGGCCTGGAAAACGCCGTTCTCGAACCACACCGGGCTAGCCCAGGTTAACCAGGCAGCACAATGCAAATGGTGACAAAGCTGTGAATAATATGCATTATATGTATTTACACCTGCATCCAGAAACTTCCATTAGCAGCAGGTTGAAATGACAGAAGCCACTGCCTGCATCTGTTCTGTGGCCGCGTAGCTGACGCCCTGACTGTTAAGACACTGAAGAAATGGGGTTATGCGGGGAGCCCATCTGAGTTAGAACCTTGTCCAGCCACTGCAGTGGTCCATGGAGATGAATCTCAATCCAGCAGGGGGTGCTGGTGACATCCTGACGATGATACTCAGCTCCCCAACCCTGCAAAGCAAGGAAAGAGCCCGTGATGAGGGATGTCCTTCTGTATGCTGTGACCATGTTTCTCTTAGCAGTTTAATAAAACCCTGATTGGCCAATAGCCAGGCAGGAAGTATAGGCGGGGCTACCAGACTCGGAGAATGCTGGGAAGAGGGAGACAGAGAAGGAGCTGCTGGGAAGACAGGATGCCAGGAATTCTCCAGTAAACCAAAACCACATAGACTTATAGAAATGGGTTCATAATTAAGAGCCAGCTAGCCAATAAGAAGCCTTTGCCATTGACTAAACAGTTTATAATTAACATAAGCCTCTGTGTGTTTATTTGGGACTAAATGGTTACAGGACCAGGTGGGACAGAAACTCCCATCTATACCAGGCATTTAATCCCAGCACTTGGGAGGCAGAGGCAGGTGGATCTCTGTGAGTTCGAGGCCAACCTGGTCTATAGACTGAGTACCAGGATAAGCTCCAAAGCTACACTGAGAAACCCTGTCTCGGCAAAAAAAAAAAAAAAAAAAAAAAAAAAAGGAAAAAAGAAACTTCCATCTACAAGCCCAGACTGAATGATACCCCTTTGCCAGAGGTCACCAGGCAGAGCACAGGGAAGGCTTCCTGTGAGAAGTGGAGCCTCCGTGGAGCAGATTCATCAGAGAGTCCAGGTCAGTCACGGTGTTCCCTGTTAGCTTACTTACAGTCAGACACCCATTTAGCGGTGATCTGGGAATCTACACATCCCGTGGGAGATGCTGTCATCTCCCCTTCACAAGGAAAGGGGCTCACCAGCATGGTCCACTCTTCACGTGGAAGCCAGTGTCAACACAAAACTGCTACTCATTGAAGATCTGACACTGGATCTAATAAAAATTAGCAACTCTTGATTTGGAGGATGGAATCTCAGAGCTTAGAGTTTGTTTCTCTTCTGTCTCAGGCTCACTCAGAAATTTCCTATTTATCTCTATTAGAAGGACAGACAGTTACTAAAATGACAGACAGATAGATAGACAGGCAGGCAGGCAGACAGACAGACAGACAGACAGGCAGGCAGGCAGGCAGGCAGACAGAAGATGGATACATAGATGGTAGGTGTTCATATGTATCCGTTGTTCACCAATGGAGACTTATTTAAGCATTAAGGAGGGATTTCAGATTATGTTTGTTAGTGACTGGAGAGAGGTCTCCGTGGTTAAGAGCAGTGGATGCTTTTGCAGAGAACCAGGGTTTGGCTCCCAGCACCCACAACCACCTTTAACTCCGGCCTCTTCTGGCCTCAGCGGGCATAGTACAGATATGCACACAGGCAGGAGCCATACACATAAAAAACACGTGTGTTTCTTACCAGTATTCAGCTTAACCACACAGCCTGGTCACTCACGGTCACCTCTGTGGGCTTGTGGGCCCACCTGGCAGTTGACTATTCCCCGTATCTCCATCCTTTCTGACTCTCCCATGTCTGCTTCTCCCCGAAACCCTCTGGTTTTCAGCAAGACCTCATCACCAGCAAAGTTTACACTTGAGAGACACACAACTGAACCACAGAAGCTCTCGATGAAATCTTAGAATATTTTAAGTATATCGTATTCATAGCTGCCCTCAGCTTCACACAGCCAAAGAGGCTGTGGGTTAGACACTCCTGCATCTAACCCTCTACCACCACGATTTTTGTGGGGAAAGGAAAATGAGACTATCAGAGACATAAAATTTCAGCCACTAACACAGAAATAAATTATCTATCTTTCTAAATGTGTAGCTCTGTCCACTGGTGCATCCAGGGATCTTTATACTGCCTGGCCCTCCTCCAGCTTGTTTGCTGACTATTTCTCTCCTCCCTCATTTTATAGTTGAGTCTGGGGCTCCCAGTCCTCTGTGTTTAAATTCAAACCTGTGGTCCCATCCAAATACATGGAGTTAGATACCATGCAAATAAGGACGTCCCCAACTTACATCTCCAGCCCTGACCGCTCCCTCCAGACTCCTGGGTTTGTCTGTCACCTCGGCATCTTCTTGTGACTGTGGCTGACTGACGTCAGCAGTTGCTGTGACCCACACTGAACACTCAGCCTTATCTGCACACCTCACGCACCTGTATCTTCGCCATCCTGGTGGAAAGCAACTCTTATCACCTGTAGCTCTCTTCGCTCACCTCCACGTCAAACCCCCGTCCTGGTGGGGAGCCCCGCACTTCCCACAACTCTGCTGGTGCTCTCCTGGCAGAGGTGACCCTCAACTCCCACCTGGATTCTGCAATAGCTTCTTTAAAATATGGATGCTTTGCATGCTTGTATATCTAAGCACTATATGTGTGCAGTGCCTGTGGATGCCAGAAGAGGGCGTCAGATCCCCTGGAACTGGAGTTGCAAATGGTTGTGAGCTGCCGTGTGGGTGCTGGGAACTGAACCCGGGTCCTCTGCAAGAGCAGCCAGTGCTGTTAACCCCTGCTCGTCCTCTCTATCGCCGCCATGGTTTCTCAGTGGCCTCTCCCTTCCCACCTCACTGCAGAACATCTTGTCTCCACTTAGTCAGAATGGTCCTTTAAAGACAGCACACCTGCAAGCCCAGCAGGAGAGGGGGTGAGGCCGGAAGATGTAGCGTTCAAGGCCAACTTGGGTTACACAGAATGACCCTGTCTCCAAACAAACAAAATAACAGGTCAACCATGGCACCCCCTCCCCCACCCCGCCCCTGTCCAGTGTCTCAAGGCATCATGAAGTGCTGAACCCTGCTCAACTCTCAGGAAATGCTCCCTTCTCATTTCGCCCACTCAACTCCCCCCTGCACAAGGCTGCAGTTACCCTGCTTCCCTTTCATAACCAGGCGCATAGCAGCCATGGGCTTCTGAGCGCAGCTTTCCTCACAGAGGACCCGGGACCTCCGGCCTCTGCTGGCACACACTGCTTCTGTGACGCCTCCGCACCTGTAACCTCTCTATTTTCCTTATTTGATTCACTCCACACTCGTTGCTTGCTGCCTGACTTCCTCTCCCAACACACTGGTGGCTCAAGGCAGTGCCTGTGGATAACCGACGACGGTGCACCATCCCGATGCCCAGGGCAGCGCCCGTGAATAACCGACCGTGCACCATCCCGATGCCCAGGGCAGCGCCTGGCCCGCCACTGGCAGCTGCTCAATAAATAGTTGTTGACTGGCTGATTGTAGGAGAGCTATGGCCGGTAAAATCAGAGCTGAAAAGAACTTCAAAGGTGACCTGCTTTTTTCACCTGCAATAATCGCTACCTGTGTCTAGTCGTCTGTAAAGTTTTAAACTCGTCATTGACAGCTTTTATATCGTTTAAGTCCTTGCCGGGCTAGCAACGAGTCTCAGTGCTAAACGAATTGCCTAGCCTGTGTGAGGACCTGAATTTCTTTCTCCTCATCGCTGGGAGGAGGGGGTAGGAAGGGGGTGGGGGCCAGCTCATATCAGCAGTAGCCGTGTGTTTTCTGTGAATCCAAATTTGTAGCTCTATAAACTTGCTGCATAGCTCAGGAACATTTAGTGGCTGTTGGGAAATGATCACATTTCCATGCATGCTTGTATTACAGTAATTACCTATGGGATACCCACAGCTCATCCTCATTAAAAAACATGCACTCAGGAAAACTAACTGTCCCACTCAAGGGATAGTCCACTAACAGCGAGTTGGTGCCCCCTGCTGGCTCCAAAGTGACAGTGTGTTGGAAATTTTCCAGGGGTTTCTTTACTGCTTTAAATGTCAAAGATGAATAAAGCTCTTCAAAATAAGAGGTCCCTTTAAGACTTTTTTGTTTGTTTGTTTTTTGCAGTGGGGAGGGGTGTTCTTTGTGTAACAGCCCAGGCTGTCCTGGAACTTGCTCATGTAGACCAGGCTGGCCTGGTCCCCAGCACTGCTTTTAAAAAGGCAAGTGGGGCTTGGAGAGATGGCTCAGTGGCTAGGAGCACTGACTGCTCTTGCTAAGGACCTGGGTTCAATTCTCAGCACCCACATGCCAGCTCACAACCTCATGTAACTACAGTTCTGGGGGTATGCTGCCCTCTTCTGGTCTTTTTGGCACTGCATGCATGGGGCACACAGACACCCTTGCAAGCAAAACACCCATACAGATAAAACAAAGATAAATTAAGGGCTGGAGAGATGTCTCAGAGGTTAAGAGCACTGGCTGCTCCACCAGAGGTTGTGAGTTCGATTCCCAGCAACCACATGGTGGCTCACAACCATCTGTGATGAGATCTGGTGCCCTCTTCTGGTGTACAAGCATACATGCAGGCAGAACACTGTATACACAATAATTTTTTTAAATTAATTAATTAAAAAGAAAATGAGAGAGCTCTGGACGAAGCCACACTCTTTCCCTAGGTGGGGTATGTGACACTGTGAAAACTATGATATACACCACAGAGTTTGACGGACAAGTCCAAGTCCAGATTTTTAAACAAGAGTAATATCCCCGAATTACTCAGAACTACTTCAGTGTTTCTAGCCCACTTGATAATGAGAGACAGAGAGAGAGAGAGACAGAGACAGAGAGACAGAGACATAGAGAGAGACAGAGAGAGATTAATGAGGGAGATACACACACACACACACACACACACACACACACACACACACACACACAGAGTGAGTCAGTATTTGGATGGAGCAGGAGGTTCAGGAATCCCCCAGTCTTAACTGAAGACAGTTGATAGCTTTTAGGGAGAGCCAGTTTTCTTTAAGGCTGTGGCCCTTGGTAGGTTGACCTCAACCACACTATTTCCCTTGGGTGGCCCCACTCATGAATATATGGGCAGCAGAAGTTGGACTAGATAAAAAAAAAAAAGAGTCCCAGAATCAAACGTTTTTAGAAAACAAAAACAAAAACAAAGTCGTCATCGGCCTGCGTTGGCTGAGCAAATGCCACGTCAAGCCAGGGGCATTTTCCATTTTACAGTCCCGAAGCCAGCATCCTCACCTTCACGAAGCTCATCCGAATCGTGCACATCTTAGTCAGCTCGTACACGACTTCAAAGCCGTGGTGCACGGACTGGGCGAGCAGCTGGGCGAAGAGCTGGTTGTTGAAGACCTTGAGACTGCAGCCGCTGGGGATCTTGCAGACCGTGGCGGGGTGAAACCCATGCTGATAGTTGCAGTTCCGGCTCTGCACAAAGATGCTGCTGTCACTCACGCACTCCGCGTACACCTCGCCCCCAACGTAGTACAAATGCACACCTGTGGGCACAAAAACCACACTCTTTCTACTCGGCTCCCTTCTCCGTGACACACCGCGAGCGGCAGGAGCCGCCGCAGTCGGGTTAGCTCTTCCAGTACCACTGGTCATAGAAAGAGAAGGTGTGTGCCCCGAATGCCATTTGCTTCCTTTGACTCTCCCTACAAAGCCATTAAAAAGTTCAACTCTGAGGGCTCTCAGCACCCAAGCTGCAGCTCCCAACCATCTGCAGTGAGCTGGTTCCAGAGGACCTGACGCCCTCTTCTGGCCGCTATGGGCACTGCACACGCATGGTATGTATGTATACATACACACAGGCAAAACACCCACACAGGAATAAAACCTTAAATTTATTTTTGTTTGATGTGCATTGGTGTTTTGCAGGCCTGCATGTCTATGCAGTGGCGTCACAAGGCCTGGAACTGGAGTTACAGACAAGTGAGAGCTGCCGCGTGGCTGCTGGGAATTGAACCCTGGAAGAGTAGACAGTGCTCTTACCCACTGAGACATCTCTCCAGTCCCAAGGGAAAAAAAAAAAAACTTGGAGCCCAACCCACATGAATGGACACTCTCAAAGATGAGTCCATAGTCTCTCACTTATTACGGCTCCCACCACTTTTGGGAAACAGAGGCAGGTGAAGTGGAAACCAGCCTGGCCTACATAGTGTTCAGGCCAGCCAGGGCTGCACGGTGAGACCCTGACTCAAAGCTAAAATATTTCTGAGTGGAGGATTCAGAGACGTATTTCATTTCAGAGGCATGTCACTCAACCCTACAGGTCACACCACGTGATCCTGGGGGCAGGGGCCTCCCTACCATACTCCACACACACACAGTCATGTGAAAACACAAGCAACATGTAGCTTGCCTCGGTTTCTCTAACATTCCTGGAATTCCATTTCAAAAGGACATCCTAAATAGAGTACAACACACACACACACACACACACACACACGTGCGCGGGCACACACACACATGCACGCACGCACACCAGTGCAATGGAATTTTGTTCAGCTGAAAACATGGGATTATAAAATGGATGGAACTGGAGATGATCAGAAATAGGAACAACTCGAACGAAATCCACTCCCCCACCCCGTCCCTCTCCTCTGGTCTTCTCTCTTACTTCCCTCGGCTTTCCTCTCCATTTTCCTCCGTGAAGGGCTTCATCAGGCCTGACCCCCACAACTCAGGCACTGGTGACCATGAGGAAGTGGAAGGAAGGCTCTGATTGGCTGAAACACAGTGCCTGCGCTGGACGGCCACCAAGCAAAGCCAGAGCTGCCGCCACCCTTCACCATGGCTGCCACCCTTCACCACGCCTGTGCGGGGGGGGAGGGGGAGGGGGGAGGTGACTGACAGCGACCGGGCATTCTTCAGTTGTACGGCTGAGCGCAAAGCAGTCTGCTCAGCACTGCTCGGAGATTCAGACCATCTTGGTTCTGCAGAAGAGAAGGCCATG
The DNA here is from genome assembly GCF_017639785.1 of Mesocricetus auratus. Taxonomy (NCBI): domain Eukaryota; kingdom Metazoa; phylum Chordata; class Mammalia; order Rodentia; family Cricetidae; genus Mesocricetus; species Mesocricetus auratus. Next base: position 10,514,676 of record NW_024429195.1, read on the forward strand.
GAGGCCAGGGGAAAGCCAAGTGCGGGCGATCGAGGCCAGGGAAAAGTGGGGTGCGAGCCGGGGGCGGGGGCGCTCGGCCAGTGGGGTTGGATTTACTCCAGGGGCAGGGGCGAGGCACGGGGCTGGGGGAGGATTTACTGCAGGGGCAGTGGCGAGGCAGCAGGGCTCTCTGAGCTTGGGTGTCATCCTGGGCTCTGCCTTTTGTGGCGGCCCCTCCCTTTGCACTCTCTGATGTGGGCCACACTACCCATGTCTGCCTTGCGACAGTTCCTCTGCAGTGCGCGCTATCTGCCACCGCAGAAGAGGACTCCAGAGACCCGCTTGCACCTTGACCCCCCCAGACCTGAGAGCTGGCGGTAACAGCCTGCGCGGAGCTGCTACAGGCTTGTGGGTGTTTTAACTGATTGACCTTCAAGGGTATTTATAATCCTTCCGGGACCGACTGCATACAACAGATAAGATTTTTGTCACCTGAGCCTGGCCTGTCTGTATTAGGGGGTGGTTTTCCCTCCTGATCTGCAAAGCTGGCACAAGCTGGCATTGGGGAGAACGGGAAGGTGGGTCCTCTGGAGGAAGGAGCAGAGCCCAAGGCGGACTGTGTGAGCCTGCTCTGACCGTCCCGTGAGGACAGAATCCAGTTGCAGGCTGGCCTCTGGCTAGAGACACCAGCGCCTTGAGAAGGAGCCTGCGGTCATGTGGTTTCATTTGGCCCGACCATCACGTAGGCCAATGCAGTGTGGCTTTGAACCCGGTGTCAGTGTCAAGATCACGACCTCAGAGCAGACTTGTTCTCAGGGTTGGGTCTGCATAGGGGTCACCTGGTGGGGTGGCGGGGCATTCACACATACTGGGCCACAGTCTAACGGGAGGAGCAGTTTGCATTTCCGTACAGATGAACCCCTAACCCTGCTGCTTCCACTGGGGGTGCCAGCGCTGGGGTTACAGGCACGCAGCCCAAGTCGCCCCTGAAGATGGTCTACTGACTTCAGAGGCAAAGAGATCCTAAGGGAGCACGTCCCCCTCCGGTGGTGACAGCCAGCACGGCCTCGGGGCCTCCCCAGGGTCTACACCAGCATTCCGGCTCAGAGGCGGTGATGGAGCCAGGCTGGGCGGGCGGGCGGGCGCTCACCCTTCCCGATGTGCCTCCTGGTGTTCTCGATGGTTGAGTTCCTATTGACGTTTGAGAGAAGCCCGAGGCAGAACCTGTTCCTGTTGTTGGAGGGGTCGGTGAAGCCGTCTATGAGGACGCTCCGCGAGGACGCCTGGAAAGTCTCTCCGACCCGGTTGTTGAGTTCATAGTAGGCAACGGAGCACCAGTACTGGGGTTCCTCATAGCAAACCGGCCGGAAGTCTGCAGGAAAACGAGAGAGGGAAGGCTCATGATCTCAACAGGAAGCGGAAATGAACACCTTAAACCAGAGAACCGGCTTTTGCTCGGGGTCCGCCTTCTTTTAACCGTCCTTCAAACGCTCGTGCATGATGGAAGCTGTTGGGGGCTAGCGCGTTCGTTTATTGCACCCATGAGTCTAAGGCCAGGGTCTTTGTTAATTTTCCACGGCTAGGGATTGTAAACACTGCTGTTTGCAGGTGCGATATAATGAAGGACCAGGGAAGAGGCAGCATGCACCGACTGATGTAAAATGTTGCCGGTCCCAGAGGAAACACAGCTAGGAGCTAGGAGGCAGGCCACCTCCTCTCTACCAGAGGAGGCCAGGGTCCTGTTGTTACAGAACTGAACTGAACCCCTATGGCAAAAGGTGTCATTTCACAACAACAGAATGGTTTAAAATAAAAAAAAAAAAACAGTAGTTTGAATAGGATAGCAAAACAAATTGAAAGCACTGAATGGCTTCTACTGGAGAAAGAAAAATCTGTATAGACAGGCTGACTTTCTCCTCTATGTAGCACACAGATATCTATTTACACACGATGCAAGTGTAGTTTAAGGAAAGCTGGATTCTCAGCTTTGCTGGGGTCTGCCCACGGGTGGAAGGAGGTCAAAGGGTAACCGGGCAGAATGCAATAAGTACAGGCGAATTTTTACAACACAGGAGTGTGTTAGGCAGATATGTATCTTATAATTATCCGGTCCTTAAACCACCCCCGGCCCTAATACCAAGTTTCAAAGACATGCAGGGAAACTCTCTATGCAATAAGTAAAGAATGGGTCTCTCGGTCTCTCTGTTGGAGACAGAGGAGAACAATGACGTAATACCAGGTGATACACGTAAACATGCTGTATGAGGATCTTGTTAAGGGAAAACATCAAGGACTCTTGGAAGGAATTTGTCTCATATCGCACCACATCTTATATGTTCATTGAGAGTAAGGATAACTTTTGTTTAGTGAGAGTTAATAAATACTCATTAAATGGGGCTCATGAATAAAAGAGGGAGGCAGATTGTAACTGTGGGTGCCAGCTGTATGCACACAGGCCTTTGCCACCCCGGATACAAGTGATCTCGCACTTCGTGTCTCTTCTCTGGCCGGCCTCACAGGTGACATAGCACACACGGTAGTGTCCCTCCCTCTTGCACAAGCCTTGTCAATCTGGCCCCAGCTCCTGAGCCAACTCCTTCAGCTGCTGCCTTGGCTTCAGAGGAGAGAGAATGCACCGGCCGGTATTGGGGGGGGTCTAGCTCTGCACTCCACTGAGGTCATGCACGTTGCATTCGGGGCAAAAGATGCCTGCCTTTTCATTGTTCAAAGAAGCAAGCAAACAAAAGCCTCACTCGGTCCCCTGTGGCCTGCTCTCATTTAGTTAGTTAGTTAGTTGTTAGTTAGTTAGTTAGTTGTTAGTTAGTTAGTTGTTAGTTAGTTAGTTAGTTGTTAGTTAGTTAGTTGTTAGTTATGGTGTATGCATGATATGTGTGTGGAGGCCAAAGGACAACTCTGTGGAGTCCGTTCCCTCCTTCCGGGATGTGACTCAGGTTGGCAGGCCTACGTAGCAATGCCTTTACCTGCTGAACTATCTATCCAGTCCTTTCTTTCAGCACTTACATTTTTAACTTTTTATGTGTCATACATCAACGTGTGAATCTTACTTCCACATTCAGCAAAGTGGCAATATGCCTGTAAGTCCAGCTTTGGGAAAGCTGGAGCAAGAGAATGGTGGGTTCGGGACCAGCCTAATCTAAAAGCACAGCATGCTTCAAAACAAACGATAATCAAATATTCTGTTAGTTTCCAGGGATGGTATGGTGTTAAATCCTATTTAGTTTCTGGAAGAGGACTGGATCCAGTATGTATATATGCATGTATGTATGTATGTATGTATCTGCAGTTCTGCTCCAAAACGGGTCCAATCCTGATCATTCTGGAGGGTGGTGGGTTTGATGGCCCAGGCCCAGAGACCGTGCTGTAACCCAGAAGGCACCACGGGTAGTCTAGATGCAAGAACCACACTTGTGAGCACCCACGTGGGGCCCATCTCCTGCAGACTGACCTGAGTGTTGAAATGGACTGTCTGACTCAGACGGACTTTCTGGGGAGTGCGGGTAGCTGCTGGGGCACGGAGACTGCGGGAACGCGTGTCCAGGCGAGGAAGGTGGCGCGGGGCAGGGGGGCTGCTGGAAAGAGTCCGGGTAGGTGGCATTGTGCGGCATGAGGGGCTCACTGTGCAGGGAGGCGCTTCGGAACTTGGCCAGGAGGCTGAGCTGGGGGTTGTACTCGCTGTGTCTTGGTACCAGTACTGGAGGCAGAACTAGGAGCAAAGAGAAGGAGAGATCACCCCGGGCTTGTTCCATCCGGAGGGCGTGGGACAGCAAATGCTTTCCCCTGGCCGTTTGTGGCGCTTTCCTCTGCCAGCCCCCTCTCCACACACGGGCTCACGGGAAACTCTGCATGCATCTCTACCCAGGAGTCTGTGGGCGATGCTCAGTCACCAGCCCCCTTCTTGCCGCCCGTGTCTGAAGTGGACAGCCAGGGACCAAGTTCAGGAGGCTCCCGTGCCTGTCCACCTTAGTAATGGCCTCGTATTGACTTTATAGAGACCCATCTTATTGACTTTAAGGAGATCCGTCTGACCATATCTTTCTTCAACTCTGCCAATAAAGTCCTCTTTGAAAGAGGCAAAGTCAGTTCCAGAGGCTTGCAACCAAACCTTCTAGGTGAAGCCCAGAATATTTTTCCATTAGAGACCACACTGAATTATTTAGACGATCAGATTCAATTTCAGACTCGCTGCTGCTGATGAAATAGTCTGGGTCCTTACCGCAATGATCTAAAAGCAAGCGACCAAAAGCTATCAAGGAAAACACAAACGATAAGCAAAGAAACGAGGTAAAAGATCAGAGGCTACAGGAAAAACCCATCAGTTACATTTGTTTGGGTGAGTGGGTCCCTTCCGGCCTTCCGCCATCTCCGCACTACTGAGACGGAGCCCACAGGCCTCACATAGGCTAAGCGAGCATCTAACACTGAGCCACACCCAGCCCTCTTTGGACTTAAGATAGGGTCTCCCTAAGTTACCCAGGCTGGCCTTCTGCCTAGTGTGTAACGCAGCCAGGCACCGAGCTTGCATCCTCTCGCCTCGGCCTCTGAGTAGATGGGGTTCCTGTGCCAGCCTGGCTTCCACTCATGAAGATGAGCATGAGTGGCAGCGACTCCTGTAGCTAGCTGCTCACCTTTCTGGATTACTCGGAAAAGTGTAACTTTTCCGTTTTCCCGACTCTCCTTCCTCTAGTCAGCTGCCAGGACCGACAGACTACCTGCTCTGTCGCTTGCCATTCAAACTTAGTCTAGGATAACTGGCCTTGGGATTTATTTTTTCCAAGTCCATTCCTAAATTATCTTATTAATGAGATTAGGAACCGTAAAGATGGAACCCCAGCTTTCCTGGCCACGTGAGGACCACACAGGATCCTGAAAATGCTAAGAGCAGTGTTCTGACCATAGTAACAACTTGAGGTTGTAGTGGGCTGTCCAATTAGACAGCTGTTGGGTTCCTCTAAGACTCAAGTCCCACGATTGTACCCTAGGGGATACCTTGCCAGGCTGCTCACTGGTGTCTCTACAGCTGTGTGGGACCACTTTTCTCCCTCAGAAGCTCACTTTGCACCTTCAGGTGCTGAGAAGCAGCCCTCAGAGGGAAGCCTTCCAGGTCAGTTTCAGCTCAACTTCTATAAGGAACATCACCTCATTCTATTATAAAGGTGTTGGGAGTGGGAAGATGTTATCTAAAATTAATATCATAGATGATTTTAAGTTGATACAATATTAGCCCATCTTTTTAGAAATTTAGATCTACAACTAAGGGCATTAAAAACTATCTACAGACATGAAATATTCAGACTGTCATAGCAAGAGAAACCTAAAGTGAAATGAAAAATGGAAACTCAAAAAATTCTTTGAAATCGGGTTTTTGAATGTTTAGAAGGAAAACCAGGTACATTTTTACATGTCACGTCCTTTTAGTGGTTATATTTTAGAATCACTATGCAGAAAGTACTTTTGAAAGATTTACTTTCTAATTATGCGTGTGGTGGGGAGGGTATGTGCAGATAGATGATCACAGATGGAGTTAGATCCCTAGATCTGCAGTGACGCCCAACACTGGTGCTAGGAACCAAATCAAATGGGGTCCTTTGCAGAGGCAGTATATGCTCTTAACAGCTGGGCATCTCTCCAGTTCCAGAAGGAATTTCTTTCCTTATTTTTCTTTTGGTGGGGTGAGGTGTTGGAGATAGGGTTTGTCTGTGTAGCCTTGGCTGTCCTGGAACTAGCTCTGTAAACCTGGCTGGCCTTGAACTCACATAGATACGCCTGCCTCTGCCTCCCGAGTGCTGGGATTACAGGTGTATACCACCACCACCCAACCAAAAAGAATTTCTTAATAAACATTTTCCCATTTAGACATGTGTTTTGGAGGTCTGATAGAGCCCAGATTTTCAAACCAATGAGGTTTTGTTTTGTTCAGGATCATGTTATGCGGCCATGGCTGTCCTCAAGTGCTGGAGTTGAAGTCATGTGCACTTTCAGACATCTCCCTGATAAGCAAAGAGAGTCCAGAGAGAAAGAGAGGAGAGAAGTCAAGATCGCTAAATAGAACAAATTCCAGTCGCCTTCCCAGACAGACCCCAATCCCTGTGAGCAAGCCCCGCACAGAGGAGACATTCTTGAGGGCAAGGCCGCATGTTTGGGAACCGTAAGGATGGCCTGACAACTGACCTCTGATATGGGCTGGGTGTGAACACCACACCGGAAGAGAATACTTGTGCCGCTCTCCACACAGCACAGTGGGCTGGGGTGATCTCTCCAAGTTCCTGGAATTAGGCAGATAGCCGACCAAAGAGAGAAGGTGCCCATTAAAAACCATCCCACCTGGAAGGCCACAGGAACACTCATCCCAAAGGGAACATTAGTAAAACTGCCACAGTCAGTGAAGACGAAGAGCAACTTCTTCCAAAGTAGGAGATATATGGAGGGACACACACACATGCACATACGCAAGCAGGTGTGTGTGTGTGTGTGTGTGCGCGTGCGCGCGCGTGTGTGTGTGTGTGTGTGTGTGTGTGTGTGTGTGTGTGTGTAGTAATTTTCTGTATTTATAACATAAAATCTTGAGCATTTTTTTAGGGCTGGGAGTGGAGTGCAGGTCCGCGGCAGAGAGCTCCTATCTGGGATGCAAAGCCCTGAGTTTACACCCAGCAAGAGAAGAAGGGGCCACAAAGGTGCTGTTGGGTAAAAGAGAAGTGTGTAGCATGTATGTCGGGTAAAAGAGAAGTGTGTAGCATGTACGTCGGGTAAAAGAAGTGTGTAGCATGTATGTCGGGTAAAAGAGAACTGTGTAGCATGTATGTCGGGTAAAAGAGAACTGTGTAGCATGTATGTCAGGTAAAAGAGAACTGTGTAGCATGTATGTCGGGTAAAAGAGAACTGTGTAGCATGTATGTCGGGTAAAAGAAAAGTGTGTAGCATGTATGTCGGGTAAAGAGAAGTGTGTAGCATGTATGTCGGGTAAAGAGAAGTGTGTAGCATGTATGTCGGGTAAAGAGAAGTGTGTAGCATGTATGTCGGGTAAAGAGAAGTGTGTAGCATGTATGTCGGGTAAAGAGAAGTGTGTAGCATGTATGAAGCCCTGGATGCCAACCCAGGAAAATCATATTTACCTTCCTCAGTCCCTCATGTCATTCCTGGACTCCTTCAGCCACGCCCCTGGACTGTTTCAGACTGAGATGGGACGCCTTCCATGTACCAGAGATTAGCCCACGCCCACTCTTTAGTTTAGCTCTGACAGTCACTGATTTTAGTCGGCTTGGGGTAGGAGAAGGTAGGATGTTTAATGTGTCAATTTTTTACAGTTAACCATTATTAAGGCATTGAATCTAGTAAGAACCAGGAAGGATAGCTAGGCATGGTGGCACACACCTTTAATCCCAGCACTCGGGAGGCAGAGGCAGGCGGATCTCTGTGAGTTCAAGGCCAGCCTGGTCTACAGAGCGATTTCCAGGACACCCAGGGTTACACAGAAAAACCCTGTCTTGAAAAACCAAAAAAAAAAAAAAAAAAAAAGAAAAGAAATTAAGAGGAAAGAAAGAAGGAAGCAAGTAAAAGAAAGAAGAAAGAACTAGGAAGGGCTTAGATCTCCTAAATCCACCCAAATAAAATGGCAATTTCTAAAATCCTACGAAGCTTACAGGCCTTTCAGTATAAGAATATCATAATTTTCTGACCGCATGATTTTGGAGCCATTGCTTCAGTTCACACCCACCCCCACCCCAGATACAGAGATCATCTCGTGTGGGTGCTGCATGACCAGACAACCCGCGATGCCGGATCCTGGCCCGCACGCAGGCAGGGGTTGGTGGAAGCACCCACCTGGTGTCTCCACTCGGCGGTAATGGTACGGGTTGATGCAGACCTCCTTCTGCTTGGAGCCAAAGGGGAACTCACAGCACTCCAGGGGCTTCAGTTCGTGGTGGGACTGCAGGTCCGGCCAGCGCCACACTCGGCAGTAGATGACATGGGGCAGCCCCTTGCGGTGGGACACCTGCAGACGGCCGTCCAGGGACCTGGGGATGGTGACACACTTGCTGGGCTGGCCTGGGCAGCTCAGCGCCCTCTCCAGCTCGTCCATGGCCCCTTTCTTCTTCTTCAACTTCTTCACCAGAGAGTCCACGGCCTTCTCTGCCCACTTCTCCTCCTCATCCCCCTGCTTCCAGCCCAGCAGCCTCTTCACTGCGGGGCTGGTGAAGGAGAAGAGGGAGCTGATGGGGGTGCTGGGGTGCATAGGAGGCGGACCTCAGGCTCCTGCGCGCGCACGGACAGAGGAGGAGGCTGGTCAAAGCTTGCGGGGCCCTGGGCAGCTCTGTACCAAGCACTTGTCCGCGGATGTCATGGGAACAGGCTTGCCTCTTCTTCCGGAAGCAGTGGGGGGCTGACTTCCTCCAGAGCCCTTGGGTGGGTGGATGGGAGACCCAACTCTGAAAGACAGGACAAGCCTTCATGAGCCACCTGAGTCATTTGCAGACTAGCGAGGCAGGACAGAAGGGACAGATAGCCCTGCCAGTGTCTTAGCTTGAGAACTCCTCCACGTCCTTGTCGACCTCGCCCTCCCCTCCTTCTCCCAGCCAGGTCTTGGTCCCAGCCTTCCGAATCTCTCTTGCTGTTGCTCTGTTCCTCTCCGTTTTCCCCAGCGCTGCCTACTGCCCGCCCCAGCATGGCTGCAGCTCCAATGTGGCCTCTCCCCTCCTCACTCTCTCCCGCTCCAACGTCTCTCCTCCCAAACACAAGTCCCACCAAATCACTTTCCTGTGCCAGGAAGGGCTGTGGCTCCCTGGGCTACCAAGCCCAGCCTCTGCCTGGGTTTCCAGGGGTCCCGGCCCCTCCCTCTGCAGGTGTGGTCTTCCTTGATCTCCCAGTCGCACAAATATAGTCTGCCCTCAGTGCGGGCACGCAGACAAATGGTCTGCCCTCAGTGCGGGCACGCACACAAACAAATGTGAACGGAAGACACCGAGATCTCGAACAGTCCCACTGCTCAGACGTCACGGTACGGCGTTTCAGAGCAGCAGTTCTCGGAGCGTGTTCCCAGGAACCACTACAGCTCCCCGGGGCCCCTCCCAGGCTGTGAGGCCCTCTCTTTTCCAAACCCACGTCTCTGTGGACTAAATTCTCTTCACACATCAGCCAAAACAACAGATCATAGCAAGTTGTATGAGGAGGTGGAAATGAGAACACAAATAGCATCCATTAAACCAGCATCCAAGAGATCACACACACACACACACACACACACACACAGACACACACACACACACACACGCACAGAGACAGAGACAGAGAGAGAGAGAGAGAGAGAGAGAGAGAGAGAGAGAGAGAGAGAGAGACTTTTTACCAACATTTTAAACACGGTCTTTAATTTTAAAATGTTTGCCCTGAGGCTGGAGAGATGGCTCTGTGGTTACGAGCATTTGCTGCTCTTGCAGAAGTAATGAGTTTGATTCCCAGCCACTCACAATCACCTTTTAACTACAGGCAAGTGGGATCTGTCGCCCCCTTCTGGTCACCTTGGGCACTACACACATGAGGCACACGGACACACGCACATGCCCACAAATAAAAGTGAAAGAAGGTTATCTTCATAAAAGATGTATTTATGCTAATAAATCAATAACTTTAAAATTACATCTACTTGTTTGTTCTCTCTCTCTCTCTCTCTGTGTGTGTGTGTGTGTGTGTGTGTGTGTGTGTGTGTGTGTGTGTGTGTGTGTGTGTGAGACGGTATGCCTACAGCGGTCAGAGAACAATTTGTGAGTCACATCTCTTCTTCCACCATGTGGGACCCGGGACGAACTCAGGTCTCCAGACTCTGTAGCCAGTGCCTTTCCCCACTGCTGGCCCGCAAATCATAACTCTGTAAAAATCGTTTTACTTTCCAAAATGGGGGAAAATGGACAGATGTAACCCACACATAAAAGCTAAAGCTTCTCCCTGACTTTTAAGTGGAAAGGCACCGTGGGCCAAAAAGTTTGAGAACCGTTTTTCTAACAATCACTGCGTCATACGGGTAACTGTGAGCACCAAATGTCACCATTGTCATGCTTGCTATTCTGCCCCCAAATCAGCTGGCCTCTCCCTGAAGCTCTCACCCCAGAGAGCCATTTCTTCTGTGCTCCCCGAAAAGACACACTCAAGTTTCCTGAGCTACGCGGCTGCGGCTGCTTTCCTTAGAAATAGCGGGGGACTAAGCCAAACCTTCTCCTTCCGTATTTTGGAAACCCGCTACCTCATCCATGCACAATGATGTTCATCTGCCACATCGCTGTGGGACAAACTAGCTCTTTTGAGTCTCTTAGAGTCGGCGTAGCTCAAAAACCTCCTGCAGTTGCTTCTCGAACTCATTTTTGAGTGCCATTTTCTCCTGCGTGCCCCCGGGGGAACGGTACAGCTTTCCGGGTCTCCTCATATAAATGTTTTTGTTTTGCAGCACAAGGCCGGTGCATGCTAGTACGCCACTTCTGCCTTTCACTCTCAACCATGAATTTCTTTGGGACAAAGGTGCTCTTTGATCCCCCTGCTCCAGCGGCCAGGATTAGCACCTCCAAAGAGCACTAAGGCAGCCTGGGTAGGCAAAGCTGATGACACCCAAGCTAGGAACACGGTGCTTACAAGCCCCGTCCCTCAGGAGGACCTTATTTAGGATGGTCCAGGGCAAACAGGTCCCCAAAGCTGTTCTTTTTCACTTGGGAGTTTGACTTACCCTCCATTTTCTTTTGAAAGGTTGATTTTGTGGCTTAACAAGTGTGAATTTATAAAGTATGGTTAAGTCACCATGGGAGTTCTGTTTACTCCATCTAGTCCGGCTGCCTTGCAGCAGTGGTTGGAATGGCCAGGAGCTTTCTGGAGCAGCGGGACAAGCAAGAGCATGAGCCCACAGAGCTGTAGACCCTGCTTAGTTTTGTGTGGGTTTGTTATTAGTAAGCTATGGCATAAATCTTTACGTTCATAAACAAGCTCAGCAGAATTTAACTAAGTACACTTTTAAAAAAAAGAGAGAAAAACTCTGCTTCAAGGAACAAATAACAGTTCTCTTCAATGGGGTTGCTTTGGCTTTTTGTTTTTAAATTGTGGATTCCTACCTAATGAAGTCATTGAAGCTAAGTGATTTGTATGAAAACAAAAGAAAAGAAAAGAAAGTAGGCTACTGTAAGTCAGCTAGCACAGACAAAGTAATCTCTGTGGTGTGAAGAATGAGACGATTAAAATCTTACATTCTTGGGTATATGTCTGGGAGCTGGGTACATTGACAATATGAATTTCATATTTTTAAATTATGCTTTACAATCAAAATACTTGAAAAGCATTGCTGTTAAACCATATACTTCCCCAGACTGTCTGAAGTTTACCTTGAGTGACGCTCAGGGGACTGCCATCCTTCACTGATGGACTACAGGTCTGAAATGCTTTGATTCTTCAAGTCTGACCTCACTGTGCATTGCATAATCGCAGAGGCCACACAGGGCCTCCCCCCCCCCCAGTAAGATTTTTAAGGCTGTAAGGCAGCTTCTATCCCAATAAGCAGAGACCTTTGCATTAAGAGAAACCCTGAAGTGTTAAACACAGAATTTCAGTGATAAATACCAACTTCAAGACTCTGACCTCCTGATAGAGAAAGAGAAAAATAGGAATGATCTGAAAGTTGAAATTTAAATCAGGCTGATTGGTGGGTACACAGCTATTCAGACATTGTCCTCTCTGTCGTCTGTATGCCCGATGTCTTGTTACTAGGAAATGTGTTAAAAACTAATCAAGAAGTCGGGCGTTGGTGGCGCAAGCCTTTAATCCCAGCACTTGGGAGGCAGAGGCAGGCGGATTTCTGTGAGTTCGAGGCCAGCCTGGTCTACAGAGAGAGCGTTCCAGGACAGCTTCCAAAACAATACAGAGAAACCCTGTCTGGAAAGACAAAAACAAACAAACAACAAATAAAACAAGTTTAGGATCTCCCTAACGCTAAAGTTCTTATCTGTCTAATAGTTTGTGTTTTCCCAGGAGGAGCACCGTGGATCTGTTAAGTGACTCCATTCCTTTTCCTAGGGCATTTCAGACACAGGAGGCACTAATGGGCCCTTGTTTATCAGGACCTGGCTTCCACAGGATCATCCATAGTGAAGGCCCCGCTGCCTGTGTGAGTTCAGCAATACCAGCTGGCCCCATGCAGCTTTCCATTGCTGGAGAATCTAAGTGTCCACTGACAACGGCCTCCCGCCCACGTGACCTTCTGATGGCACCAAGGCACCAAGGCAAACAAACCAAAGGAGTGAGCACCAAAGGCCGGAGCGCCAAGGGTGTGGCACGGGAGGGTGGGGACTTGGTCCGCTTTGTGGGTGAAGGAAAGCCCCGAGAGTGGGCACCGGGAGTTGCTGGAGACACCCCCCTCCCATGAAGGGAACTGGAGAAAGCTGGGTTACTCTGAGCATGAAGAACTGTTTAAAAATGGCCTGGCTGAAGTCTGAGTGGTCCCACTGGGTGCTGCTGATGGGGAGATGGACAGGGTGTGACAGAAACAGAGAGTGGCCAGCAGAGCAGCAGAGGAAGACCTGGAGGGCTCAGCTGGGAAGCAGCATCGGGCAGGCAGGCCCTGCACTGGGTCTTGTCTTTCTTCAAGAAGGGGGCTTTCATAGGCCACTGCACGGCCACGGAGGAAAGACAGCAGAAAGGAGCCCTTCACAGAACTAGGTGTGGCTTCGTGTGCTACCAGTCTCCAGTAGACCAGGCAGGAGACTCAAGGTCATTCTTGGATGACCAGCCTTAGCCTTATGAGACTGTGTTCTCAAAAGACAAATGGAGTGACTCGTTTTGAAGAAAAAAAAAACTGAGGAGAGAGGGAGAGGGAACAGAGGGAGGAGAGAAAAACAATGGGAACAGATGAAGGCACGTGGACTTGGCTAGTTTTATGTCAGCTTGACACAAATGAATCATCAGGCCAGGCGGTGGTGGTGCATGCCTTTAATCCCAGCACTCCGGAGGCAGAGGCAGGAGGATGTCTGTGAGTTCGAGGCCATGCTGGACCAACAGCCTCCAAGACAATACAGAGAAACCCTGTCTCATAAAACCAAAAAAAAAAAAAAAAAAAAAAGAGTCATCAGAGAGGAGGGGGCCTCAACTATGGAAAATGCTTCCATGTGATCAGGCTGCTGGGCATTTTCTTAACTAGTGATTGATGGGGAGGACCCGGCATATCGTAGGTGGTGTCATCCTGGGCTGGCGGTCCTGGGTTCCATAAGAAAGCAGGTTGAGCAAGCCATGAGGAGCAAGACAGTGAGAGCCCCCCCCATGGCCTCTGCATCCGCTCCTGCCTCCAGGTTCCTGCCCTGTGTGAGTCCCTGCCCTTTTGAAGATGAAGATTTGAAGATGAACAGTTACATAGAACCGTGAGTGAGTAGACCCCTCCCCCAGCTGCTTTGGCCACGGCGGTGCCATGACACCATCACACTAAGACCCAGGGTGACCCTGACTGAGACAGCAGTTTTGCCCACCTGGTCGCTGGAAGTCTCCATGGTCACAATGAGGTCAGTGAAACTGGAAGGGGGTGAGAAATTTGGGAGGAACGGAGAAGGTGCGAATTGGAAATCGATGGACGAGCACAGTTTATTCTGGAGGCAGACCCTGCATGGGCCGCCTTCATCCATATAGCTGAGGACACACCCACAAACACTGTGAGGTTATACCCCCCCCCAAAAAAAAGCTTTGCTGTCAGAAGAAAAAAAAGAATTCCTATTTCAGAATGCCTAGTCCCAAGTTTGAGCCTGCTTGTGTGACTCCTCCTCTTTATGGCTCAAGGAGGGGATCTGGGGAAGCTGGGGGCTGGGGTTTGGGGGCTGGCGCTGGGGGTGCTGGGATTCTGGGGAAGCTGGGATTCTGGGGAGGCTGGGGGCAGGGTCTGGAGTATAAGGAGGCCCCACACTCATGCCGGTATGGGTACTTGTGAGTCTCACATCCCCGCAGCTGACCGTCTACATATAAAGCAGCCTCTTGCCGGGCGGTGGTGGTGCATGCCTTTAATCCCAGCACTCGAGAGGCAGAGGCAGGTGGATCACTGTGTGTTCGAGACCAGCCTGGTCTACCGAGCGAGTTCCAGGACAGCCTCCAAAGCCACAGAGAAACCCTGTCTCGAAAAACCAAAAAAAAAAAAAAAAAAAGCAGCCTCTTTTCCTCCTAAAGCAGGCAGGGCTCTCAAGTGGAGAAGAAAAACACAGCGCTCTTGAATATTGTTTGTGTGCATGATGAGCGTGGCTCAGCACTTGTACATTAAGCGTCCCGAAGTCAGGAAGGGCAAGAGGGCACCGTACTAATTAATAGAACAGCCGGGGAGAGGGGTTGAGGACTTACAACACAACCAACTGCATCCCTAACCTTGGAAAGGGAAAGGAGGCTGGCTGGGGAGGAAGGACGGAAGACTTTACATCCTGCGTTTTCTAGTGGCTGGGAAGCCTCTCCAGACTTGGAAAGAGGCCCAGTAGAAACTGAGGTGTGCAGAAAGGTGGGGAGTGCTTGGTTTCTCAAAGCACCAACTGAGCTTCCGAAGAAGAAAATCCCTCCTTGAACCGCTGCCTGAATGGGCTTTTTATCAGTCAGTGTTGATTCTTGTCCCGCCCCTCCCACGCTTCCTGAAGGGGCGGCATCTGGTTAGCCGCTCTGGACCGCCCACAGACGATTAGCGGCTCTGGAGGGCCCCGCAGATCTTAATCCAGCTCTTGTTAAGGCCACGGAGGAGAGGGCACAGCTCTGCAGAACAGGCGGGCCACTGACTAAGCTTGAGAATGGCCCTAGACTTGATCCCCAGCGTGGCTAAGAGGAGTGGGAGTGGGGAGAGTGAGCTCAGTCGGTGAGGTGCTTGCCTCTATGAGAACCTTCCTTAGACCAATCCCCACCACCCATATAGTTCTCTAAGGGTGGTGCGAGCCTGTGAGCCCAATGCTGGGGGCTGGGGCAGAAACAGGAGGATCCTTGGGGCCCGTTGCCCAGTCTAACCAGTCTGTGATGTCCCCCTTAACTGAGGAATCCTGTCTCTTTTTTTGTTTTGTTTTGTTTTGATTTATTTTTTATTTGTTTGTTTGTTTTTTTGAGACAGGGTTTCTCTGTGGCAGTCCTAGCTGTTCTGGAACTTGCTTTGTAGACCAGGCTAGCTTTGAACTCAGAGAAATCCACCTGCCTCTGCTTCCCAAGTGCTGGAATTAAAGGTGTGCCCCACTGCCATGAGGGAGAAATTCTGTCTCAAAGAAGCAATCAAGGAAGATGCCTAATGTCTACCTGTAGCTTCCCAAACATACACACATGTGCATGTACACTTCCCCACACAGGTGTACACACACGCACGCACGCACGCACGCACACACACACACACACACACAGACACATAGACACACACCAAGAAGAAACCCCGCAAGACTAGCTCTCTCACGTCCTTAACAATATATCCTATTTTCTTGCCGGGCGGTGGTGGCGCACGCCTTTAATCCCAGCACTCGGGAGGCAGAGGCAGGCGGATCTCTGTGAGTTCGAGGCCAGGCTGGACCGACAGCCTCCAAAAGCATCGTGGCTTCGTGCCTATTTCCTTCCCAACTCATGGAGGCCATCGTGGGCAGTGAGCGTCTTACACAGAGACAGCTCATTTCTCAAGAATGCCCATAACCTAGTGAATTGCGGCCCAGGCAGACGGCTCCGTGGTGAAGTGCTTGCCCTGAAGGACCTGACCGCCAGGGGGCGCATAAGAAGTCAGCACGCTGGCATGCTTGCCAGCCCAGCTGAATCAGTGAGCCCCGGGTTCAGTGAGGGGGTGAGGGAGCTGGGGAGGCGGCTCAGTGGTTGAAACCACAAGTTACTCTTACAGAGCCCCAGGTCAGCGCCTGCGCAGAGGTTCACAGCCCGCTCCAGAGTATACGATGCCCTCCTTTGGCCTCCAGAGGCACTCACACGGGGCTTGCAAACATGAAGGCAGAACACTCATGAATATAAACCAAAAAAATAACTAAATAAGGTGGACACCAAATTAGACCTCTGGCCTACACACACAAACACACACACACACACACACACACACACACACACACACACACACGAAATAAATTTTTAGTGAAATAGCCCAGACTGAACAGAAGAAGAAGAATAAAATGCCTTTAACTCACAGCAGAGCCCAAACAGGGGCTCTTAATTCAGACCTGATTCAAAAGAGCTTCTTGGTTTATAACACAGTGTGTTGATGGAAATGTCGCTTGCATGTGAATTTATAGCTTCACATTCTTGACAGTGCAGGTCTTTGTCTCCCCTGGCATATCTGTAACTCTTAGCATGTTTAGGAAACATCCCACATTCTCAAGAGCAGTAAGCAGTCAGGCCAAGTATTTCTACACGAATGATCGATGAATTGCAAATTTGAGGTCCTTAGAAATCTATTTTTACTTCGTTGTTTATAAACTGGCGAATAACTATTGCTGTAGAAAAAAAATCTGGACCTTAGCAACCCCCAAAGAATAAACCAGATCTTATGCAACAGTAGGTGTCTTGACCCCAGGCAAGTCTAACCCATGAAAATCTGGGCTTACCACAAATATAAACTTGGGAAAGATTATTTATCTTACAAAGTGAGTCATAATGAGTGTAAAAGTATGATTCCATCTCCAAAACCTGTTTCACATTCAGCTTTTTGAGAGATAAATAGCTTTCCATTCAACAAATGTTTACCAAGACCTTTCCATATTGCCATTTGAGTTAACAATAGACTTCATATACTTAACTGCCGAATGACATATTTAATTTTTTTGGTTGGTACCGATGCAGGCCCGTTAGCAGAATTAAGCGATCTCATTTTACTTTCAAAATATAATTTTAACCTTAAAAATACACAGTGTCCATCTTATCGCCTGGATATCATTCTTGGCCCTGAAGGACCATTGTCAGCAAACTGCAGAACAAATAAAATTAGTGTTGAGGACACTTTATACTATAATCTCCTTGCCCATCAAAACACCACCACCCTTAAAACTTTGAGAAGTTTACAACTGTTCCAACTTTTGTGTAAGCAGGCAGTATTATTTTACTGCTGAAGTCAATGAAGCCCTTGTAAAAAATGTTGTCATCATAGCCTTCAGAAACAAGACAAGCTGTATTATTCTAGATACCAGATGATACCCATCTTAGCTCAAATGTGAAAACATATTTATCAGTCTCTTTTAGTAGGTATTAGGGCTGCTTTTCCAGGCAACTCAACTTTCTCCTCACTGTAGGTGTGTCCAGACAGCTTGGATTCTGTTCCGCAACCTTGGGATGCTGGCCTTTGAGGGGAACCCAGCTGTTCGTAAACATCATTTATGTTTCCCTCCCATCCCTCCACTTCCCTTCTCTCTGTGGTTCTCCCAAACATGGATAATGGTCCCACAATACAGAGGACAGACATGTAAAAATAAATAAATAAATAAATAAATAAACATCCTTTTCTTTTAATTCAGGACCTCTTTTTTGTCAAAATAGAAGTCATGTAAACATGTAAAAATTTAGTCCTTTCATTTCTTTCTCACTTCGGTTTTCTAAGGAATATAAGTACCTCAAAGAATGAGTGGCTGTTTAGCCTGGTATCGCACCATCAAAAGTGTCCATCTCCTATACAAAAACACTCCAAAGCTTTTAATATTACATCAAAATATACATCCCAGACATCAGGGATCCACTGTGGGAGAAGGGTCGTATTGCTTGGCTTAACCTTTAACTTTCATTTGAAACACAGGTGGTAATAAAGGGAGTCTGAGATGACTAGTCTTGATCCTCAACTTGAATGGACTGATAAGTGTGTGGACTATCAGCAAAGCACTTGTCTGGGCATGTCTGCGAGGGTATTTCCGGAGAGAATTGGCAAGGCGAGGGATACTCACACTGAGTGGGAGGCACCATTCCATGCTGGGACACAGATGGATTAAGGAAGAGAAAAGAGGAGCTCTCTAGCTGAGGCACTGTCCCTCTGCTTCCCGAGAACCATGATATGAGCAGCTTTCTGCCTCCATGGACCAGAGGAGCCTCAGCCATCACCAGCCCCGTCTGCCTCCATGGACCAGAGGAGCCTCAGCCATCACCAGCCCCGTCTGCCTCCATGGACCAGAGGAGCCTCAGCCATCACCAGCCCCGTCTGCCTCCATGGACCAGAGGAGCCTCAGCCATCACCAGCCCTGTCTGCCTCCATGGACCAGAGCCTCAGGTATCACCAGCCCCGTCTGCCTCCATGGACCAGAGGAGCCTCAGCCATCACCAGCCCCGTCTGCCTCCATGGACCAGAGGAGCCTCAGCCATCACCAGCCCCGTCTGCCTCCATGGACCAGAGCCTCAGGCATCACCAGGCCTGTCTGCCTCCATGGACCAGAGCCTCAGGCATTACCAGGCCTGTCTGCCTCCATGGACCAGAGCCTCAGGCATCACCAGCCCCGTCTGCCTCCACGGACCAGAGCCTCAGGCATCATCAGGCCTGTCTGCCTCCATGGACCAGAGCCTTGGGCATCACCAGGCCTGTCTGCCTCCACAGACCAGAGCCTCAGGCATCACCAGCCCCGTCTGCCTCCATGGACCAGAGGAGCCTCAGCCATCACACCAGCCCTGTCTACTAACCATTCCTTCTCTATGGTTCTGTCAGGTGACGTGCCACACTGAGAGTATGCTGACTAACTCGAGGTCTAGATCTCTGTGCCAGCTCAGTACTGATGGCTTTCCTCACTGTTCTCAGCCTGTGGAGAGCCACGGTCTATAATTGCCACCCAAAGGAGAGCTCTCCTGATCCCCAGACCCGAACTGGGGGGACCCTGCAGTGTGAACATGGGTACCTCCAGGCGGATCTCTCTGGAAACAGAGGTAACGGTGTCGTTAAGATGGCACCAGCTCATCGTAACAGTGCTGGTTAAAGTTCATCCTCGTCTGCTCTCCCCTGCCCACCACACTCCTGCCACACAAACAACTTCTCCTTGACATTCTCCCCTTTGGTAAAGAATTCCAGAAATTAAAACACAAAACAAAACGAAGCAAAATCAAACAGCGAGTCTGTACTGCAATAAGTGTGTTCTGTGCATCTTCAAGCAAGATTAGCACACCGAGGAGGACAGGGTACAAAGCAGGCTGGGCGTGGTTTTGTTGATAAGGATGGTGACAGGATTGGTGTGTGTGTGTGTGTGTGTGTGTGAGTGTGTGTGTGTGTGTGCAGATATAGATTACATATAGCTATATAGGCATCTGTGAGAGAGGGTCCTGTGTGTGTGTGTGTGAGTGTGTGTGTGAGTGTGTGTGTGTGAGTGTGTGTGTGTGAGTGTGTGTGTGAGTGTGTGTGAGTGTGTGTGTGTGCAGATATAGATTACATATAGCTATATAGGCATCTGTGAGAGAGGGTCCAAATTCATGCTTTCTAGTTATCCCACCACTGTTAGTTAAGAACACTATCCTTTCCTCACTAAATGGCCTTGATATTCTTATAAAACAACAAGGCAAAAAATATACAGCTTAGCATTCGAACTTTCAGCTGCATTTCTTTGACCTCTGTCAGTCCTTAGGCCAACAACACGTTATTTTGATTACCATAAAGTCACATTAAGTTTTAAAATTGGAGTATTATGAATCTTCTGCGTTAGCTTTTAAGGTTGTGCTACATTCTTTTTTCTTTAAAAACAATAGTTTACTGTATAATTCCCATCGTGGTACGAGCTCAATTAGGTTTTGGGCAGTTTTACACCTTTGGCATCTAGGCGTTTAACATTAGGTGTTTGCCCTTTGTTGTATGAATGGGTGCTAGGGATGTAATTCATACACAGCTGAGATCAGGGCGAAATTGTAAGAGGCATAGAAGAAAACACCCTGACTGAGCAAGTCCTGGGGAGCAGCTCAAGTGGCAGGGAGGCTCTGTAGTCAAGTCCTGGGGAGCAGCTCAAGTGGCAGGGAGGCTCTGTAGTCGAGGCTTGGGGCTCTAGTCCCATCACAGGATAGCGGGAGCAAACCACAGCTGCTATTCCTGTAGGCAGCGAAGTCCTCAACACCCCAGCCTTACTGTGGCCATGCAGATCAAGTACCGTGCAACAGGGGCTGGAGAGATGCCCACAAGTAGCTTCCGGAGGACCAGAGTTCAGTTCCCAATCTCCCACAGTGGCCAGTCACAACTGCCTGTGACCCCAGCTCCAAGGGATCCGACCCATCCGGCTTCTGTGGTCACCCATCCCCCACCCGTGTACACAATTAAGAATAATAAAACAATACAGTGAAGCAGAGCAAAGAGCAGCTAATAACTCCAGCTTGCTTCTCAATTCTGAGTGGCCACAGCTTTTGGTTTATAAAACATCCACCCCATCTGTGATCTCCGGAGCACACGAAGGGACCGGTCCTGCAGGCCCAGAGCTGCAGGACTTCCGCATCACAGGGCAACAGCAGGACAACCAGGAGGAGCTCCAGTGAGGGCCCAGCGTCGACAGTGTAGCAGGAACAGCAGGCCTTGAACCAGACCAATGCTCTGCAATGAACACTTAGACGCAAAGATGTACGGATAAAAGGGTTCACTACCTGACTCACTGTGTCACATGATAGCTTCCACGATGAGACTGCTTTTTCCCTCTCTCTTTTTTCTTTTTCCTCTTAAATTTTATTTTATTTCAATGGGGGAGGAGAGGTTGCGAGGGCAGAGGGCGGATATGAAAGGATGGGGAAATGAATGGGATGGAGATTCATAATGTGAAACACACAAAGAATAAATAAATAAAAAGAAGGAAAAAAAGAAAGCAGCCTTTTGACAAGTGAACACGCTTGTACAGTCAAAACAGAAAACACACAAGTACTCTTGTGACCTTTGGGGGAAAATTCTGAACAGATTCTTCAGTAAACACTTTCATTTGTTTTCGGTGAATTAAACAACCAGTCAGTGACATCGGCCAGACTGAGCACTGCGGTTGCTCAAATGCACAGACTCCAGCTAAGAAGGCTGTGGCTGCCTACGGTGCAGTGCAGCACATCCATTTGCAATTTTTCTGCATGCATTTTTCAGTGCAGAGTATTTCAAATGTAAATAGTGTTGGCAGTATGACATGTGCCATCAGTATATTTTATGTAAACTGCCACTGAATAACGGTAGTTTTTTTTTTCATAACAGCAGACATTGCTGCTATGACATTAAGCAATCTATTGCCACCCCACCAACTGAGCCATATGGTCCCATCTGTTTCTAGGTTCCATTGCAGCAGAGCTACTTTGGGTCAATGAAGGAACGCTAACCAGAGGATGCAAATGTGCCTCTTGCTGTGCAACTTTGCAAACCAACAATACGCTGTCAATATAAACAGACAGGAGTCTGATGGTGAGCAGAATCTGCTCTGCACCGAACAGCCCTGGTGACGAATTCAAATACTATGCGGAGCATACGAACAGTCTCTGAAATTGCATTGTTGTGGGATTACCGGGCACTGATCACTCTAAGCCTCAGGGAGATGTATAATCGCCCTGTGCCATCACCTCAGCTCTAAGTACAGCCGGAGACTCTGAGTCTCCTGTGCACAGTGCTTGACTTCAAATTTGATCTTCCTCTCAACAGCTAAATGCCAGTGAGTGTCTGCAAAACCCACTGCAAGGGACAGCCTGCAAAGCCAGCTCAGATAACACAAGCCTTTGTGGTGTCCCCAAATGTTGTGTCTCTTGTACACATTCCAGTGTCACTTTTTTTTTTTATTGAAAGGCAAAGCTTTTACGGGCAGTGATTATCCTACTCATTTCTGCAACATTCAACCATGATGACAGCACCAACTGTTGGTGTCAGGACACAACAGATACTTAAAAATACTAACTGCTGCTTCCAGCGTATCCTTACCCAGAAGCCCCTGGTTTTGACACCGTTGTTGCTAGGGGAAACCAGCTCCTCTTACCACAGGTGTCTCAGTTCCTAAGGAAGGGTTTGTTGTTGTTGTTTGTTTGTTTGTTTGTTTTGCCTCTGAGGGGACAGTAGACAACATCTGAAGACATCTTAGTTGTCACAAATAGGGAAGGAAGATGTCTCTGAGATCCTCTGGCTAGAAGCCAGTGATACTGTAAAATGTCCTATGACGCAGAGGACAGGCCCTAAACAGAAGTGGTCCTGATCTTACTTACAGGCGACAGAGTCGAACTGAAGAAGCCCTCATAGAGACTTATTCCTCAACAGCAGTTGGCTCAACCTTATTCCTATTACTCTCCATTTAACCTATTCCTTCTAAAACCTTTACCACTACTAATAGTCCTATAATGTGTGCGATATTTATTCTAACTGTCTTTGGGTTTGGGATGCTTTCATTCCAGTTGGACTTTCAGAAAAACTATCCAATACATCAATACTTCCAAAGCAGAAATGAAACCAGGTTTTAAAAGTGCTACCTACTAACTGGCCTGCTTTAAAATGCTTTTGAATCTTTAGGTAATTTTAAACGAGGAGGAAAAAGATTTGGGGGAAAAGCAAGGGCTCTGGAGAAGACAGCTGTCTATCCTCACTGATAAAAGTTCCTGTAACCATGAAAGCCAAATGGCCATCACCATTGTCCCTGAAGCGCAGACACTATGTTACCAGCGTTAAGCACAGTGACCACCACCTATTACGTGGGGTGCATGGCTTTTAACCTAGTCACAACCTGCCTAAAGGCTGCTCACAATTAGAAGCAGGAAAAAATGTAATATTTGAATTTTTCATTTACTTGTCAGTTGCTATTAAATTCTATAGAAGAAGTAACACTCTTAAGTGAGAATATGTGCTAGATATGTAATATATGCAATATACATGAGTGCAGAATAAATGAGATGTGTTTAGAATTACCAGATTCAACACAATTCCTGTGTCTATCATAGAATCACCAACAAGAATAAAGTCCCATAACTCAACAACAACAAAATAATACAAAGTGAGAAAAACATCAATTGTGTTACTTCACTCCTCTAAGTCTGGTATTTGGGAGGATGAGACCGGAGAATTTACACAAGTTTGAACTACATAGAAGACCTTGTCTCAAAAAAAAAAAAAAGTCAGGAGCTGAACATAGTGGCACATGCCTTCAGTCCCAGCACTTGGGAAGACAGGTGGGTCGATCTCTGTGAATCCAAGGTCAGACTGGTCTGCAAAGGGAGTTCCAGGACAGTCAGAGCTACACAGTGAGGCCTTGTCTAGAAAACAAAACACACACAAACAACAACAACAAAAAGAAAACAACACCCACTAAAAACCAAAATAAAGCAAGTGGAAAAAGCACTTAGATCTTTATTTCTCTTCCTCCCCTCTCCCCCCCTCCCCTCCATTTCCCGCTCTCCCTCCCTTTTTTCTTTTGAATTTTTTGTGAACTAGGCTTGAACTCATAGGTTTAAATGACCCTTCAGCCTTTCCGGTAACTAGAACTGGGCAGGTCCGTACACCCAACACCCCCAGCTTTAAACACACGTGTCTTCAAAGAAGACTCAAAAGTGACACGTGAGCCCACGATGGCCAACGTCCGCATCACTGGGAAGACACAATCACAACACAGAGAAGTATGGCGTCTCCCCGTCAGAACTGCCACCAGCAGCAGCAAGACAGAAAACACCTGCGGACTCAGAGGCCTCAGCCCTGTGGGAGGGAAGGGAAAAAAAGCTTGGTGGCCGTGAGCAAGCTCCGTCTTGAAAAAGAAAGAGTCCATTCCAAGCGTCAAATGATGCTCTGTTGCCTTCAAGGGCTTTTTCCCGCCTTTTCTCTCCCTCTCTGCCAGAATTAGAAATGTTTTTAATCAGTATTAGTTCCTGTAAAATAGTGCGTCATGGTTTCGTAGAAATCCGAACAGCTGATGAAGTGGGGCGCGGGGGGAATCTTCTGGATAACCGGCCCCGTGGTCTAACCCATCAAAGCCGCCCTGTGAAGGACACCCCGGCTCTGTGAGCCCTGGCTCTCTGCCGTCCCTCAGATCCCTTCCTCCCGCTAGATGCAGTTTCCTCGGATGGAGGTGGTTTGGGGCTTGCAGCAAAGTGCCATTTTAAAAATAGCATTTGCTTCAACACCGAGGGAAGGGGAGTTACAGACTAAACCCCAGAGCGATTCATTTTTTAATAAGATCTGCTTTCTACCTCAGAAGCGACTGACAGCGACTTTAGACAGCCTTAGTCAATACTGCTCAGCTTTCTTTTCTCTGGATCAGCTTGCCTTACGATGCAAACTCTAAGCGTCCTTCAACCAGGGTTGGAGACACGGCCCTGGCAGAGGACTAAGGTTCGATTCCCAGCACCCTCATGGATGCTCAAACCATCTGAGGCTGCAGTTCAGGGAGCCAGTGCCCTCTTCTGGCCCCCACAGGTACTGCACGCATGTGGTACACAGATATTCATGCAGGCAAACCAGTCATACACGCACAAAAAGGAAATTTTAAAAAACTTTTCTCCAACTAAAATAGCATATTATGAGAATTCCTAGGACAACTGTAAGTATTCTGGGGGGGGGGTAGAGCAAATACACGCATTCCTTCTCAGGATAACAGTCTGATGTTTGCCGTTGTCAGTATTTCAGAGCCCCCAAGGCATCATGGGAAGGCCCGTACAGTCTGAACGAAAGGTTGTCTATATGACCCCTCCCGGAAAAGGAGCACAGCAGAGCTGACCACCCTGAAATGCCATGGGTTCAATCAAATTTGTATTCTACTACACAATTAGGTACAAGAACATTTGAAGTCCGTTTAAAAGCACACTTTAAAAAAAAGTATTTGTTTTTACTTACATAAAGACTGCAATCATTTTAAAGCTCAGTTTTGGTTGCTCGGTGACCTCTAAGCTTTCTGCCCGGCAGGCTGGGAGAGGAAGAGGGGAGTCCCCTGCAGACGCCGCCCGGGCATGGAGTGTGCTGCTGGAGTTTGGCCATTTGCCAGGTGCCGACCTGGAAAGTGTGCGGCCAGCTCGGCCCAGACACTCGTGTGCAAACTACATTGTCTTCTTTTCCGCAACCCCACATTCAGGATGGCACCAAATCCCGGTGTGCTCCTGCATCCTCCTACTAAATGGGATTCCCAAGCCGATTCCACTCCTGGTCCACAGCAGACCCAGCTGTAGGTCTACATTTGCACCGATCGCCAACCCCGCCAGCCTCCTCCAGTTCTTACTCTGAACTATCTAGTTTGCAGAGTTTCTAACAAACACAGCCAGGAGGAGTGTGTACTGATGCTTTCAGCTTTAAAAGTTCTTCTGGCCTCCCAGCCTGCTTCCAGCCTCAGGGCTCCCTCTGCTCCTCCTTCAGGAAGCTGACTACCTGGAAACCCTCCCCAGTGGCGTCCACGCGGCCCCAGCCCCAGCAGCAGCAGCAGCAGCAATGGGAGCTTCTCTCCTGCCCACCTGGCTCCCGCAGCATCAAACAGGCATCTTCATCCCTGCACTTGTTAAAGGCCGAGCGTCTCCTCAAGCCGTCACCACGTCACCTGGCAAGCAGGGTACAGCCGACAAATGCAGACTGAGCAAAGGTCCAAGTCCAGTTTTACCCGTGACGTAAACGGCATTAAATCTCACGTGATCAGTCAGTTCAGCCTCCGCCCTAAAACTCACGGTTTTGCTAGTGTCGTACAATACATCTCTTTTCAAAGGCAGGCTTACACGATACACACAACTACTTCTGGGTGTGCACGGCTACAAATAAGGTTCCCATGTTTTTGAGCGCATGTATAGGTGTGCGTGCTGAGGTGCCCGAGTTTCTTGGTTGCCTGAGGGGTGGGAGAATCACTAGTAACGCCTGTGCGGTAGACAGCATGTGCCTACAATCCTGGTACTTGGGAGACTGAACAGGAAGATGGGGGTTTCAAGGCCAGCCTGGCATCACAGTGGCGTGTTGACTCAACAAACAGTTCACTGACAGACTGCTTTGGTTGCCATCCAGGGAAGCTCAGAAGTGACGGTGTATCGACGGCCCCAACTCCTGATCTGCCGGTGTCACTGTGGCCATTAGAAATGTGACACCACTTCAAACTGTCTTCCGTGTCCCCCTTTATGCAACCTTCCTACTCCTGCTCTTTGGAAGTTCTCTTTTGGCTGTGGGCTAACACTACATAGTTCTTCTTTGTCTAAGGATTAGCTCTGAATCCCTGTGCCCTTTTCCCCATTAAAGCCCGCAACTCCCTAAGCTGCTAGGGAAGAGGAGGAGGGGGATGAAGGCAGAACTTAGACACGGACAATCAAGGATGATCTGGGCCTATGCTAGGGCTGAGTGGCTCAGGATGAGATGAGATTCCTAATCTCTATGACCTTTCAGTCCTCCCAAGGAGGCCTGAATTGAACCCAGGTCCTCTGCAAGAGCCGCCAGAGCTCTTAACTACTGAGCCATCACTCCTGCCCTGATACTATTTTCAACATTTTTCTTTATTCTTGAAATTTTCACACATAAAGACAATGGAATATGATCAATATGTCTTCCATTTTCCCCTCCAACATGTCCATAGCCTCCCAACATATCCCCTTTTCAACTTTATGTCTTTTTTTTTTTAAATAACCCAATTACATCCTGCTAGTGCTGCCCACATGTTCATGGGTGTGGGCCATCCTCGGGAGAATGGGAATCCCAGGACTGGACACATTCTCAAAGATGAACGATTCTCCTTCCCTCAGGACCCATTCTGCTCATAGCTCTTTAGTAAGGGGTTGTACTCTGAGCTCATCTACTCCATCTATGTTGGGATTTCAGTGGGCGTGGCCGTGTGCACCCCAGGCACCGTGAGCTCACGAGTCCAGTAGCCACGTCAGATCCAGAAAACCAGCTTTCACAGCTCTCTTCCCCATCCTGAATGTGATCTTACATTCCTTCCATGATGTTCCCGAGCCTTGGTGCGGTAGGCTAGGGGTTAAATGCACGTGAACTGCTCAGAGCTGAGCCCTCCGTCTCTCATTCTCAGCACTTTGATAATGCATGCATCGCTACATTGACTGCTGCCCGCTGCATAGGTGGATAGATAGGTGAAAGAGAGAGAGAGATGACAGACAGACAGACAGACGGATGGATAGATAAATGATAGATAGATGATAGATGGATAATAGACAGACAGATAGATAGATGATAGATGGATAGATGATACTAGATAGATAGATAATAGATGGATAGGCAGTCCGATGATAGATAGAAAGAAAGGAAGGAAGGAAGGAAGGAAGGAAGGAAAGAAAGACAGGTGATGATAGATAGATAAGCAGAAGCTAGAAAAGAAAGACCAGTGACAGACAGAATATAGATAGAGAGCAGTAGGTAGGTAGATAGAAAAAAGAAAGGAAGGAAAGGAGAAGGAAGAGAGAGAGAGAGAGAGAGAGAGAGAGAGAGAGAGAGAGAATAAAGCCCCTCTGATGAGGTCCTAGCTCAGGACTGGTCTCCACTCTGGGTCCACAGCTTCCCTGGGATATTATCTTGACATCTGCCTTTCTGCTCTCCTTCACCCTCTGTGAACTTGTCCGTAGAGCTAATTTTATTTTTTATGTTGTTTCTTATTTTGTGGAATGCCCCCATCTCCTGCCTGGTTGGGGGTCCCATAAGCAATTTGGATTCCGTAGTTACATGTAAACAATGATAAAAAGAATAAATATTATTCCCTACCCCACATACTTACATTCTGAAGCTGCATCTACAATATCCTCACATTAAAAAAATCAACACAATTTTGTTTTTTAATAACCAGAAAACTGTGTATACAGTATATTTTTTTGCCAGTGTTTTAGACATAATCACAATAGAAAGCGCAGAGAATGCCATGGCTCTGAAATAGCATCGGTGCAGCAGCTGTTACTGTTTACAAACACAGCCAGCACCTAAAGGCCAACTTACATAAACACAGTTAGTCAATAAGTCAAAGGGAAACGTCCACGCACACAGAGCTTTGTATGCGGCCAACTGCTGACCCAACTCACACTGGATGAAACTCGACTGCCACCAGAAATCAGCGAAGGACGCACGCCTGTAACCCCAGCACTCGGGAGGCAGAGGCAGGCGGATCTCTGTGAGTTCAAGGCCAGCCTGGTCTACAGAGCAAGTTCCAGGGCAGGCTCCAAAGCTACACAGAGAAACCCTGTACCGTAAAACAAAAACCAAAAACCAAAACCAAACAAACAAAGAGCGAAGGGTGATAAAAACACGCAAGAGAAAGGCTCGTGGGACCTGAAATCTTTTCCACGCGGCACATTTTCTCACTGTCCCTTTTTCCTGCCGCTGTTCCCGGCTTTGCGCAGTCTTCCCTGCCATTGTCAATCATCACTCCTGGTAGTCACTAGTCACTGGTGGCCCCTCCCCCTTCACAGATATGCTCTGTGATTCATTCTCCCACAGGCAGGATGGTTGCTGAGGGGTTTCCTGGGCCAGTCTGCTGAGCCCCCCCCCGTGACTCTGGGACTTTGTACTCTGCTAATGCCAGGCCAAATAGATGCTGCCTCCTGGGGACATCTGCCAACCCACTTTCTACAAGGCCCACCTCCCTACCGTTTTAAGCTTCACACTGTCCCAACAGCACTAATGTCCCAGCTTTAAAATCACCTGCCCTTTCCCGGCTCCTCCCGAATGCCAACTCTTTCCCCTCTGATTCTCAGAAAACAAAAAGAGGAACTCATTAATTTATAATGAAGTGTGAACAACAGGAGAGGTCAAATATCCTACCACGAAGCAGAAAAGAGGCAGACTCCGGATCCATTCCTGGGTTGTCATTGTTTTCCGAAAGTGCTGCCGAGACAGACGATACTAGCGCCAACAGTTTAAGAGAGCAGTATTTCAGTTGGACACTCGTCACGTCTAGCGCGCCTTGAGGAAGCTCTGAGCATCTGCTCGGCACTTTCCACAGCACACGAAACTCGTATGCATACCCACTCCAAACAGACCTCGGAGGGATCAAAGGGAAAGGCTGGGGGGGGGGGAGCTAGCATACAGATTAATGCTGGACTTGAGGGCAAAAGATCCCTCTCTCTCGAGAGCCCTTCCCAAATCAGTGAGTTTAAGCCCTTGTTTCTGACTGTTCCTATGCCCACCATCTCCAAACCCGCTGTAAGCAGTCGCTCTAACTTACAGTCTTGCAAGTGGTCAGATGTTAACCACATCAGCACATGACTGTAATCAGTCCCACACTTGAGAGGCTGAGGCAAGAGGATCTCTGAAAACATGAGGCCAGCCTGGGATTCACGGCAAGACCCTACCTTAAAAAAAAATCCCAGCATGGAAAGGAGAGATGGGCATGAGGTCCCACCCCTAGCCGAGGAGATACTGATGCACAGCTTTGGGGGAGGGCCAGTCAGCATTGTTTCTTAAAGCTGTGGCCCTCCATAGGTCAGTCCACTCCAGGGGAAGGCCACAGATCTCAGAGGACATATGGGCGGCACAAACTGCATATGATGACTTAAAAAACCCAAGAGGACACAGGGGAGTGGAGAGGTGAGGGATCTGGGAGGAGCAGGAGGAGGGATGGGTATGACCAAATCACACTTTTCAAATCTCAAATAGCTGAGGCGGGAGGGAAAAGAGCGAGGGCCGGGGAGACAAGAGAGGAAAAAGCAGGGCAGAGAGAAAAACAGGCAAAAAGAAAGAAGTACAGTGAATTGTCTAGAGGAGGAGCAGAGAGAGAGAGACAGACAGACAGACAGACAGACAGAGAGACAGAGACAGACAGACAGACAGACAGAGAGACAGAGACAGACAGACAGACAGAGACAGACAGACAGACAGAGAGAGACAGACAGACAGACAGGGGGGAGGGAGAGAGAATTTCATATTTCATATTTAGCATTTTCATGGGCAACTCAAATGTCGATTAGAAGAAACAACAGAGCTATGTAAATCTCCTTGGCATTTATTTCATGGTCACACATGTTCTCTTTAAATTAAATATGGGCTTCAGAGCAAGGGCGGAGAAGCTCAGGGCTTTCAGTGCCGTGACCCCTGAAGGTCTTGCCCAGTGCACACTTACAATCCATCTCTTCATATTCATGAACTTCGTCTTACACCAAACTGGACTGAAAATTTAAAATGCAGCCTCTTGGATTCTTGTGAAGTTGATTGGGAGTTAATTAGAACTTGCCAGTTATAACTGTACAATCGCTGGGCAGTGGTGGCATACGCCTTTAATCCCAGCAGAGGCAGAACTCTGCGAGTTTGAGGCCAGCCTGGTCTACAAAGTGAGTTCTAGGACAGCCAGGACTATTACACAGAGAAACCCTATCTCAAAACAAAACAAAACAACCTGTACAATCAAACATATCTTCTAGGCCTGACATTTACACAAATTCTAGTTTTCTTTTTTTTTGGTTTATCGAGACAGGGTCTCTCTGTGGCTTTGGAGGCTGTCCTGGAACTAGCTCTTGTAGACCAGGCTGGTCTGGAACTCAGAGATTCTCCTGCCTCTGCCTTCTGAGTGCGCCACCACTGCCCAGCCAGACTCTAGTTTTCACATGGCCATGCGAACTCTATTTGAGTTTGGTGAGCAGAACTTGGTGCATATTAAAGAGCCTTTAGCATCCACAGGAACAACATAGAAAAGGCTCACACCAGGAGTCTGAGTATGCACACTAAGACTGTCAATTTTGATGTGACTTTGGGGAGCGGTGGGGGGAGCACCAGTGGATTGTGTTATCCATTTGTTGTTAAAATCCCATTAAAGTTTTATTGGGGTGGCTGTATTGTATTAAAAACCTGGATTTTTCTAAAAAATCTTCCATTGCATATTTAGTGGATCTGATATGGAAAACTGCTAACGCAGTAAGAGTTATCACTGAGCTTTCTGGGCTATAGTGCTCAGTGACAGTCTTCTGGGGCGAGCTCCTGGGGGTCCACCTGGGGTGAGCTGAACTCAGAATGCTCCTCGTCTGGGCTGACTTTCACTACAAGTCCTCAGCTCACTTCAACACTGGCTTCTTGAAAGATGGACTTTTAAGACCTACTTTATGGGTGAAATGCCTTTATAGATTCTTATTTCAGAAGGGACCACGGGTTCGATGAAGAGAGTTTTTCATTTAATTAGTATTTACTGACTGACTGCTGAGCCCAGCGCTGTAGTCAGAAGTAAAGGAAGGAGAAGGGCAGATGAAACGCGGTCCCCTCCTGTAAGGATCGCCTGAGGGGCAGGAATAAATGAATGTGTGGACAAGTCAGTGCTAAGCAACACAGGAGACTCAAGGACTCACAGAAAGACATACCCGCCACCAAGGTGAACTGAGAAAATTCCCCGAAGGCAGCAAGAGGGCCGAGTCCACAAAATGAGGACTCGGTGGTGGGAGCTGAAGGCATCCAGGGCCTGAGCCTAAGTTCAAGAAATAGGCATGGAAGAGGGAAGCCTGGGGGTGCATGGAAACCTGTAATGCACTCTTGTGTCTGCGTGAGACACATCGGAAGATAAGCCTGGCAGAGGACACCACGAGGGCACAGACAGGAGACCCGGGGTCCAGCTGCCACCGGGTGACGCAGCATGAAGATGAGCACACACTTTTCACAGCCCTGATGACATCTAATGCTGGCAATTATCTTTAAATCCTAATGGTTTTAATTAGCACTGAGATAATTTTCAGGAATGCTTGCTTTTAAGGAAGGCCTAGCTCATTGCCAGGGGATGTTTGTTCATTTTTGCTATGTTCCTGTTCCTACACAAGTATTCATCAAGTTAGCGTAGCACACCACTGCCTGCTCTCACCGTCAAAATTAGAATGTATACGTCTGCCACCCTTGATTTAGGACAGCTTCCCAGTTCACTAGCGATAGCAATAAAGGGAATAAAAACTCAACAGTCCATAATTGTAACAATGCAAGATTTGTATTTTCAACATACACCCAGTTTACTGGATATTCTGCATACACCCTGGTTTCTGAATTCCTACGTGCTCACAAACATAAACAGGAGTCTCCCCCCAAGTTTTGTTCAAATGTTAGGATTTAATGTCAGATGCTTCAAAAAATAACAGCCAAGAAAAGAACATTTATTGATCATAACCCTGACCTTCCTGCCACTGGAGCGGCCCCTGGGTTAAGACTTGGATCGTATTAAAGCAGACTATGATGAAATCGCTTTTCTTGTAGTGGGGAGGGAAGGTCAGGTATCACTAGCTGCCTCAATGATGCAGTGACCATCTCTCTCCAACTTGGCAGCGTACACTGTACTCTCACTCATCAGAATTCAATTATTTGTAAAACCGACATCGAATTGTTTTATTCCTGTGAAAGAATAATTTCTTGTTTTGTTTTTTTTTCTCCTCCTCCAGTTTGAGCACATGATCACAAAGAATACACAAATTTGCCATTCCTTCAGTGCTTCGATATCTGTGGTGAAGTTTCCTACAAAACAGGGGTGGGGATGCTTCTTTTTCTTCCTACATCTTAGGTTATCAGGGATGCATTAGCTGATACTGGTGAGTATCTTCTAATTTGTTCATTAACTATGGAACATGTAAAATAAGAGGGAAAATATTCGATAAAGAAAACACCAACTGTCTCACGCTTAAAAGGCTTGACGGGTGCTTATAAGGGGTTAACCTTCATTTGTCTTTGATTTTTAGAAAACACTACTAGTAAGTGAGATGGCTGGATCCAGGCCATGCTGGCATTCTCCTAAGCAGAGCTCAAACCCGGGGGGGACACCCCGACAAAGCCATCCGCTCAAGCATAAAAGTGGGGGCTGGCAGTATCTGGACAGCTCCAGCAAAGGCCAGCTTGCCAGCTTGCAGGAAGCTGACTTGCCATCAAGAAGCCTTACCACTAGAAGCTATTTTCAGAAATATTATTTGCCACTCTGGTCGTCTTATCACATTTTAAACGTTCCTTGTTTATAAACCACCACACCGGTTTCTTATCTGCGATGCCCTTGGATTACCAATCACAGACTTGAAAGTGATCCAAATCGTGTTCCCGCCTTCCTAGCGCAGAGCACTGAATGCTGGTCATTTGATGTAGAGTGTCGTTGAGCTGTATTTTTATTTGCCTTTTAAGTATAGATGGATAGTTTCTGCATGTAAACATCCGAGGGCATTGACGGGCAGGCTAGCACATTTCACAACCACAAATATTCCTGAGGAACTGCCTTGGAAGCGCCATCATTAAAGGGCCAAAGACCTAACCGCTATGTTATTCTCCGCTCTCCCTGCTAGCTAAATGTTTACAGGAACCTAGCAAGCTACTGCACGGTCATTGTGAACTGGGGCACTAAAAGTAATTCCTGGTGTTCCGTGGCACGCATTCAACCGAATTACATACAATTTGCTTCCAAAACGAGATCCACATCATTTGTAGGTTATTTCTCAAAATTACCAGTTCTAGCCAAGAAATACCCCAGCGGAGGACCTCAGAACTATCATTTTCAATTGCCACGGTCGAGAGAGAGAGGGAGGAGAAGGGGTAAGAAGACGTGTGGCGATTAACCACCCATAACAAGGCTCCCCATGCTCCTCCTCCCCATCACAAGGCCGGCGTCAGTCAGTCGCCTGCATCTGTCCCCACCTCGCCCCCTCCCGTCTGCGCAGCGTTGGCACCCAATGGTAGGCCCAGGAGAAGACAAATACAACCCAAGCGCTAGCTACAGACACGTAACATTCCTAACTTTTCCCCCTCTCTCACTGTGTTCCTCAAAGGTAAGCAGAGAAGAAACAAATTACAGAAGTACGAAAAAAGCCTTCGTGGCCAAAGGCGTCCCGGAGTTTTCAAAATCTCCCCCAGACTACCTTACACACACTCACACTCGCCCCTCCGCTGTCCCCAACTCTCCAGCAAAGCGCTACTTCCCCAAGCAGGGTTCCAGAGCGCCAGTTCCTGGGTGCAGGACAGACTGCATCCCACTGCGCTTGGTCCACGCGCATCACGCATCCTCGCCCACACCCCGGGCCACGCGTCCCCGGGATGGGTCCCAGGTGCCAGGCTGCCGTGGAGCCCTCGCACATTACACACGCCACCCAGGCTCCACGGAGAGCCAAGCCCCACGCCCGAGGACCTCAAGGACCTCCCCAGTGCCCACGCTCGCGGCGTGGCAGCGCTTACCTGTCGGTGTGGTGCCACGCGTGTCCCCCCGCGCTCTCGGGCTGCGCGGTAGCTGCAGGGCCCGGGCGGGCGGCGGCGGGACCGAGACAGCGGCTCCAGAGGCGTCAGTCAGGCTGGAGCCTCCTCCTCGGCCGCCCGCGTGAGTGCGCCGCGCTGGAAGGGCGCCAGGCAGCCGTGCGCGCAGCCCCAGCCAGGAGGGGCCGTGCGCCCTGGCCGAGCAGCGCTCCCCGCCCCGCCGAGCTGCGCACCCGCTCGTCCTGCGCATCGCCTCTGCAAAAATGGCTTTCAGGGCCAGAGGGATCTCCAGGTCATTCTCAGAAGTGTCCTCCCCACCTGGACCCCAGGCAGCGGAGGGAGGGGGCCGTCCCCAGGAGAGGCAGAGAGGACCACCAACCGTGTGTCTCCGGAGCCTGGGGACTTTGAGTACTTGGTCCCTTGAGGCCACATTTACTGGCTGGCTGTTCCTTATCTCTGTATCCGAGGCATAGCTCGCCTGGCACCAGCCCAAGAAAATCTGGCTGAGTGGCAGTGGAGTTTCAAACTAGTCCTGAAATGGTGTGGACTGTGGTTTCTTACCCAGTATATAATACATACTATCTAATCTACTCAAGATATACATCATGGGCACAAAGAACCTTCCTGCCCAGCGGCCTGGCTGTCCCCTAGGTCGCCTGCCTCTAAAATGCCACTTGGGAAGTGGCACCGGTGTGTTGAAAGCCTTTGATTCCCCCACCGAGCCTTACAGGTTTTCAAAGAGACAGAGGATGGCATTGGGTCACCTCAGTTAGTCCCACTGAAAGCATACCCCGAGAGACCAGAGCACCTTGGAAATGTAACCGAAAGCCCTTAGGTTGAACTTCTTTCCCTAATCCTAAGGCCACCACTTTCTGGAACATGTCACTTTTGCATCATCATCCAAGGGTAGCTTAAAATATATCGAGGAAGTTTAAATGCTACTTCAATTTCAAACTGAAAGCCTCTCTCTACAGCTGGTCCGTCTGTATACCCTTCTGCAGGCCAGGTGTTGGGTTTGAGATTGCCCTGGGGGAGAAAGAAACCCCAGAAGAAATACTGCCCAGTGTGGGAACCACTGAACGTCATGGACTGGATGAGGGCATTTTGTGTGCACTTTGAGGCAAGTAAACTAATTAGGTTCTCTGAATTGATGACGTGTGGCTCAACTCCCACCCCCACCCCTCCTTCCCCAGAAATGATAGTAAAGAATTGATCCAATCAGTTTCCTCCTTCCTTGGGCACACAAAGCCTTAGGAAACCTTTGATAGGCTGGCTCCTGCCACGAAGGCTGTGAATTCACAGAATTCTCTGGGGGGTAGGAGTGGGCCAGGCCTCTAAGTGTGTGTACTCTGCCTTTTCTGGACTTTACTCCTGAAAAAGCTAGGGAGACAAAACAGTAAAACCCGCTGGGCTTCAAGACAGAGCGAACACCGACCCTGGGGAAGAGCACTCATGCTGGCTGATTTTTTTTTAACTGCCCTGCTCAGGAGAACTCTGTTCTTCCTCTGTCGTTTTTGGATCATTTAAGAGAAACATAATTCTCGTCCACCAGAGCATTTTGTTATGGAAATGCACACAAGATCAGAGTGCCAGCAGTGATTTGATGGCAATTCCCTTACAATTTTGGTTAGGGATCTGAAAACCACAGCTAAAATATCCCTTCTCTGGGAGAGTACACCTACTGGGCAGACTGCGAGCTTTCTCGTCTGTCCGTCCCTCTGCCCACACCCCAAGTGTATGTTATGTGTGAAAAGCCTGGCCTCCAGCAGGAGGCGCTGTTGGACAGCAGAGCGGCTGACTTAGAGGAGCTTATTGGCAACATAAAACCGAAGAGGATATAGGTATCCTGGCTCCTTTTCGAGATGGTCATGAAGTGAACAGCCCCCCTCCTTTGTCAAACACACAGGGCCAAACCCTCAGAAACCACAAGCCAAAAAGCCTTTGCGTTGCTTTTCAGTTGTCAGGGGCATCCTGTCATAGCGACGGAACGCCGACTCAGAGTCAGCAGCATCATCTGCGGTAACCAGTGTATGTCTCTCATACCCTGTATCTGGTCCAGCTTTGGAATGTCCCCGCCCACCCTTCCCGCTTCTCTGCATCACACACACACACACACACACACACACACACACACACACACACACACACCCTAAGAGCAGTGATGTCAGGGAGGAAAGGTCTGAGGGGTGCGGTCGGAGTGGTGGAAACGCACTGTGCCGGAAGCAGCTAAGCAGCCGGAGTCGGTGGCGGCTGGTTTCACGGCCTCGGCAGGAAGATGAACGGCTACAATGCTCAATCCCTCCATGGCACGTCTGATCGCTACATCCCATCCCATTTCCTCCAAACTTTCAAAAAGCCTCCTGCTCTAGGTACTTCCTGCTGTTAAGATAAAACAGACCCAACCCAGACAGCACGAAAGGGTTTCTTTCCTATCATAGCTTACAGTCCAGCATGAAAGGCAGGCAGGGGAGCAAGCAGGAACTGAGGCAGAGGCCGGGGAGGGAATCTGCTTACTGGCTCACTCCTTACTCCCTGAGCACCTGGTACCTAGACGGTGTGGACACAGAGCGCTCCACCTGACACAAGTCCATATCCTTCAAGACCAGCACACAGCACAGGTGTCACAGTAGGGTAAGGACATGGGGGGGTTGCCTGTGACAGAGATGGGAATTCTAGCCACCTTGAGAAGTGAGCGTGAACGCCTGGGCTACTGTCCCTACCCACTTTGGCGTGAATGCCTACATCCTGGGTTACTGTCCCCACCCTGCCTCTTTGGGTACTGCCCCATAGGGCTGATGTGGTGACAAAATGTCCCCCTTGCAGACATTGTGATACAGGTCATATAGACAGCCCAGGAAGCCTACTAGGTGTAGAACCTACACCTAGAACTAGGTTTTGAGCATAGAACCCTCAGCTGTTAAAGTAGTGGCGTATATAAGAAATGTCACTGCTGATAAACAGGAAGGGGCTGGGGTGAAGAACGGGCAGGTGGCTCTGATTCTGAGAGAGGGTTTACTGTGAACGCTCCCTGACACTGAACTCGGTGAGTGTCACACGGGCAGCAGCAATCCTTCCGCCCTCACGCCTCACAAGGTGAGATTCTCATTTCTCCCTTACAGCTGAAGATGCTGGGATACAGCTCAAACTCCAATCGCTCGGCATGAGTCCAGAGCCCAGGCACGGGTCTCTCCTGGTCCTTCCCGAGTTCACGTGGAACTGTAGTGTATGGACATAAGGTGACACCTGAAGATGTTCCCAAATCAGGCAGGGAGGCCCACGTGTCCTCACTTACTCATCTGCAATATGAGGGGAGTGGACACTCACATCCCTTCTCCAGGGAGTGACAGCCTTAGCCTGCTGTTGTCCTGTGAGAACTGGGTATGTTTGCAAAAGACAACATCTAGAATTTTTAGGAAAGATGGCTCAGTTTAGGAAAAGTCCTTGCTGCACAGAAGTGATACCTGAGTTTCACCCCTAGACCCCACTGGAGAGCTGTCCGGGTGATCTCCGGATGTGAGCTCTCAAACCCTCCGCGCCATATGCACAGAGCCCCAGCACCAATGGCCAGCGAGAATTCTGGCTGAGGGTGCCATTGGGCTGTGAACCCAGTGTGGCAGTGATCAGACACCCCTTCCAGGGCAATGCCGAGAAAGCTACTTACAGAACAAGACTTCCTATTTTCATCTGTGGAGGGGAGGGTGGGCACCCATGGACAGTCTAAGGTCTGCCATCACGTTAGCAGGCTCTGGGTATCAAATTGCCCTTCTCTCACAGTGCCTCAGATTATACTCTACACTCTTGGCTTGGGTGGTTCTGTACTTATAGAGGTTCATGTGGACACAGACACACACAGACAGACAGACAGACAGACAGACACAGACACACACACACACACACAGCTCTCATTATCCCCTTTATGGGTACACCCCCAGTACCCTAACTTTTCTAAGTGCCACCTCCTAAAGTTCCATTCTTCTAAACAGTCAAACGCTGGGGACCAAGCCACCAATACACGTGTGCATTTCAAATGACACCATCGCAGCTTTTATTCCTCTTAGTTTCTATGACATCAGAAATGATTTAATTTTTTTAAATAATTGTATTGGCCTCTTCAGTATCTCAAATTCTGGTAGTAAGGAAATATATTTATGATTATTTAAACGCATTTTTGATAAGAATTTCCAGGGGTTGAGATACAGCTTAGGATTCCCTGGATTGCCCAAGGATGTTGGAAGCCAGCAATGAAAAACTAAATGATGGAAAGTAAACAGAACTTCCACATTATAACTGCAGAGGGGGCGGCTGTAGGGATGAGACGGCACAGTGTATACCAAAGTTAGGGAGATAAGCGGACAACAGGGAAGCAGATGCCTTCAGCATGGAGACATTCACACCATTGCTACAGGTTCCTAGCACTGAATAAAGTGACTGTGACACAGTTAAGCCTGTATTTAAATTTCCCGTCAACTTCATCCTTGAATGACTGTTACACAGTTGTGACTTAATCTTGACTATACAAACTGTGCAGGGCCCTTTAAGAAACTTCTTGTTTTCAGTCTCAAAGTGTCCTTCTCAGAACGGTCCTGACAAGAGCCAAAGTAAAGACTACCAAATAAAAGAAAATCTAACTTATGACACAAATACTTAAAAATTTATTTGTCCCAAAGGACATCTCATGGTTTCTTCATGGGAGTTAATTCTTCAGAGCATACAAAGGCGGATAGGGACAATGGGCCCATCGCAGCTTTATTGAAAAACTCTGATTTCAAGTGAAATTGCATGAGACCAGCAGGTAAAAATGGAGTCCAGCCCTGACAGCAAACTAACTCGTTTTCCTTGTTGGCTCAATCTTCCAGGCACCCATCAGATACCGAAGTCGGATAAAAAGGAGATCTTTGCCCATCTGCAGCCAGCTCCAAAACGGAACTAACTTAGAACCTGCAATTAAAAATAAATTAATTTAAACTGGAAGACATATACAGCAGTGTAAAGTTATATACTAAATGTGACTGGGGCTGGGAGGGAGAGAGCACTTTTCTACATGTGTGAATCCTGGGCATGTGTACACACACGTACGTACACACACACACACATACACACACAGGGCATGTGTACACACACGTACACACACACAGGGCATGTGTACACACACACACAGGGCATGTGTACACACACACAGGGCATATGCACCCACACACACACAGGGCATGTGTGCACACACGTACACACACACATACACACAGGGCATGTGTACACACACACACAGGGCATATGCACACACATACACACAGGGCATGTGTACACACACACACACAGGGCATGTGTACACACACACACACAGGGCATGTGTACACACACACACACACAGGACATGTGTACACACATGTACACACAGGACATGTGTACACACACACACACACACAGGATGGGGAAAGGCCAGTTACCTTTCTGAGCATCTAACATCTTAATTTAAATCTTTTTTTAAAATATAAAGCTGAGGTGACTCCTCTCAAAATAAAGCTAAGTCTGTCAGTGCAAGGGAACTTGGATGACTCTCAAGTGAGAACGTTTCAGATGCCAAGGGGAGAAGAGTTTGTGCGTGCAGAGTATTAGTAGCTCATGAAAAGTGCTAATTCCACAGAGCACTATAAACACGCACACAGAAGGCCTACAAGTGAGCCCCTCTCTCTCTCCTTCCCTACAGCTCAGCCGAGGCAAGCCTTGGACTCACTAGTAGTCCAACTAGGCTCTTTGTGACCCATGCTGGCCTCAACCTCACCCAGCAACAACCAGCCTCAACAGTGACAATGAAACCTGTAACCAGACAGCAGCTGTCCACAGCTCTGCCTCCGGCTACAAGGGAATAGCAGTCTAACTGAATGTCTGGCCCCCAAGGTCACTGGTGTGCTACCTACCAGTCAGTGAACATCTACCAGGAGGAAGGCTCAGGACTCATCACTTCTAACCAAACCCCACCCTCAAAGCAGACCATCCTTAGCACCCTGAGTACACACAGCTTTCTTCTAGATCCATGGCCACTGAAGCATTCTGGAGGCACATTCTCTATTGTTAATCGGGGACAAACTAGGAAGAACTCTAACACCACAATTATCTCTGAGACACAAAGGAGCCAGCAGCACACACCTGAAAGTGACTGTAACCATCTCAAGGTGGTCCTCTTTGATTCTAGAACAGTGGTGTGGATTTGTTAAGTTTCTATAAATTCGCTGCAGTTTGTAGGAGCCAGAGACAGCTAAACTCAGGCACCACACACCTTACAGCATTAAGAGAGGGGTTGGAGGCCAAGTGCCCAGGGGAGGAGGCTGCCAAGGTCTGCAGCTGGTCACATCAACCGCCCCACACAGTGAGTGGTTTGGGTTTGTCCCAGGGTAAATGCAGAAGGGGAGAGCTCGCACTGCGCACGGACAGCACGGTTGGAAAGGAGCCTGCACAAACTTACAAAGATTTCACAGGGTTGAAGACTTTGCATTTGGGGATCTAGGTGCACATACAGCTAACCCTCTGGAGGCTGAGATGGGACTGTCTGAGTCTGTGAGTTCAAGACAAGCCTAGGCAATGCAATGAGACCGCACCTCAGAAGCAAGGTCATGGGGTCTGGATGGCTACGACACTAGTGGTCTCTCCTCAGCTCTGCACAGCGGTTTGCAAGTGCTCAGCCAGTAACACTCAAGCCCCAGGAACTTGTCTGCTGGAGACCTGGGCCAGGAGGAAGTCCACCAAAGACTCAAAGAAGAGTCTGGAAAACCAGCAGGAGGAAATCCGATGGAACACAGCAGGCTCCGTGAAGAGCTGGGGAGGCGCTGGTGAAGGAGAGGGATGAATGGGAGCCGGCTGACAGCTGCACCGCCCGGGTAGGGACCAGCTATAAGCAAACAGTGCACTCACCGTCAATTTCAGTCCAGTTGACGGCAACCTCCGCTACTGGAATGTTAAGAAACTGCGCTATGTACAGCAGTTCTACATCAAATGCCCTGAAAGAGAAAATGCATTGCTTGCTTTAAATGGACAAGTGGGGGCATCGATCAGGTGTCCGCCAGGGCAGATGTGAAGTTTCTACGTAAAACTGAGGACCAGACCCCCAGAGGGTCAAACAAGTGAACACTGGGTGTATGGGAAGCTTCAAGGAGAACAAGGTCTATACCATTTAAATAAGCAAGGCTGACCAGGCTCCTGAAAGGGCCACCCTGGTCGCCTGCAGCTGCTTCTCCACTTTATCCTCTCAACCAGGGTCCCCGTCCCTACCCTGTGCTGTCTTGGATAGAGTGGGTCTTGGCATCTATTGAAGCCTACCTAGTCTGGAAGGCTCGGGTTGTGACAGGCAAAGACCCACATGGTTACTCTGTCTCAACACACACTTACAGCTCTTCAGATACACTATTTTCATCATGAAGGCAGGACCAGGCTACAAGAGCCACGTGCAGGGGCAGGAGTTGGGATGCTGGGGAAGCCTCTGGGATGATAACCCCAGAACAGACACCTGTGCTACAGACACCACCACACACGTCTCCTATTTTAATCCGGGACATTAAAGACTTTACACACACACATATGACAATTTAAATTTTGACACTACAGTTGAAGAGAAATCTTGGGAGCTTACCCGAAACCCATTTCTAGGGAAGATGACTGATCTTCAGAAACAGATCCACAAAAGTGGTGGAGACATCAAGCATGGGCATATATTAGATAATTATGCAGCTGTCCACCAGGAACAAGTTACACAGAACTTGTGACTAACACTCAGCAAGGACCCTTTCGGCAGTATTCTCCGGGCACTGACAATGTGCCAAGCACTTG
Source organism: Mesocricetus auratus (assembly GCF_017639785.1). Classification (NCBI taxonomy): domain Eukaryota; kingdom Metazoa; phylum Chordata; class Mammalia; order Rodentia; family Cricetidae; genus Mesocricetus; species Mesocricetus auratus. The sequence goes on from NW_024429195.1 coordinate 10,556,437, forward strand.
GTAGTAGAATAGATTAGTAAGTCGCCAGGAGGGATTTCTTCTTTTCTAGAGCTTTCTTTTCCTCCCCAGGGTCTCATGCACACAAGCACTCTTCCAGGCTCCTCAGGAGCCTGTGATTGGAGGGCAATGAGACTGAAGTAATGACCCCGAGGAGAGAGAAGGCAGGCGTGAAGCCTGTAACTGGGCATGGCTGGGGAAGAGGCACAGCGGGAAGGCTTTGCGATGACCTCTAAAGGTCATGGGAAACCACCGCAGGGTTTGAAGCAGAATTGTGAATATGATTACAAAGACCCCCGGGGCTGCGTAGTTGTGGAGACAGAGAGAAACCAACAGGCTGCGACCATGTCTGGAAACTCTCAGGGGCCTAGTCAATGTCAGGGCTAGTTCAGGAGGCAGGGGGGGCGAGATGGGGAAGACAAGGTAGCAACCACAGGGCTGGAGCCGAGGGCACAGGCAGGGTCAACGGAAGGGTCTGAAGGAAGATAAGGAAAGGATGAACACCCGAAGAGAGAAATGGAAGAGACTATGTCTGAAGAGGCAGGAGAGAGAGCTCAGCAACCAGAGAACCAGGGAGAAGACAGACAGACCACCAACTGGAGAGGGACACGAGGGGAGGAGGGAGGCTTGGAGACAGGGCGAACATATAACACACGTGTCTATCTGGCTCCATCGGGACATTCCAGTCAGAAACCTACCATCGCTCGATGTGCAGAGATGAGAAGGTCCGGGCTGCTGCCTCTCGGGTTAGCAATTTGAACCCGCACTGCGTGTCCCTGATTCCTTTGACACAAAGGAACCACACCAGGAAATGGAACCCGTACATAAGCAGAGTACGGAAGTAGGAGCGCTAAAACAAAGGCAAAGGAGAGATCATTTGTCCATTCTGGGAGACACTGAAAACGGCTACCGGAATATGGGTTTTTAACCACGCTGCTGACTGGGGGCACCTCCAGTCTGGACAGCAGGGGTTGGCGGCAGAGGGAGCAGGATGCCGCTTCGTGAGCAGAGCATCATGGAAGAAGTTCAGGACCTGGGGGCCAGCTCTGCATTTACCTGTCTGTTTTTGTTTCTAAGTCATCATCAGTGTGACAACAAATAGAAAAGGTGTCCTCTGAACAGAGTTGAGTCCTGGTTCCCAGGCTGACAGCAAGCTGGCCTTGGGTAAATTACAGTGGGAACGTGTACCTTACAGAGTTAGCAGGAGACTCAAGTAGAATTATGTCAAAGCTGTAAGCCATGTGCTTGGCCAGAGAGCAACGGGAAGTCGGTAGCAGTTTTTATAAGAAGGCTGAGAGCTTCACTCTCGGCCACAGCTCCACTGGGAGGGAAGGGATGTCAGAGCCCCGCCCATAAGACTACAAAGTCCTCTGTCACCTTTCATGTCCTGATCCACATGGTTCTTAGCTTTCCAAGCATGGGGGGTAGGGAAATTTCATCTTAAGACACTTTGGGAAGCACACATCTGTCTTCTCAGTATCTTCCACATAAAATACTTCCAATAAATACTGGAAGATTTACTAAACGCCTCAAAGAGCAATTATGTTAAGGGAAGGGACTAACAGAAACCTGTCTTCTGGGAGAGTAGCAAAAGACGGAATGATATGGAGGACAGACACAGTAAAACACAGAAAGATGTGTTCAGATCTGCATTTGGCATCTGTAAGCCATTGAACCTGCATTTGGCATCTTAACTCTTGACGATTTTTCCACTGTCCTCGGCCTGGTCCCATGACTTATGTTATGTGTAGTGCAGAAGGAGAAATAAAAGGCTGTGCTGCCAGGCCTCAATCGGATACCTCCTGGAAACAGCTTTCCATAGGCAGGTTACCTCTCTAGTGTAGCTCTCTAGTGATCTGGACAGGAGTCTCACTCAGCGGCAGTTACAAGCAGCAACACAGCAGGCAGCTCCCACTTGCCTGTGAGTGGAGCAGGTCGCCACTGCATAACGGGCCGGAAGCCCTGAGCCAACTAGAGTGAGAGGTGAAGAGATGGCTACAAAACAAGACCTGTTGTAAAAATGTAGACCTGGGAGAGTCCTAACCGTGTGTCCGCATCCCGAGTGCTGGGAGTCCCAGTGTGCCCAGCTTCAATGCAAGTTCTAAACAAAGAGAGTTTACATCCTTAGAATAAAACCAAGGGCTGAGGATACAGCTCAGTGGTGCAGCACTGACCCAGAGAACACAGGGCCCTGGCTCTGAGTCTCAGTACAGGAAAACAAAGGGTCAGCCAACACACGGTCCAGCAGCGTGCAGTTCTGCAGGAGACCCAGGGTCATCCCAACACACAGCCCGGCAGAGCTCAGTTCTGCAGGAGACCCAGGGTCAGCCCAACACACAGCCCAACAGAGCTCAGTACTGCAGGAGACCCAGGGTCATCTCCAGACACACAGCCCGGCAACATGCAGTTCTGCAGGAGACCCAGGGTCATCCCCAGACACACAGCCCAGCAGCGCTCAGTTCTGCAGGAGACCCAGGGTCAGCCCAACACACAGCCCAGCAGTGCTCAGTTCTGCAGGAGACCCAGGGTCATCTCCAGACACACAACCCGGCAACATGCAGTTCTGCAGGAGACCCAGGGTCCTCCCCAGACACACAGCCCAGCAGCGCTCAGTTCTGCAGGAGACCCAGGGTCATCCCCAGACACACAGCCCAGCAGCGCTCAGTTCTGCAGGAGACCCAGGGTCATCCCCAGACACACAGCCCAGCAGCGCTCAGTTCTGCAGGAGACCCAGGGTCATCCCCAGACACACAGCCCAGCAACATGCAGTTCTGCAGGAGACCCAGGGTCATCCCCAACACACAGCCCAGCAGAGCTCAGTTCTGCAGGAGACCCAGGGTCATCCCCAGACACAGCCCAGCAGAGCTCAGTACTGCAGGAGACCCAGGGTCATCTCCAGACACACAGCCCGGCAACATGCAGTTCTGCAGGAGACCCAGGGTCATCCCCAGATACATAGCCCAGCAGAGCTCAGTTCTGCAGGAGACCCAGGGTCATTCCCAGACACAGCCCAGCCAACATGCAGGGGCTGCCTCTCTCCTCCTTTCTCATTTTCTACTTTCTTTCACCAAATAGATTAGCCCTGGCACATAATGGTTCATATTAAAGAAAGAGTTAAGTGTATGTGTATTGAGTGCTGTCTGCGTGTATGTTTGTGTACCACACACATACAGTTCCAGGACAATGTGCTGAAGCAGGAGCTGTAGATGGTTGTGAGCCACCACGTGGGAGCTGGGAACTGATTCCAGATCTTCTGCAAGAACAGCCAGTGCTCATGCTTCAGAGCTTAAAAATCTACTCAGAATTCTTTAAATTAACGCCAACCTATTTCCACTTGCAAAGCAAATTTTGTTCTTTTTGCAGATAATTATGCTAGTTCACAGCATCATCCTCATGTCATATAATGTAGTACTTCACACATACCCCCATGGCAGTCTGCATTATCTGTCTACTGGCCGGGATCAATTTCCTGCCGGGATATAGTTACACTTCCCATTGCTGGATTCAGGACCTCACTTCCTCAGCAATGTGCCAGCCCTCCTGCACACAGACTTTTTCCTTCCTTTCTCCCTTGTATAAAGCCGCCAATCAAGTCAGACGGGCCAGACTCTCAGCTTTCTACAGTAGATGTCTAGGACAGTGATGTTCTGCACGCTAGGCAGATTACCCTTTTCAAACACTAATGAGAAACGCATGGGACGTAGAATACTAAGTAGATATAAAACCGTTTAGTTTGGAGTTGGAGAGATGGCTCAGTGGTTAAGAGCACTGGCTGCTTTTGAAGCAGTCTTGGGTTCCATTCCCAGCACCCACAGCGTGGTTCACAAACATCTACAACTCTAGCTCCAGGGATCTAGTGCCCTCTTTGGTAAAAGCCAGGCATGCATGTCGTACATAGACACACATGCAGGCAGGACATTCATATGCATAAAATAAAAATGAAGAAAGTCTTATGAAAACGGTTTATTTCTGAAAGATTAGTGTCTAGGCAAACTCATGTCTCAGTCCCCTTCCAGCTGCAGGAGCTGTCTCTCTGCTTCCCAGTGAAGTTTGCTACCTTGTCCTTCGGCAAAGGAGAGTTTGGTTTCTATTCTTGTGAGGGTTTGCAACTCTGCTGTCTTGACAGAGTTTAAACTCTCCTCACTTCAGAATCGTGGAGGGAAGACATTCAATATTATTTTAATAATACTAGAATTAGTGTGCACAAAAGTGACCTGTGATCTGCTGAGAGGCAGACCCTGGTGTCATCCTAGAGCCTGACTGAGAGTCTGTAAATGCACACACACACACACAGAGAGAGAGAGAGAGAGAGAGAGAGAGAGAGAGAGAGAGAGAGAGAGAGAGAGAGAGAGAGAGAGAGAGAGATCATCTGTATCTTAGAAACAACCCGTGGAATGCTTCCATCCTAAAATAAAGTCCCACCCCTTGGAGTACACTTCTGCTAAACTTTCATAAACTCATAAACTCCAATGAAGTTAATGGGAAGCTCATTTTTGAGAGAAAAAACAGGGACCCATTTCTTGTCAGATGTTTATGTAAAAGGGGGTTAAAGATTAACAAGCTACTGTCGATGGCAGCTTGGGAAAGCCTCACCTGAGCAATGGATTCTTTCTCCAAATGAGCTCGAGACCCACAAGCAATGGCCATTTGATCCTGAGGAAAAAGCAACAGCGTCATTCCTTTTAATATTTAAGTGTCACATGTAAATGCACCATATCTAATGCAAACATCTCACTGTTGTAAACAATGAAAAATAGCACTAATATTTGTAAAGTCTATGGAGGGGTTCAGAATATGCACAGCCCGGAGACAGCTAGTCATACTTATTAAGAGGACTCTGGGGGGGCTGGAGAGATGGCTCAGAGGTTAAGAGCATTGACTGCTCTTCCAGAGGTCCTGAGTTCAATTCCCAGCAACCACATGGTGGCTCACAACCATCCATAATGAAATCTGGTGCCCTCTTCTGGTGTGTAGACAAGATGTTGTTGTATTCATAATAAATAAATAAATCTTTAAAAAAAAAAAGAGGACTCTGCTGGGTGTGGTGGCACACACCTTTAATCCCAGCACTTGGGAGGCAGAGGCCGGTGTATTGCTGTGGGTTCAAGGCTAGCCTGGTCTACGTAGTAAGAACCAGTCCCTACAGAAAAAGGAAGTTCAACTGTAGATAAAATCTGACTGTGCTTCTGAGCCCTGGGCCCCTGACTGTCTGTCACTCAATGAGTTCTTTTACTCACAGGCCATGGCTGGAGAGCGCTCAGCCCCTTTTCTAGTTTTTCAACATCTGGAAACTTCGTGGCTCCATCAGCATCAGCCATGAGGATCTTCTCTCCTCGAGAACTGAAAACACCCTGAATTCACAAATTCCAGGAGAAAGAGAGGTGCTTAGAACTAAGTTCAGACTCAATAGCATTTCAGTTCATTCTGTTTTAAGACAGCTAAGAGAGGAGTATTAGGTATAATACGGCAGAAGGGGGCCTAAGCTCATAGCCTGTAGATAGGAAGTCCCCACTTGTATCTTCTGTCCATTTCATTGTTGCAAAAAGTTTCACACTTCCCTAACTCCCTCTTTTTCTCTCTGACAGGCCTCCTTTGACCAAAAACAACCTCCTCTGCCTTTGGCCCTGCAGGCTCCTCACCGGAGCCTCTCCTCAGCCTACCCGTCCTCACACCAGTTGTGCAGATGCCTGTGTCTCCTGGGACACAGCGCTCCACATCAGCAGACCCGGGAGTCACCTGACTTCACGCTACCAGGCTCCGCGGTGCCTCTACAAGGGAAAGCGCAACTCGAGAGACCACGCTGTCCTAGTGTGAGCAGTCACTCTAGCCTCAGCAAAGAGGACATGACACTGCACAAACATGTCTTCTAGTGTGCTACAGACAGAGCATGAAGCTCACACTTTATCAAATCAAATACATAAAGTTGTAGATAACTTCAAACGCTGCTATTTGCTATGTGGTGTAAGCTGAAAAGGATGCTCTCAAAGTTCCTCAGATTTGAAACAAAAGCGTGAATTATTACCATCCTGACAGCACCGCCTTTCCCACGATTCCGCACCAGCGTTACCACTCGGACTTTGTCACTTCCGTATTTCTGGGAGTATTTCAGAGCGACCTGTGGATGGCATAAAGGACAGAATGCAGTTAGCTTGGAGAGTTATTCCGATGTGTTCAGGACATGTTACATGCATGTACTGAAACTCACATTATGCCTATAAATACACACAATTAGCATCTGTCAGTCACACAGAGTCAGTACAGAAAGGAGAGCAGTAACTCAGAGTCCACAAGCCACACCGATGGGGGTTTTTCACTCGGGCAGACACCACCACTGCGGCTCATCCTTCTTGTGACAGCTGGGCCTTTGGCATCCCCATGGGGGACTGTCCTGAGTGTTAAGTGACACTGGAAGACCCAGCCGGTCCACTGTGGGCAGCACCATTCTCCAGGCCTGAACCCTGTATGACTGGAGAGCTAGCAAGCGGGCAGGCAGTGTGGGTGCACTGTCTCTCTCTGCCATGCTCTGACTCAGGCTCCCGGCTCTGCGACCTCCTGCGGTCATGAGCCCCTGCTCCCTGAAGTCGCTTCTTTGCTCAGGGCATTTTATTGCAGTGACAGAAGTGAAGACGGGCCAGGAAGCAATGAGCTCAGCTTTGGGCTCCTCCAGCAGGCGGGATTAAGCCACACGTCCTGAATGACTCCAAGTTTCCTATGGAGCAGCCATTGTAACACACACACACTCACCTTTGACGTCTGGTCTTGACTGCCATCGTCAACTACGACCACCTCGAATGTGAACTTAGGGTCCTGCTTCTGCAAGAAGCAAAAATCACTAATGTTAACTTGGCAAAATGATGAGAGAGATTAACAAAGCTATAGCAGTATTTCAAATTTTCTTCAACATTTATGCGTGTGTATGAGTGTGTGGGTATGATCTTGGTGCATATACAGAGGTCAGAGGATAACTTCTGGGGGCGGTCTCTCTCCTAACACATAAGTCACAGGGATCAAACTCAGATGGCCAGCCTTGGCAGCAGGGGTCTTTACCCAGGGAGCCACCACGCCAGCCTGTATAACTGTCATTAAAAACACATGGGAATCACACATGCATGGAGGTTTGAGGACAACCTGCAGGAGCTGGTTCTCTCCTTCCACTGTGGGTTCTTGGGAATTGAACAAAGGTCTTCGGGCTTGCACAGCAAGTGCCTTTACCTGCTAAGACAGCTGCCCAGCCCTAACACAGGTATAATTTAAGCAACAGGAGTTCTAACGCTGCTAGGGACACGTGCAGACAGGAGTATGCAAGCCACATGAAATAAAAAAGGAACAGGATATGAGGGGTAGACACCTGCCCCGACCACGAGGGGAGAGGCATGCATCAGGGACGCTTGGGCAGGCTGGGAAGGGGCCATGTCTGAGAAAGAGGTCTGTGAAGTCAGAGGTCACAGGGAGTTTGGACCTGGGTGACACTCCTCAGCCTTACAGGAGGAGCCCAGTTCACGTCTGCTTTACCTCACAGGTAAGTTCAAGTCTGTAATAGTCCCTTTCTGTCAAGAAATACATCTTAAAATCCAAAGCTAATCAAAATAAGGAATTTTCTAGAAAGAGCTACAAAGAGATGAGGTATAAATTTCACATCTTTAACTGTCCCAAGACAAGTCCAAAGAGATATAAATTACTGTGCTTCTGAATATAAAAAGTGCAAGCATTTAAAAAATACACATCTTTAGCTGGACATTGGTGGTGCACGCCTTTAATCCCAGCACTCGGGAGGCAGAGGCAGGAGGATCTCTGTGAGTTCGAGGCCAGCCTGGTCTACAGAGTGAGTTCCAGGACAGCCTCCAAAACAATACAGAGAAACCCTGTCTCGAAAAACAAAAAACAAAATAAAACAAAAAATACACATCTTTTAGGGTTGGATCCGCAGCCCCTGTAGCATGCCTGTCTAGGGTATCTGAGCATCTGCATACATTTTCAGATGTAAATACCCCAATATTGGCCACTCTCTGCTGAGGGCTGGACTACAATATTTTATATGTGATGAGTTTATAACTTAAAGTTTTTAATACTGTAACGTTGTATCAATTAATCCATGTGAATCCCCTTGAAAAAAAGTTCTCCAGACTATGGTATAAAGGCTCCAATGGATCTACACATGAATACACGCACACACCTCCTCTTAAAGACGTCCCAGAAGTGAGCCTGCGCACAGTCAGGGGCACAGAATCTACACTAAATCACCAGGTCAGAGAGTCAGAAGGAGGGAGGGTACAACAGGGAAAAGTCTGCTTCGTGGCTGGCCTCTGGAGGCAGCACGCCGCAGGCCTGGCTGGCCTGCCTCACAGCGTCCCCAGCTGGGATCAGCAACTGGTGGCCTGTAGCCTTAACTAGAGATGTGACACTGAAAGAGAAGTGTGATACCTGTCTCTCTTCCAGGTAGTTCAGGGCTTCATCCATCATCACAGGCACTAGAGGGGAAAAAATGTTTTACAGATTGCTTTTGAAAATGAGTTTGCTATCCCAGCATCCTCCATTCACATAGGGAGATGTGCCTGTCACTCAGGCCATTCTCGCTCAGACTGTCTCTTGTTCTCATCGTAGGACTTTTCTGGAACACTTCGGTCCTTCCAGAAGTTTCCCCTCCCCACCAATCACAGCTGCCAACCATGCGCTCCACTCAGTGACTGCAAACACCTCAGGATTCCCTTTCTTCCCAAAGGACTCATGGGGTAACGAACTCAAATAGAACTTACACCGTTTCTCTTCATTGTAGGAAGGCACGACCACGGACAGCTGTTTGGTAGGTGAGTCCCAGATGCTGGGTAATGTTTCCTTCTGACCTTTGGCATTGAGGAAGAATTTCTCTTCTTCATGTCGGTGATGTGGTGGCATTTTTGTAGCAGTTATAAATGCGATGACAGAAACCTAAAGGTAGTTGTTAAAACCTGGTTACTTCAACCTCTTTAAACATTTGCTGCGCTAAAACATTGTCGTTTGCACATATAAATTTTTACTGTTGTTGTTTGGGAGAATATGTAGACCCAGGTTCGACTCTTTTTAACAGTGCTCTGGAGGTGATTATGCTATTACATGGCAGTCAGCCTCTAATCAGCCCCTATGGACTGAGACTGTCCTTGGCCCCATTAGTAATGTGCTAAATACTTCAGGAGGCCTCTTATCTGCCTCTCATTCCCTAAGGCCTCTTCTATGCCAGAGATAGAAGTCAATACCAGAAGATCTTACAAAGGATAGCACATACTTCCTGCCTGGAGCATGCGTATGACAGGTCACATCCATTTGGCAGCAGTGACACAGGAGGACCGAACTGCCTGAGCCTCTGAAGAAAAAGTCTCTTGGGGCCCCACAGCAGGGACTGTAACGCATGAGAATGCATTCTGGTATGTATCCTGAATTTGAATCCAGAACACAGCAACTTCTGGAGTAACTTAGACGACTTCTAGGCTCCTGGGCGGAAGCGGTTAAGAGCACTGGCCGCTCTTGCAAGGAACCCAGGTTTGGCTCCCAGCACCCACATTGGCGGCTCAGAACCATCCATAACTCCAGTTCCCAGGGATCTGGCACCCTTTCTAGCCGCTGAGGACACCAGGCATGCGCACATTGCATATACACAGACATGCACTCAGGCAACAGCACTCACGCCCACAAAATGAAGATAAAATTATTAGGAAACAAACTTGTGGGTGCCTTTTACATGCACTTGGGAAGCTGGCTTTGGAAATGCACCATAATTTGCATCACCATTCTCACTGGAGAACTCTATTTGAAAATAAGCAACACATGCTTGTAGTTCTACTCAATGCTGCTCTGGTGACTTTCTCTAGTATCCCACTGTGTGTTCTGATGAGGGCGCACAGGGACAGCAGCCACACTGACAGTTCTGAGTCATCCTAGGGGCCAGTGAGGGCACTGGCTGCTCTTGCAGAAGACTCAGTTCAGGTCCCAGCACCCATGTGGAGACTCACAGCTAATGCCTCTAAGTACAGCTCCGGGGACCCAACATCTGGCTTCAGCACTCATGTGCACGTACACACACAAACACACACACAAACACACACACACACACACACACACTCATGCACATTTAAAAAGTATATTTTCTAAATGAAAAGAGTTTGGTTGTGCACTCTATTGTACAGATTGTGACTTCTGAATTCAGTTTTCCAAGAAAGCAACCTTGGGAAACAATTAAGCCAGATCCGGGGTGGGAAGATTTATGTTAACACAGCATATCGTGCAGAAAGCAAAATTAATCTGTAACCACGAACGAGGGCTGCATGGGAAGGGACAGGTGGGTCACCTCAATTGCTCCTCAGGCCTCTGAGGAAGGGATAATTTCCAAAAGGATAATCATTGCAGTGGCTGGAAACACAGAGAAAAAAAATGAAGTTTGTAATAATACAAGAATAAAAGCTGGTCATCGTTTCAAGACCTCAGGGAAACATCTCAGCATCTTAAAGACTTGAGCTTCCAGATGTAAAAGGTGCTTCAGGTGACTGGGAACCTAAGGACTTTTCATAAAAACAAGCAAAACCCCCACACCCATCAAGAAGACTCATGTGAATTTAACAAGTCTCCGTATCTTACAACAAATTTGGAAGTTAAATATACCAAGTTAAATATGCTTGGGGAGGCAGTCTGTGAGTCCCACACTGGCAAACTCAGAGTACTTAAACTGACAGGGTATTTGGAACCAGAAATACTAGTTAGGTTTTAAAGAGTTGGAAGTACCTTACTGCAGTCACTGTTTTAATGTGGGTCCCGACAGAAATAAACGCTGATGATTTAGAGCTGAAATAGTATCTGGATTTGTTTTTAAATGATGCTAACAAGTGGTACTCGGTGGAATGAATGACAGTGGGTAGCCGGACGATGAGATGAGTTTCAGGACCCAGAGCACTGCACACCGAGTGTAACATGCACGCAGGAAGATAAAGGGGACCTCTGCCACTTCCAGCCAGCGCATCCAAGCCCACACAACCTCATCGTGCACACACCCGTCTAAATCTGCACACCAGCTCAACAGTAAGGCGGCCTCAACTCAGAATTGTGCAACAAAACCCAGACTTGTTCCAAACCTGTAAAAAAAAGGCATTTTATCAAGAGAGAGAGCTCGTGGCTCACCCAGACACACAGCGGCAGTCACCAGGCTACACCATGCCTAGACAGTGCCTGGACTCATATGGCAGGGCGGAGAAGCCTTCCTGGCCAGCAGTCGAGCCGCCTAGTCAATAGCGAGGAAGCTTTTCCAAACCTCCATTTACTGAATTACTGGCAGGCTCTTCCCAAACTATGCAGCAGAGTTCTGTCCGCAAATCTGCCCTCTTCCGTTTAACAGCAAGGTCCTGCAAGCTTGTTCTCAGAATGGCAAAGAAAATGCTAAGGGGCTTGACTCTGGGACAAAACGACCCCTGGCTGAAAGGTGAAGAATGAAGTCTGGGGCTATCTCTTGCTCACCCACCAACCCTAGGCAGCCAGGCCCGCTGCTCCATTCCTGGCTGCGGCACACCAAGGGGCTCGGCAATGCAGAGTCTGGGGGCCCAAGAGGAAGGCTAGGGCATGCCAGGCCGGGTAGCCGGGGCCCGGAGAAGCTGAGTGCAGACAAGGTTCCAAGGGGGGAAACACAGGGTCAAAGATTTCAGGGGATCTGGGAGCAAGAGGCCCGAAACTGAGTGGGAAGGGCGGAGGGGAAGCCCTGAGCACCGGGACTCCACCACGGTCTCACCAAAATGAGCGCGGCGGCCGCCAGCGCCACGACGAGCCCCGCCAGCTGCAGCAGCAGCGAAGCCATCCCGCAGCAGCTCCACACTTGCGGAAGCGCCGCGCGACGCCGCGTCCTGCCCCGCCCCACGGGAGAGGCCGCGCTGGCCCCAGGCCGCCGCCCGCAGCGACACCGCGCGGCCGCGCCCCGCCACGGCAGGCACGCGGATGCACCCGCAGCGCCCTCGCGCGGCGGCACGGAGGACTGCACGGGTCCCACGGGTCACGCCGCTGCCGTCTAAGGCCGCCGGGAGCCCGGGACGCTTCCGGAGCCTCCGGGTTTGATTCCGCGCGCGCGCAGGCCCGCGGGGACCGGGTCGTGGGATCCAGGGTGTTGGCGTCCCCGGCGGTTGTGACCGTGCCTAGCCGGAGCTGGTGTTCCCGCCCGGTCCCCGAGCGTCGCGGGCGGCAGATGAAAGAGCGCAGGCGCGGCGAGCGGGCTGCGCAGGCGCGGCGCGGGCGGGAAGGTGACGGCCGGGTTCGAGTAAGTGGCCGCGCATGCACCGGGCCGCGGCGGCGGCGGCGGCGGGAGGGGAGGCGCTGAGTCGCTTTCGCACACGTTTAACGTGTTTCAGAACTGTGGAGCCACTGCAGTAGTGCAGGAGATTCCTGGTGAGTATTTGTGCGCAACTGCTTCAGTAAAAATGTCATGCTTCAAGGCATGGGTTTTCAATTCATTTAAATTGATGGGGCTTAGTGTGTTTGCCCCTGCATGAGTGAAATACGTATGCAGTCTGTTTCCTTATGAACATTTAGAAAGAAAACTGCCGTCCCGATGGAAGAGAACTTGGTGGATTCACAACCACAATCGTCGACATAGGGTGAAGATCCTTTTCAGCTGTGGGACACCCCCACACGGCCCCCTTTCTCCTGTGTGCAATATTATTATTATTATTAATTATTATAGCCAGTTCTACTGTTGTGCCCAAGTCACAAGGATTCCCAAAGAGACCAGGCAGACAGACCACGGATGTAAATGCACTGGCTTATTGTTTATCCTATCTTTCCCGCGGGAGGGAACCCATCTAGCAAGCTGATGTAGCAGCCTTCAGAGCCGGTGAAGGTCCCTGTCCACTGTCAGGTTTTAAAGACAAAAGTTACAGGATGCATCAGTAGGTACGGGTTGGTATCTGCTTGGTTGACATTTGGGGGGGAGCAATCAAGAGATTTTTCGAAGTCATGTTTTTGGCGAGTAATACCTGTGTACCCATTTTTCTCATAGGTTGGTGCTGGGAGGGAACATTCTGTGGTTTCCATGGCTTGCAGGTGGTCTGTTGTACCGATATTTTTCAGGGTTGAATTTCCTGGAGACTACAGGGGAGTTTCTTTTGTGGTCAAACAGTCCCCAGGATCCAAGTACCTAGGAGGCTTGGGGGGGGGGGATGGTTGGGAGTTCCTTTGTGTTCAGTTTTGGCCCTTGGCCTGTTGCATACAGGTAGCCTCTGGGAGCGGAGGGCTGGGGGAAGGGCTGATCTGGAGCACTGCTATGCCTAGGCATTTGATGATGGTAAGAGGTTTTTATTACACTGTCTTTGTACTTTATCTAAACCTGATTAGCTCAAAAGAAATTAAGATATTAAGTAGTAATACCATTTTCAAATCACCGACCTGAACATGTCAGAAACTCCAGAGACAACTGGAAAGCTCTACTCAGATAACCATACAAACCAAAGCAGTTGAATTGCTTTGTAGGAAACTTTGTGGTTTTTGATTTTCCTTTGGTTTTTAAAGGATCTGAATAAATGCCATGTTTACCTTTCCAGGTTCAATCAGCACGGCTGACGGCTCTGCTCTAGTGAAGCAGGGGAACACCACAGTCATTTGTGGGATTAAAGCCGTAAATTCACTGTATGTCTGTTGATGGCAGAGCTCCAGATCAGCTTCATGCTTACGAGGCTCTAATTAATCTCCCGCCCCCTGCATCTGTATCTCAGCCCCTCCTCAGACGTTTCAGAGTTTGGCAATATCATTTCTGAAATTAGATTGTCAGTGATACCTGCACACACACATTTGAAGACGTTATAGGAAGATGTGGGAAACCCTGCAAACAAGGCCGTAGGAAGTGGAGTCCATGCCAGTTGTAGGAATTTGCAGCACTGCCTCTAGATGCCCCTGATAGAGGATATGTTGGTGAGTTAAATGAAGGGCTGTAGTGAAGTGCTGATAATTTAGATTGTGACTCCCTATGTTCAGAAATAGAATAATGCCTCCTCAACCCAAAGCTTTCTGCCTCTTAGCAATAACAGAGGCAAGGATCACCACAGGAACTTAATTTTGCCAACCTCTTATGGGTTTTCTTTGTTTATACATTGAGTTGCACTTTCCTTATCCAAGGCTTAGTTGTAGGTAAAGACCATCATTTGCAGATTGAAATCTGTCTGTCCTCAATTTAGACTGGACAATATTCTTAGTCTTGGATTGTCTTCTCTTTAAGGAGCCTGTGATGGGTTTCACTACCCTTCCTGTCCCTGGTTCTCTCTTGTAGAGATAGTAGATATTAACACTTTGCTGTGTGGTGTGTGTCAAGACATAATTAGATGACAGACACGGGTGATAAAAGCATGACACTCTGGAAACTCCTCAGAGTTTCAGTTTTTCCTTCCTGTGGAACCTCTCAGCTCTTACAGCTAACCCATTACCCTCAATTCTTAGAAAAGTCCCCTACCCGATACTGCTGGTGGCCACACCAGGCTGGGACTCAGGAGATTTCCGCTCTCCTTTGTTTCTGCAGTTAAGATCTCTCCAGTGGGACTCTTGTGTGATACCACTGCAGCGGTGGCACAGATTTTTGTGGGCGCCTTGAGGGTTTATGGAAAAGAGAACAGGACGGATCAAGCAGGGGAGGGAGGAATGGGCAGAGAATACCAGGAGATATCGACTGTAACAGGTGGGCATTTCATTTAGGGGGTGATGTGGAGTGGAACCTTCTAGAACCTATGAGGTTGACTCTATCAAGGACTCCTGTAATGAAGGGTATAGAGCCTGAACCAGCCGTCTCCAGTAACCAGACTAACTCAGTAACCACACTAACTCGGTCACAAAACATACAACCCACAACCTGTCCTACCTGCAAGATGTCATGGGGCCAAGGTGGCTCAGAGATTGTGGGCGTGGCCCGCCAGTGATTGGTCTAAATTGTGTCCTGCAGAGATTGTGGGCGTGGCCCGCCAGTGATTGGTCTAATCCGTTTCCTGATCCACGAGAGAAAAAGCTCTCCTTAGTGGGGTGCCAGCCACTTAGCAGTGTGCTTCTACCTCTCCTCCCCCATCTACCTCACTCACTAGAGACCAGAACGCTTGGGTCAGACTCAGACTCCCCTGAGCCCTCAACCCCTCTCTCCCTCCACAGATAATTCTGCATTATTACACTAATTAAAAGTTTTCCAGTCAAACAAACCTAGAGCCAGATGGTTAAGTTCTGAATCCTACTGGTACTTCAAGAATTAACACCAAGCTGGGTGTTGGTGGCACACGCCTTTAATCCCAGCACTCGGGAGGCAGAGGCAGACGGATCTCTGTGAGTTCGAGGCCAGCCTGGTCTACAGAGCAAGTTACAGGACAACCTCCAAAGCAGTACAGAGAAACCCTGTCTCGAAAAACCAAGAGGAGAAGAAGAAGAGGAGGAGGAGGAGGAGAAGAAAAGAAGAAGAAGAATTAGGAGGAGGAGGAGGAGGAGGAGGAGAAAAGAAGAAGAAGAATTAACACACCAAGCACCTTATTCTTCATATGCCACAAAAAAAGGGACATTGCCTAGTTCTTTTACAAGGCCAAAATGTTCAGATAGTTAAACCATATACACCCAACCAAGACAGAAAATGTCAGACCAATTTCCTTTATGAACAATGATGTAAAATACTAATTAAAATAGTTGCAAATTGAATCCAAGAGATTACAAAAAGATTATTGTAATGATCAAGTAGACTTCATCCCAGAGATGCAGAGATGGTTCAATATATCTAAGTCAATAAATGTATCTACCATATAAACAAACTGAAAGACAAAACCATGTGATCATTTTAGGAGATACTATAAAGGCCTTTGATGAAAATCCAGAGCCATGGATGGTTGACACCAAGGAAACAGTGTTTCTCAGACACAGCAGAATGAACACACATATGAAGTCACAGATTCTGTGGCAGCGTGCACAGGACCTGAAATGATCAAGCCACACAGAGTCCCGATGCCGAGAGTGCAAACTGGACACAATCTCCTATCCCTAACCAAGAAACTATAATTGACCACTGCTTGTAAAGGGAAAATCAGTTTTCTCCAAAGGAGTCTCACTAGGTGTAAACTACACTTAAGGGGAGGCACCACACTCAGCAGTATATGACGAAAACAGAAGGAGCCCAAGGCGATTTTATATCTTTTTTGTCTCATTTTCTTTGGGAATTTTTTAATATTAATGCTCTTTGGCTTGTATATTATGGTTACCAATTTTGTGTCTGCATGGATTGTGTGTGTGTGCTTCATGTCTCTTTTTAAATATGTTTTTTCTTCATTTGACTCTTTGTTTTCTGGAGAGAGGAAGATGCTGTGAGGTAAGATGAGTGTTGAGATGGGGAGGATCCGGAGGACAAGGGAAGGGAACCATGATCTGAATGTATTGTATGACTTTTCAATAAAACAAAATGATGGAAACTATATCATGTCGTACTAGTAAATGGGATTTAATTATTGCCAAATAGTTTACTCTGAATTTAAACATTTTCTCTCTTCTGTGTTTTTCACACTGGAGGCTTAATTTCCCTGTTGAGGAACCAGTGTCAATATAAGGGGTATTCCTATTTGACAATTTCAAACCCAATTTTAACAATCAGATGCTTTGAACAAGACAAATAAAAGCAGCCATAATAACACAACTTAAGTCATGGATCAAAGGGAAAAGTAAAGTAGCCCTATATGTAAACGTTTCAATGAAAAAACTATGAAAAATAAATACAGTACTGTTTGAAAATCAGAATGTAGACTTTGAAAAGATAAGTCGATCTGCAGCCATGAAGCAGAAAATCAGCCATCTTGCAAGTCAGATGATTGAGTCCCTGCAGACTGCATTTAAATCATGCGTGTTTTCAGGGTGGTGACTCCACATCAGATGTCACCCACCATGATGAGGTATTGGTTGAGTTTCACCGCTCCTGTCCTGTAGAGAAGGAAGATATAAATTAATGTTTTACTGTGTATTGTGTGTGTCAAGAAATAATGTGAGATCTGGGTGATAAAAGGATGACAGTCACCTGATTCTGAGATGGGGTGGGAAGATCCTGTGAAAAACTCCCTAATGGTCTCTCCCTCCCAGCTACATGCTATCAGTGCATTTGAAAGGACTGGAGAAATGACTTGAGACCCAACTGTATCAATCAGACTTCAGCAAAATTTCTACCCAGTATTAGGAAATTATTATTCTTTCCTTGGAGAGTTGACTGAAATATATATGATAATTAAGGATGTGCACTGCACCGCTCAACCCCACCATCCTCTTATTCCTCCTCCTCCTGCTCCTGCTCCTGCTCCTCCTCCTCCTCCTCCTCCTCGTGGGCAGCCCTCCCCTGATATTCCAGCAGACTCCATAGACACAGGCACAACCCACACCAGTTGGAAGAACGGGTGAGTGACTGACCTCCCAGCTGAACCTCCCAACCTCCATACCCTAAGCCCCAAGGCACAACCCATGTCCTTCCCACTGCCATCTCAGCACCAGCAAGGCGTCTGGGCCCTGCCCCTAATTCTAGTGATACACCACCACTCTGGTGCAGTCTAGCCTGTGAGAGACCTGCCCGCAGGCTGCACTACTACCACCACCACCTACTGGATCCTGTTCTTCTAAGACACACACTGCATACATCCTCCCATGACCCGCTCTAACAGCAACTCCACACACCTCATTCTCCCAAGGCCAACCCTACCCAAAACCCCAGCAGACACCATAGACACGGGCACAACCCTTACCAGTTGGAAGAACAGACTCCACAGGCACAGGTACAGCTCACACCAGTCAGAAGAACAGGAGGATACACTGGATCTAGGCACCCAAACTCACATGATCCTCAGCTGAGCCAACCCTACTAGACCTGAAGACCTGCCCATCACCAGAACCCTTGGCCATTCAGCCAGAAGACAAAAAAGGAAACAGATAATAATCGAAAAAACACCCATCAGCAAAGACGACACAAGATTCAACAACCAGACATTAATAGTGGGAGACTTCAACACACCACTTTCACCAACGGACAGATCTGCCAGACAGAAACTTAACAGAGAAATAAGGGAACTAACAGATGTTAGACTCAAGTGGACCTAACAGACATGCACAGAACATTTCTTCCAAACAAAAGAATATACTTTCTCAGCACCACGTGGAACTTTCTCTAAAACTCACCATATGCTCCACATGGAATCTTCTCCAATTTGACCATATATCTGGCCATAAAGCAAGTCTCAACTGATACAAAAAAATTGTAACAACCCCCTTTATCTTCTAGACCACCATGAACCTGGGTTCAACAACAACAGAAAGCCTAAAAACTCAGAAACTGAACAACCCTTTACTGAATTACTACTGGGTCAAAGAAGAAATAATATAAAGATTTCCTAGAATTTAGTGAAAATGAATGCACAACATACTCAAACTTATGGAGCACAAAGCAGTGCCAAGAGGAAAGATGTCACACTAGTGGCTGAACGGCCTACCTGGAAGCTCTAGAAGTAAAAGAAGCAGACATACCTAAGAGGAGTAGACAGCAGAAAATAATCAAGCTGAGGGCTAAAATCAATAAAAATAGAAACAGAACAATACAAAGAATAGAGTTGGTTCTTTTGAGAAAATCAGCAAAATAGATAAACCCTTATCCAAACTAAAAGGCAGAGAGAGAGCATCCAAATCAACAAAATCAGGACTGAAAAGGGTGACATAGACTCTGAGGAAATCCAGAGAATCATTAGGTCAATTTGCTGGTACTGTTCTGAATTAGTATTTGTACATTGTACACTCAAAAATACAAAGTACTAGGGAAGAAGAAATGAGTGCCATAAGTGGGAAGGGGGAAATGGTAGCTTGCTAATAACATTTTCTGTACCATCGCACTGGATTTATATCTTTTATCTGGAAGATAAATTTGTTCTGCCTGTAGAAACAGCTATTTTGTACCTTAGCGATGTTATTCACCCATGCAGAATTCCAGGGACCTTGAATCGGGCAGCTTTCTCCACAGTCTGTACTTAACCCACATCTCAGGAGCAAACTGCAGTTTCTTGTGAAAGCACCTGATTTCTACCTTTCTGGTTACACACTGCTTTCTATAACTACACACTGTTTCACTCAAGAAAAATAAAGGAGAATTACAAAGCAAAAATAGACTAAATAATTGAAACCTTTTATTCATCTCAAATCAATAGTGAATATTTATAAGTTGTTGACTTTTGCATTATGCATATTATATACAATAGTGATTTATTTGGGGTTGCAAAATGATTCAGTTTTGCGTGTATAGAGTATAAACTGCAAAACATATTAAAACCAAACATACACTCATAGAATTGGTCATTAGTTCATAAGTGCCAATATAAATGCATTGACTCAAACTTCTATGCTCTGTCATACACTTACATTGGGATTTTACATATTATACTCACTTTCTTATTCTTCACTGTAAAGTATTTTACATGCACAATCTTCCAGGAGATTTCTCCTCATGATTTGGTCACTTATCCATGACAGACTTTCAATGCAAGACCAGTTTCAGTGGAAAATTGTAGGTCTCCAGTTTGAAATGTAAGTTAGCCCTCTCCACAGTCTCGTGAGCCACGTGTAAGAAGTGCCACTCCATGCATTCTAAGAAGGAAATAATGGGGCATCTAGTCATACTCACTTTGAATTAAGTACTGTAGTGGATCTTTTCCTTTTGGCTGGTAGAAATTCGCTCAGATTTCATATAAAGACAGTCAGTTGGTAAAAAGGATTTATCAATTTTTGGTGCAGTGTTAATAGTAGTAAGAGGCTGATATTAGAACGTCTTAGCTGTTGACATTATATGTAATTGATGTACTAAAATAAAAATCAGCTTGATGGCCTCTCTTTCCTACAGACATTAACTCCCAAGCATGTGGCATTTAATTTTCAAATAAAAATAATGAGAAAAGATTAACTAACCACTCATTGGCATTTAAAGCAATGTTTTCATTTGGCAAATACAACACATTTTTCTCCAAATCAAGACAAATAAGATATCTTCTAGTAAATTATTAATTAGGAAGAGAGGAGACCCCACTTTTTTCATCATCAACAAGAAAAAAAATTCCCTATGCCTTATTTCATATGAATCCTGCAAAACAATTTATTCTTTCTATGTTCAATCAACATTACCAAATTTAAGTTACAGGATTTCTCAGATATGAATGATTTAAGTTAATGTAAACACATCAGTGAAATTTCTCATTATATTTCCCTTATAACCAGAGGAAGAAAATGAAGGGTAGAGGGGGAAAACACCCGTTGTTTGAATTTTAGTGTGAAGACTTGTCATGTGGCAAGGAGAGGGGAGGACGGTGACTTTAGAGTGGAAGCAAGAAGAGCAGTGTGTCAGAGACATCAAACACGGGATCTGACCAGCACTGAAAAGAGACAGACGGAAAGCAAAAAGAAAAGTTACCTCCTGGGTTTGAACTCAGGGAGCAGACAAGACCAAATGAAGCTCATGGCAACTGCATGGAGGCCTCTAAGTTCTGTGTTAAGGGCCAGGAATGATGGGATGCAAAATACAGTGCTTCTCTAGAGGAATAATTAATTATTCTGTCTGTCTCTTTAGCCTGGCTTAAGGCAACCCTGCCTTCCTAGTAGTGTTTCCTTAGTTGGATGATTTAGCAGGCCCAGAAAGAAGGTTAAGTGTTCACTCAGGACAGAGGCTGTGTCCACTGGACCAGAAGGAGTTTTTCTTAATGACCCTCTGTTGCTCTTTTAAGAAGATACGGTAAGTTCTTCTGCACTCACTTCTGAACAAAAGCTAACCATCATTTTAGGGTTTATCTACTGATTTGCTGTTAATCTTAATAAAATTAAACATGTGTACAAGAATATTGATCTCCTTTCTCAAATTTCCCAATAGTTAGAAGAATCAGTTAGATAGTGTGGGTGAGCCTGAGGTGTGAGAGCAGAGCTAGACCCATTGCTTGCTGTCTGGTACAATGGGTGAGCTAGCCTAGGCATTTTTGGAGAGCTCACCTGGGTTTACAATGAGGGAAAGCTTCCAGACTGACCCAGCTACCTCCCAGGCCCAGAACACAGACTATCAGGTAGTCCACCCCAATACCCACCTCGCCTGTGAACTGCTGGAGCATGGGAAGGGGACGAGCCTACAAATCCGAAGCTACAGGATTTCCATGACACAGGGCAACAGTAGAATATCCAAGAGGAGTCCCAGTGAGTGCCCAGTATCGAGGGTGTATCAAAAGCCAGATACCTTAAACCAGTGCAACGACTCATTGCAATGAACACTTATCAAGTAAAAATGTGTGGACCAAAGTGTATGCTGGGTGACTCACTGGGCCATACTACAGCTTCCATAGTTTTTTTGGTTTGGTTTTGGTTTTGGTTCCACTTTTAAATTTTGTTTTTTGTGGGGATTTGCAAGAGCATATGGCATAATGGAGGTGATGGGGAGATGAGTGGGATTGGGATTCATGATGTAAAATCTACATGGATTCAGTAAAAAGTTAAAAATATCAGCTAGAATTGTACAGATAAAGAGATTAATAGCAATGAATGCTATTACATGTGAAGATTTTATCTCATTCCCTATCACTGCAAAATCACTAACTTGCACTCAGTTTTCACTAGAATAAATCAAGATAAACAATATTAATGTTTAGATTTTATACATGTAGAAATCGAGCTAAAATGTCGTCACTTTCAGTTAAAGATTGAAATGAGTTCTGAGGAACAAAAAACTGATGTTTACAAATAACACAGCACGTTATCTTAAAAATTAGTTATCATAATACTTTTAAGATTTCTCAAAGCATTTAAATAACTGCATGTTGGAATTTATTCAAGAAATCAGATAATAAATCAAAACTAAGAATATACACATGAATTTATTACATACTAGAATGTGCTAAGTGTGTACATGAAAGTATTTAATGTGTATGGAAATTTTAAACAGTACATTAAAATTCTTGAGAGTGAAGAAATTTATTACATTTCATAAATATCTTATATATATTTCAGATCAGATTTAACTTTTAAATCTAAAAAATTTAATGGGATATTATATTTATTATGCCATTTCCCATAGCTTGCCAATCTGAAATACTTTTCTGTATTTAAGAAAAATTGGCATCACAGTGAATCAATATATCCAATAATTCAGTAGTATTTTAAAATAAATTATTAGTTAAAAGATTTTGTTCGCAGGGCGGTGGTGGTGCATGCCTTTAATCCCAGCACTGGGAAGGCAGAGGTAGGCAGATCGCTGTGAGTTCGAGGCCGGGCTGGACCAACAGCCTCCAAAACAATACAGAGAAACCCTGTCTCATAAAACAAAAACAAAAACAAAAAAAAAGATTTTGTTCACAAACTTTCTAAAATGTACATTTGAGTGAAATATACTAGATAGAGTATAATTTAAATATGATTGATGTGTTTATTTTTATTTCTCCTTATACATAAAATTGATTAAAAACTAACAATATATATTTTTAGATAAGATTTCAACAAAATATTCAGTAATAACACTCAATAGTGCAAGTTTTGCTAATTTGTGCACATTATAATCCATGTTATGTTTGCATACACACAGATGTACTTGCATGAAGTCACTTACTATATCTTTGAAAGATGATATTTTTCATATTGAATTATTCATAAAATCCTGAGGATAATTTATACCCAAAAGAAAAAGAAAAAAGGGCACTCTTGATTATAAATCTTTATTTATGAACAGAAATATAAAAGATTTATAATGAGTCCATTATGGCAAATACCGATCCTATGATGTACTAACATGTGAATATGTCCTTAAGTCAAGAAGTGATGTGATCAGAGATGAATCTCAAGATATTTGGTCTAGTAGGGCGTTGGTGGCACACACCTTTAATCCCAGCACTCGGGAGGCAGAGGCAGGCGGATCTCTGTGAGTTCGAGGCCAGCCTGGTCTACAGAGTGAGTTCCAGGACAGCCTCCAAAACAATACAGAGAAGCCCTGCCTCGAAAAACAAAAACAAACAAACAAACAAACAAAAAAAGATATTTGGTCTAAAATGTTTCACAGCATGAGCAACACTTTGATGGAGTATGAGCTTCATAATAAGACTATGAGTGAGACCTCCTTCCTTGTCCCCACTTCTTCAGCTCGCCCTCTCCAGGATCTCCTGGACTGGGAATTGCAGCAAGCTCGACTCCTCCCCGGAGGAACAAGCTACCAGGAGCCTGCTGAAAGAGACTGCCTATGCCCTTCCCCACCCAGGGCAGAGGGCAGAGGTGAGCTCCAGGCCCCCTTCCTGGTCCCCACTTTTTCTGCTCACCCTCTCTGGGATCTCCTTGACTGGGAACTGCAGCAAGCTCAACTTGTCCCCAGAGGACCTTGCTACCAGGAGCCTGCCTAAGCCTCCCCACCCCATGCACGCTCAGGGCAGAAGGCAGAGGGTAGAGGGCAGAGCTCCCACCCACTGTCAATGACAGAAAAAATAATATCACGCCACCAGAGTATAGGGACTCTACACCAGCAAGATCTGAACATCACAACACAGATGAAACAGCAGAGGGATGACCTAAAAACCAACTTCATGAATGATAGAGACCCAAAAGGAAGAAATGAGAAAATCTTTTAAAGAAATGGAAGACAAGACAAACCAAAATTTACAAGAAACAATTCAAACAGTGCAAGGTTTAAAGCTGAAATAGAGACAATAAAAAAAACAACAACACAGTCTGAAGGAATGCTGGAACTAGAAAAGGTGAGTAAATGATCTGGAACTACAGATGCAAGCATAACCAACAGGAGTTAGAAGAGAGAATCTCAGGTGTTGAAGATTCACTAGGAGAAATAGATTCATCGACCAAAGAAAATCTCAAGTCCAACAAATCCCTAACATAAAATATCCAGGAAATATGGGACACCGTGAAAAGGCCAAATCTAAGAATAATAGGCTTCAGTGCAGAATTCTACCAGAAATTTAAAGAAGAGCTCACTCCAAAACTCCTCAAAGTGTTCCACACAATAGAAGCAGGAGGTTTGTTACCAAACTTTTTACGAAGTTACAATTACCTCCTACCCAAGCCACACAAAGACACAACTAAGAAAGAGAACTACAGACCAATCTCCCTCATGAACATTGATGCAAAAATACTCAATAAAATATTAGCAAACTGAATTCAAGAACACATCAGAAAATTCATCCACCATGATTAAGTAGGCTTCATGCCAGCGATACAGGGATGGTTCAACATATGAATATCTATCAATATAATTCACAATATAAACAAACTGCAAAAGAAAACTACATGATCATCTCACTTGATGCGGGAAAAGCCTTTGACAAAATCCAACACCCCTTCATCAGAAAGGTTCTGGAGAGATCAGGGATAACAGGAACACACCTGAACATAAGAAAAGCAATATACAGTAAACCAACAGTTAACATCACACTAAACAGAGAGAAACAATGCAACAAGACAAGGCTGTCCTCTTTCTCAATATCTCTTCAATATTGTACTTGAAGTTCTAGCCAGAGCAATAAGACAACAAAAGGAGATCAAGGGGATACAAATTGGAAAGGAAGAGGTCAAGGTTTCACTATTTGCAGATGATATGATAGTTTACATAAGTGACCCAAAAAACTCTACCAGGGAACTCCTAAACTGATAAACACCTTCAGCAAAGTGGCAGGATCCAGTATTAGCTCAAAAAAGTCAGTAGCCCTATTATATACAGATGATAAATGGGTTGAGAAAGAAGAAATCAGAGAAACATCACCCTTTACAATAGCCCCAAACAACATAAAATATTTGGGGATAACACTAACCAAACAAATGAAAGACCTGTACAGCAAGAACTTTGAATCTTTAAAAAAAAAAACTTAGCCGGGCGTTGGTGGCGCACGCCTTTAATCCCAGCACTTGGGAGGCAGAGGCAGGTGGATCTCTGTGAGTTCGAGGCCAGCCTGGTCCACAAAGTGAGTTCCAGGACAGCCTCCAAAGCCACAGAGAAACTCTGTCTTGAAAAACCAAAAAATAAATAAATAAATAAATAAAAATTTAAAGAAGACACCAGAAAATGGAAAGATCTCCCATGCTCTTGGATTGGTAGGATTAACATAGTAAAAAATGGCAATCTTTCCAAAAGCAATCTACAGATTCAATGCAATCCCCATTAAAATAACGGCACAATTCTTCACAGACCTTGAAAGAACAATACTCAGCTTCATATGGAAAAACAAGACCCAGAATAGCCAAAACAACCCTGTACAATAAAGGAACTTTTGGAGGCATCACCATCCCTGTAGTAGAAAAACTCCTTGGAAATTCTCACACCAACCATCACCAAATAAGGAGATCCTACTTAGAAATTCTCACACCCAACCAGCAATAACTGAGGAGGCCCCATCAGAAATTTCTGACACCCCACCAGCACCAAACAAGGAACACCTTTTTGGAACTTCTCATGCCCCACCAGCACCAAGGAAGAGCCCTCCTCAGAATTTCTCACACCTCACAGGCACCAAATGAGGAACACATGATTGGAAATTCTCATAACCCAAGAGCACCAAACAGACCACCTCTTTGGAAACTATCAAACTCCACCAGCAACAAAGGATCAAGAGCTCATTGGAAATTCTTGAAATGCCCCCAGCATCAAACAAGGAAATCCTACTTGGAAAGTCTCACACCCCACAAGCAACAAACAAGGAAAACTTCATTTGGAAATTCTCATGCCCCTAAGCACCAAAGGAAATCCTCCTGATTGGATATTCTCACACCCCACCAGCAGCATAAAGGATCACACATTGGAAATTCTCACACACAACATGCAACAACTGAGGAACACCTGTTTGGAAATTCGTAAACCCCCACCAGCAGCAAACAAGGATCACACGTTGGAAATTGTCACAGGACACCATTACCAAACAATGAACACTTAATTTGGCATTTCTCACACCTCACCAGCATCTGACTAGGACTGCCTCATTGGATATTCTCACACCCAAACAGGAACAAAAAAGTAATATATGTGTGGAATTATTAAACTCCAACCGCAGCAAACAAGGAACACCTCATGGAGAATTTCTCACATACCACCAGCACCAAAAGAGGAAGACCTCGTTGGAAATTATCTGACCCTCAGCACCAAACCCAGAACATCTGGGTGGGAATACACACACCAGACCAGCTCCAAAGGAGCAAGAACTCCTTTGAAATTCTCACATCGAATCAGCTCCTAAGGAACAACACTTGGCTAGAACCAGCAATAAATAAGGAAAACCTCCTCAGAATTTCTCACACCCCACAGGCACCAAATGAGGACCACATGATTGGAAATTCTCATAACCCAAGAGCACCACACACGAGGCACCTCTTTGGAAAGGCTCAAACCCCAACAACAACAAAGGATCAAGAGCTCATTGGAAATTGTTGACATCCAACCAGCACTGAACAAGGAACACCTCCTTGGAAATTCTTACACCCCACTAGCAACAAATGAGGAACACCTCTTCTCACACCCCCAAGAAACAAACAAGGAACACTTCTCTGGAAATTCTCACACTCAAACAAATGAGGAACACCTGTTTGGAAATTGTCATAACCCACCATCAACAAAGGATGAACAGCTCCTTGAAAAATCTCACACTCCACCAGCACCAAAGGAGGAACAATCCTATTGGAAATTCTCACATCCAACAACCAAATGAGAAATATCTCATTGCAAACTCCCACACCCCACCAGCACCAAAAGAGTAACACCTCATTGGAATTTATAAGACATGCCAGCACCAAACCAGGAACAACCAACCAACACCAAATGAGGAATCCCTTCTTGGAAATTCTCACACCCCACAAGCACCAAAGGAGAAACATATGGTTTGAAATTCTCACACTTCACCAACACTAAATGAGGAACATCTCCTTGGAAATTCTCACACCTTACCATAGCAAAATGTGGAATAAATACCTCATTGGAACTTTCTGACACTCCACCAGCACCAAAGGAGGAACAGCTCATTGGAAATTCTCACACCCAACCAGCACCAACCGAGGAAGGTCTAAATGGAATGTAATGCCCCTTCACCACCAATCAAGAGAAACCTCTTCGGAATGTGTCTCCCGAGAGTCTGTGAGAATGGCAATCGGCCTCCTACAATACTGGTGAGTTTCACTTTGGGGCTTCTACAACTCTTCTTTTCCACATAATTTCTGGGATCCTGTGTTTTGTAAAACTGATGAATGTTTAGATAACCCATCCACGAGGGTGAGATCTTCTTAAAATAGTGACTCAGAGAAATGAATTCCAAATTAATTAATTAATAGAGTCATGTGATTCAAGAAAATTGAAAACAAAAAGAAAACATAATAACAAAAAGCTACAGTATTCTTATGTCTTCCACTAATATCCACAAATCTCCAATAGATAATAATTTCTGCTAATTACTGCCCATACCTTATGCATTTTACAATACTTTCTAGTAATCATAATTATAATCACCCTGACTTTGGTAGTAGAGAAACTATTCAGTAAGGTTATGTATAGTAGTCATTTTTACACACTGAAACCAGACTTTCTGCAGGACACACACACAAAAATGACTGACAGACTGTCAATGCAGATGGACAGTTTGAAATTTCCTACTTTGCTGAGAAGTCTTCCAGACACACTGTGGCCTATGGGCTCAAGATGGATGCCCCAACGTTACAGAGGAACTTTGGGTGACTGTCCAGGTAGTGAGATGTCTCTGTTAATTTTAGTGTTTATATATTATCCTTCTGTGGTTTTTGATGGAGTTGAAGACAGATAGTTGTAATTATAGTTTTCCTTAGTTATGATAAAAGATAAGCTACATATAAGACTTTAGACTCACACAGATAGGATAGATAATAAAATATTTTCTTTAAATCTTACTAAATGTTATGGACAAAATATTTATAGTTCTTACTTGATAACTGTTCTGTTATGTATAATTTAACTATGTTAAAGTTAAAAACTTTCTTTTTATTTAGACAAAAAAAGAGGAGATGATGAGAAAAGTCCTGTGTATATGTCAATAAAGCACTGTTGGCCAATAGGGAAGCAAGATAGGTGGTACTAGGAGTCTAGGAGGATTCTTTGAAATGTAGTGAGGGGAGCTGTCACCAGGAAGAGGGGACGCAAGTCTGGCGTTCTTGGAAAGATAAGTCCTTATAAAAATATATATTGGTTATCATGGGTCAATAATTAAGTCATAGCTAGCCAGTGAGAAACAATAGGAAATAGCCATCAGCTTCATAATTAATATAGTGTCCTTTGTGTTATTTGGGGGTTCAGACAGCTTGGCAGAGCCCAGGCAGATGGCAGGGAAGGCAACACCTTACAACTCTCTACTGATGAAAAGGGACCATATAAGGAGAAAGTCTTCAGGACGACAGCCAACAGATCCTTCTGAACCTCAAAGAAAAGCTTGATTAGGGGGGAAGTACCCTGAATGAGGAATGTGTTGTTGTTGTAGCATTTGCATTAAAGGTAAAGAAAGTTTCAGCATCCCCACACCCAACACCCCTCTAAGAGATGGGTAAGCCCTTTCCTTCCTCGAGATAACTGATGATGGTAGTTAATCTGCTCCACCCAAGGAGGATTGTCTATAATGTAAAGGGAAGTTTTAAATTGTCATCAAATAATGGAAGGATGACACCACTCCCTGATTTCATAAAGTTGTAAATAAGAGCTCAGCAGCACTGGGACACATAATGATATCAGAGCTCTGGGAAAGTTTTTGAGTAACACTTTAACTGAATTACATACAAATGTAAGCATATATATATTCATATTTATACTTATATACACATGTAAATATACACATATACTTTGACAGATCAATTCCTAATTTAGCCCCTGCAAGGACCCCAAAATATTGCTTGCTATATTTCTTATCTTTCTTCTCTATGATCTATTTGTCATGTAGGATATCTTGGATATATAAATTACTGAATTATTATTTTTGAAAAGATCATTTACAATAATTTAATTTAAAAATCCATCAAACATTCTGGAAGATAAAGCCCTCTGTTACTGTCTATGAACTGAGTTATTCTTGTGCAAAAACTATGTTGCTGGTTTAATTTCATAACAGAGAAAAATCTTATCAAATATTTAGCATGGGTGAATATATTAACTGACATAGGATTCAGTACAATAAACATGTGAAGAATGATAAAGGGGCTAAAATTTACCAGAATCAAGAGTTCCTGCCATTCAAACTTGGGTATAGTAAACACAAATAGTTCACTGTGTAGAGCTGAGCTGAGGTTCATAGTTGATTCTCTTGGTTTTATAATATTTGTGTCATCGATTTGAGGAAATATAAAACTCATTTTATATGAATTGATGTAAATCTGTAATCTAACAATGTTTGTATCAAGATGACAGTTTATGAAGTGAGCAACAGAACAACTTCTGCATCCTGTAACATTGAGGTCATAGTGCTCTCTAGAACCAACAACTGGAGGATGATGACTGAGTCAGCATCTGGATAGCCAAGCTGTCTTCATGCCCTTGATTTTCTCAGTAACTGGAGATTTAATTAATCCTCAGAAGCCACTTTCATCATTTGACAGAATTGTCCTGAAATGAGAATTCCTTTAAAAAGTATAGACTATGCTACAATCCAAGAGAAACCAAAAGTGATGCTTTTAGAGTATGGATTTTGGCCTTGAGTAAGAACTGCTCAGGTTCCAACTCATTCCATGTGAAGGTTTCCTTCTACCTCTCATTTATCCATTGTTCATAAAAGCTTATTACATAGCATTCCTTCTGTTCTTCTATTGTATCACATTATATTAGTTACAAATATTGTTTCACTTATATTTATTTTGTGCTGCATATTATACATTCTTTATTGTTATAATAAATGCCATCCGATAATCTGATTGCTTAGACGGTTTGTGATTCTCCATAGTCTTTGGAGGACACCATCCAGCAGAGCTCTCCTCTACCACAATGACTCAGGGACCTGCAGTTGTGAGGCAGAGCCACCAGGGTCACCGTATTAGTCTTTTCTTTGAACTCCTGTCACATGAAGGGATTTAGGAAACTGGATTTCTACATAATCCCTTCAAGTTTAATACTTAGTTTAGTAGCTCTGACAATACTGTTTACAAAGATAATACCTTGGTATTCTTAACTAAAGACAACCTTATATTTTATGCGAGAATTGGTTCCTTAGGGAAATATTTCCAGTCTGTAAACTCAAAGCTTCAAACAGTTAACTGATTGTTTGTTTTGTTAGTATCTCTAGTCTCCTTACAACTTTATCAAGTAAGTGTAATTTAATTGGTTTTGGAAGATCACCACTAATTATTCCACAGAATTTACCCTGAGATACTCATAGACATCACTTTTGCCAGATACTTTTTACCCCTTTGAAAGTCACCAAACGGTAATCACACAAGCATGAGGATGAATGGAGCTGCTGGAGCCTGTGAATCTGAAAATTGTAAATCAGACAGCTCAGAGGTTGAACAAGGAGCACATGGCTGTAGAGATACAAACACAAAAGACTTCTGAATATTCTGTTGCCAGGAAAGAGAAATGCCAAACACTTCTGATAAATCCACTGGTTGAATTCAGTTTGCAAGTATTGTACTGGGAATTTCTTCACTTATATTCATAAGGGATATCGGCCTACAATTTTATTTTTGTTGAGTATGAGGTTTGGATATCAGGGTTATGGTGGCTAAGTATAGAGAGTTAGGAAATTTGTCCTTCAGTCTCTCATTGAGGACTAATTTGAGGTATATTGTCATGAGTTCTTTGTTTAAGGCCTGGTGTCATTCTGTGCTGAATCCTTCTAGCTCTGGATATTTGGGGTTGCGAGATTTTTAATTTTAATTTTTAGTTCTATTTCACTAAGGATTATGGGTCAGTTTAAATTGTTGATTTTATCTTAAACTTGATAGATCACATGTATCAAGATATTAATCCATCTTATTTAAGTTTTCCACTTTCGCGAAATGCTTATTTTTAAAGTATGTACTCATGATTCCTGAGTTTCCTAAGGATCTGTAGTAAAGTCTTTCATTTCATATCTAATTTCATAAATTTGGATACTCTCACTCAGTTTGCAGGTTAATTTGGCTATGGTTTTCCCAAACTTGTTGGTTTCTCTGCAGGACCAACTTTTCATTGTGTTTAACCCTTTTTTGTTTGTGTTGTTGTGTTTTATTTAATTTATCAGTGGATTTTATTACTTCTTCCCATATATATTCATAACAATCCTCTACAAGTGTCATCGAGTTATTTATGATTCACTCCAATATTTTCATGTAGGCATTTAGTGCTTTGAACTTATCCCTTAGTCCTACATCGTACCACATAGTTTTGGATATGCTGTGTTTTTATTGGCATTCAATTCTCTAAGTTTTTAATTTCTTTATGGGTTTTGTCTTGACTCACTGTTCATTCAGGAGTGAGTGTTCAGCTTCCACAAGTTTATACATTTCCTGTTTTTACTGCTCTTGATATTCAGCTTTAATTCATGGTGGTGGAATAAAATACAGGACCAATTTTTCAAGTTTCTTATAGCTGTTGAGAGTTGCTTTGTCTCCTTATTCATGGTCAGTTTGGAGAAAGCCCCATGAGCTGTTGGGAAAAAAGTATATCCTTTAGTGTTTGGGTGGGACATTCTATAGATGCCTTCCATGCCCATTTGATTTACAACCTTATTAGCTCCACTTTATTTATATTTGGTCTGAATACCCAACCTATTTGTGATATTGGGGTATGAAGTCACCCACTATCACTGTGCTAGGGTCAATGTGTGATTTTTATCAGTAATATGTTTCTTTTACAACTTTGGTGCACTAGTGTTTGGTGCATAATGCTTGGAATTGTCATATCTTCTCAGTGTGTTTTTCCTTTATTTAGTATATGGTGACTGACATTCTCTGATTCCTTAGTTTATGGTGTGAAGTTTATTTTGTCAGATATAAAAATAATTATTCCTAGCTGGGTGGTGGTGGCACATACCTTTAATCCCAGTACTAAGGAGGCAGAAGCATGTGGATCTCTGTGAGTTCGAGGCCAGCCTGGTATACAAAAGCTACACAGAGAAATCCTGTCTTGAAAAAAAGGAAAACAAGTATGCCTTCTTGCTTTTTGGGGCCATTTCCATGGAATACATTTTTCTTCCTTTTACATTATGTGATGTTCATTCTTGACATTTGATGGGGGCAAATCCTGTGTCTAAGTCAATAAAGCACTGTTGGCCAATAGGGAAGCAAGATAGGTGGGACTAGGAGTCCAGGAGGACTCTGGGTAGGAGAAACACAGGGAGTCAAGATGTAACCACCATAGGGATAAGAAGCCCGGAAACTTCTCCGGTAAGAGAAATATTTAGATTGACAATTATGGCAATTTAATGACAATTAAATACTTAAGTCAGAGCTAGCTAGTAAGAAACAAGCAAGGCCAACAGCTTCATAATTAATACCACATCTTGTGCGTTATTTGGGGACTACAACGCGGCAGAGCCCAGGCGACTGGTAGGGAAAAAACAAAAGCAGCAGACAAGGAAAAGGCATCACTCTACAGACATTGGAGTGTATTTCTTAGAGCAGAAAGATGGATCCTGTCTTCTTTTTTTTTTTTTTGGTTTTTCGAGACAGAGTTTCTCTGTGGCTTTGGAGTCTGTCCTGGAACTAGCTCTTGTAGACCAGGCTAGTCTCAAACACACAGAGATCCGCCTGCCTCTGCCTCCAGAGTGCTGGGATTAAAAGCGTGTGCCACCACCGCTCGGCTGGATCCTGTTTTCTAATTCAAACTCTTAGTCTGTGTATTTTGGTTTTTTGTTTACTTGTTTGTTTGGTTTGGTTTTTCGAGACAGGGTTTCTCTGTATTGTTTTGCAGGCTGTCCTGGAACCTGCTCTGTAGACCAGGCTGGCCTTGAACTCAGAGTGCTGGGATTAAAGGCATGCACCATGAACGCCTGATTAGTCTGTGTTAATAATGTTGAGCATTATTAATGAGCAGTGTTTATCATCTTCGTTATTTTGTGCTTTAACCCTCCTCTGATAAACTGTTACAGGTTTATTATCATTTCTGTCCTCTTGGTTGTAGTAACCTGTCTTCAGACTGGGGTTTCCCTACTGTAGACTTGAATTGCTTGCTCAATGTTGATTTTATTGTGAATTGTTTCTCTTCTTCTGTTCATGTCAATGACTCTTTTCCTGGGTATTGTTCTAGGCTGGCATCTGGGGTCTTTGACAGGTTTTAAGTATCTGCCCACATCCCTCTGTATTTAGAGTATCTATTAAAAATTCAAATGTTAGTCTAATGGATTGACCTTTATATGTGATTTGGTCTTTTCCTTTGCAGCTTTTAGCATTGTATCTTCTTGTGGTTATCATGTGTCATGGAGGATTTCTTTTCTGAGCCTGTCTATTTGGTGTTCTGTATGCCTAGTGGTCTTTTTTTTAAAGCAGGTATCCTTTTCTTTATTTTGGGAAAAATGTTTTCAGACAAGTAATATACAGGTAGCTATTTGTCATGTCCAACATAGTCAGCATGAACTCAGACTAAGGTTCTACAAGAAAGATTCAAAACTGAACACCCACTCACCTCGCACCAGATTAGCAGAGGCGACAAACAGCAACCATGGCAGAGTTCGCTACTTTGAAACAGAATATTTTACTATGCTACCCAGGTATGCCTGGAAATTGTCTTTTTTTTCCTGCCTCAGTTTTCTAAAACCTGGGATTCAAGTATGTATGTAACACCTCTGGATGGTCACAAAACAAATACAAGTAAACAAAACATTTAAATTGTGTGTGTGTACCTAATCATCATTAAAAAATAAAACGATAGATGTTAAATATGATGTAAAATGTTCATTAAGGTGTGTGTGTGTGTGTGTGTGTGTGTGTGTGTGTACACGGGGATAAAACAGCACATATGTGGAAGTAAGAGGATAACATGCTAGAGTTGGCTTTTTCCTTCCTGAAACATGTGAAAGACCCCAGGCGGGGGACTTTCACGGGAGGGAGACCCGAACCCAAGGAACACCGAGGCCACGAGCTTGGATGCAACAGCAAGAGGCTTTATTGATAATACACGGGTACCCGGGGCATCTCAGTCTCGGGAACTGAGAGCCCCGAGCTGGGGACTCAGGGGTTCTTTTATAGCAAAAAGCGCAGTAC
The DNA here is from genome assembly GCF_017639785.1 of Mesocricetus auratus. Classification (NCBI taxonomy): domain Eukaryota; kingdom Metazoa; phylum Chordata; class Mammalia; order Rodentia; family Cricetidae; genus Mesocricetus; species Mesocricetus auratus. The sequence goes on from NW_024429195.1 coordinate 10,590,583, forward strand.
AGAAGCGAGAAGCCTAGTTACGGGACCCTGATTGGGTAATTTAAATGAGGCTGGGGCTCAGAACGAGGGCAATTAAGGTTTCTCCCATCTGGACAGAGAGGCAATTAAGGTTTCTCTCAGAACTCAATTCTCGGCCTTGGCCCTATCTGAAGAACAAAGGGTTTCTGTGCCTGCCCAATCTTTCTGGGCTGGCTATGCAGACCATAGACACCTGTGTCCCTATCTGGACAGAGATAGTAGTGACTATTCAGCTGCGAAGACCTTGAGCTGAGCTCCCTCCTGATAAAAAATGGCTGAGCTGTGGGGGAAAGGAGTTTTCCATAAGCCTCAGCTGCTTGCGCTGGGCCGGGGTCTTTCACATGAACTCAGGGAATCGAACTGAGGTCAACAAGTTTGGCAGCAAGTGCTTTTTCCATTAGAACTGTCTTCCGAACTCAAAGCTGAGGGCTTTGAAAAACCCATCAGAGGTTTACGAAAGAGATCAGGACTCAACTGTGCACATTGGTGTACACCTATAATTCCAGTGCTTTGGATACGAAGTCAACAAGATTTTGAGTTTCAGGGCAGCTTTGTCTACATATCAAGACCCTGTCTTTAAACAGTGCAAATAAACAAATATAAATGCCCATTATGGCGGACCACATCTTTGATCTCAGTATTTTGTAAGCGGAAGCAGGAGGATAACTGAGTTTCAGACCAGCCTGTGATATCCATTGACTCTATGTCAAAATGTTTCCTTCCCAAAGGAGACAGACAGTTCCTTTCTTCACTATTTCCTAGCGTTAGGATGTCTATCCATTTCATTGGGGAGGGTAAAACCAGTACTTAAAACCAGGAGAAGACTGTACCGAGTAGGCCAGCCTATGTCTCAGTTCCCCCAGGCTGTTCCATGAAGTCATCTCTGCTCTTAGTACTCTCATAGATTCTCAGAAGCTCTCTGGAAGATGCTCACCAGACTGCTTACCAGGAGACCCTGGCTTCTCCCACAAACCTGTGCTTGGGATGAGCTGACCTCAGGGAGGCATAGTCCCTCTACTTTCTCATGCCCACTTATTACTGACAGGATCATCAGGGACTTACACAACCCCTCTGAAGTATCTTATAGGCTCTAGGACAATACCCTTGGCAGGGCAGGATGTCCTCTCCCAACAGGGCACTTCATCTCTGCCCAAGGAAAAAGCAAGGTCCTGTAGCTATGGGTGCCTTCTCCTGGCCTGCACAGCTCTCACCTTACCAAAGGATCCCCTTGCTGATTACCAGAAAAAAATATTAGGAACATGGAGAGAGGGGGAAAAGTAAGCAGTGTGGGTCAAGGCAGACACTCCTCTTGAGTCTGCTCCTCCCCCCCCCCCCCACTGCTCTGAATTAGGATGAGCCTAAACAGAACCAGTGATCCCGTCTTCTCCTTTTCATTCTTCAGTTCTGGAGGGACTGTGACAGTGATCTACATCTCCAGATCACCCTTTGTCTTTCTTCCAGCATAACTTGACCCTTGGGAGAGATGGCAGAAGGGGTGTCCTAGGAAAGAGAAGGGTAGCGGCGGTGTCAGTTTATGAGGTGTTGTCCTTCATCTTGAGAAATCCCAGTTTCCCTCCTCCCCCTCACACCCCAACTTCAGGTCAATTGGTCAAGACTCACTATATTTTAAAATGTAATAGAAATGTTCATGATGAAAATCAATAGATGCAGGAAAATTGTTTCATGAAATTCATATTCATGATAATGTAGAAAACTGTCATAGAAGCATTGTCTAGTTTTGTTATTGGAATACATGAATAACTATATCTCCATCCTCTTCCCCGTAGATTGCTGAGTCTGGAGGGGAGGATTTGATATCTGACATCCCTTTTGGGGCTGAGGCATATGCAAATTCAAAATATTTTCAGATTCTATTTAAAGAAGTCAGAATGTCCAAGAGTAATATAATGAATGATAGAAAGGATGGCTATTGTTGTAGGGAGTGCAATCTTGGAGAGTCACTATGAAATTCCATGTGGAGGTTCCTCAAAAAGATGGAAATACATGTGCCTCAATATCCAGCTCTACCCATGCAGGGCATGTTTTCAATGGACTCTACGTCTCAATACAGATGTTTACTCATCCACGTTCAGTTCTGCTCTGCTTATAATAGCCAGAAACTCCAAGCAGCATATTACCCATAGGCAATAAATATGTGGCTCCCTTATACAAGCAAATAGTATTCATCTATAAGAAAAATAAAATCTTGACATTAGCAGTTAAATGGGCAGAGTTAGAAACAATCACCCCGAATAAGGATCCTGCAGTGTTGGCAGGAAAGTTTCTCAAGGTAACTTTTGTGTGTATATAGCTTAAGGTTAAATCTACAGAACATGTACGCAGAATCCATGCGTTATCTATGAAAAATTGCCTCCTATACAACCACATAACACCTGGCATTGATTAATGGGGTTGGTACTACCTGCAGTGTCAAGCCTCAGCTCTTCTACAGGGCCCTTTCACAACTTTAAAAACCAGCAGTACCTAGATGATCCTTGCATGTGAACAAACTCAGCTGTCACCACAAGGGGTACAGACTTGTCCTCCTCGTGAGCACAGCTTATTGTGTGTTGACACAGAGAAAATACTTCTCAGAAGACTTCACCTCAATGATGCAGTTTCTCCAGCCCAAAGTTCCAATTCCTTCTGCAGTCCTCCTCAAATTAATAGAGTCAGTGTCCTAGGATTTCTATTGCTGTTATAAAGCACCATGACCAAACACAATTGGGGAGGAAAGGGTCCATGGTAGCTCATAGTTCCTTCCCACAGTCTATCATCAAAGAAAATCCTGGGCAGCAACTCAAGGCAAGAACCTATATTCTGTAACCAGAGGTCATGGCTGTCGGGGTCCAGCCTGCATCAGTCCTACACATCTATTCCAGACTGATGTATTTGGGGGCTGTGTTCAGAGTCAGCCGAACAGCCCCAGGTTCAACCCTGAGTGGGGAAGTGTGGATCAGGGAAGTCCTAGTTACCCAACGATGTTAAGAATGAGACAGAGACATCTTGTCATTTCAGGAGGGCTCTCAGTCCATACTGGAGACACTGGTTTGTTCAAGCATCCTCTTTAATAGTGGGGGTACTGGCAGAAGACATCTATTATCATGTGTATAGGGCTGACTAGGAAACACTTTCTTTAACCCTAGAGATGGCCCTAGAATGCACATTTACAAACCCTCAGACCTCTCAACGCACATCTCCCTAGTCTTCAGGTATGTCTCACTGGTCCCCACTAGCCCCCCCATGATGGGTGTGTGTTAAGAGAAGCTTTTTCCTTGCTTGCCGATTTGGTATATCCCCCGCCAGTCGCCTGGGCTCTGCCGCGCCAGCCTGGTTCTAGATCCGCATGAGTCCCAAATAAACACACAGGAGGCTATATTAATTATGAAGCTGTTGGCCTTGTTTGTCTCTTACTGGCTAGCTCTGCATTAAGTAATTACCCCATAATTGTTAATCTAAGTATGTTTCTTACCGGAGAATAGTTCCCGGCTTCCTACCCCATGCGGCTACATCTCGAACTCTCTTGTGTGTCTCCTTCCCAGAATCCTCTTGGACTCCTAGTCCCTCCTATCTAGGTTTCCTATAGGCTCAACAGTACTTTATTGACAAATGCACAGGACTTCCCCCCAACATCTCCTCTTTTCTGTTTAAATAAAAGAAAGGTCTTAATATACATAGTCAAATTGTATATGACAGAACAGTTATCAAATAAGAATATAGTTACAATATTTTAGCAAGATTTAAAGAAAATATCATCCATACCATCCTTGTGAGTTCAAAGTTCTATATGTAACTTATCTTTTATCATAATTAAGGAAAACTATAATTATAACTGTCTTCAACTCCATCAAAGACCACAGAAGGATAATATATAAACACTAGGATTGACAGAGATATCTTACTGCCTGGACAGTCACCCGAAGTTCCTCTGTAACGTTGGGGCATCCATCTTCAGCCCATAGGCCACAATGTGTCTGGAACACTTCTCAGCAAAGCAGGAAATTTTAAACTGTCCATCTGCATTGACAGACTATCATTCATTTTTCTTTGTCCTGCAGAAAGTCTCGTAGACTCTTCATCAAGCAGGAACCCTGTAAGACTGAGTTCAGTAGTCACTTTCCTGTGGGTCCTGCATGTCCAGATGATACAACAACAGTCAAACAATCTAGGCAAGAGCAGTTTCTTGCCCAAATGGCTAATCTTGCCATGTTGAAAGCAAACTTTATAACGAGTTTCTTCGATGCCCATCTTCCTCTCAGACGTAATTGGTGCTGCCAGGAGCAGACATTTCTCATTGTCAAGACAAACCCTAAATCATTTTAAATGCCATGTTCTGAGGGTCTTTGAGAGGTTTGAAGACTGTCCATCTCAAATATATTTCTGTATATCTAGAAACCTAACTTATGTAACTAGAAATTCTATTATAAGTAACTATCTATAGTCTGTATTTAATTATGCATTACGTTGTAAAAGATCATTATAAGCACAATACTTAATCAAGAGGAGAAATATAAGCATCACAAAATTGACCTTGATTTTGTCTCAATAAATGAAAAACAATACCCATACCATAATTCCCCTTTTTACCATTAAAAAAGATTGGCTGTGATCACTAGCCAATTATAAACAATCCCATTTAAATGAAAACAAAGTTTTATAAACAAGATGGGAATTGGGACGTCGTTCATTCCAAACTGCTTCCTGCTGGAAGGGGGCGCTGTTCATACCATGGGGATCATGACAAAACTCAGAAACCTGTATAAGTCCGTATTTTCGGGGTCTGTAAGGCTGTATCATCTTAGCTGTCTCAGTCGTTGAAACACCTGGTCCACTGCTTCCGGGGGTCTTGGTTCGTGAAACCACAGAAGCCTAGAAGGAATTCTCAGCTTTTCATTTTCTGTAGAAACATAAGCAAAAACTCCTTTTCCGAGTAACATATCCTTATACTTAAATTTTGAAGTCAAGTCATTTTCAAAAGATAGAAGTTGGATTAATTTAGCAGCATTTATAATCAAGTGTACTTTAGCAGCTGTTCCTTCCTGAGCAATTAAAAAATTGAAAAACACAATAGCGTACAGTATCCAGACTCTCTGTGTATTTTCCATCTTTACGTGGCTTATTTATTTATTATTACTTTATTTCTTTCACTTTTATTTCTTTTTCTCTGAGACAGGGTGTCTCTTTGGAAATCCGCCTGCCTCTGCCTCTGGAGCAATTCCTACCGGCGTGCGCCACCACAACGCCAGCTTTTGTTTTTATTTACCACTTTGCCATTTCATTTTCTCTCTCAGTCTCAGGTATATTTTTAAACACACTGTAAGCCTTTAAAGGTTTTGTTCATCCAAGTCTGACTTTACTGTAAATCTTTATGTTTTTCTGGCCACGTGTCTTATCTGTTAAAACCGCGGCAGTTTAAACTGCCTCTTTTTTTTTTTTCCAAGATGGCAGGCATAAGCATGATTCCAGCTTACCGCCTCAGTCCATGCTGACCTCCAGCAAAAGCTGCCACTTCCAGCTGTACGTACACACCTTTCAATCGTTAGCAGAGTCTCTTAAAACAATCTTGCTGTTTTTTTTTTTTATGCCGAGTCAGGAAGACTCCCGTAAGCGAGCCACGTGAATCTCAGCTTGTCGTTAGCAAAACAGAGCACACCTGAGAAAAATGCTGCTACCAAAAATCTGTGCTTCTCTCCGTTCTTCTGTTTCTAAAATTCCTTTAAAGCTTTTGTCATTCTGCGTGGAAATTCAATCCCACTCCTGATCACCATTATGTTAAGAGAAGCTTTTTCCTTGCTTGCCGATTTGGTATATCCCCCGCCAGTCGCCTGGGCTCTGCCGCGCCAGCCTGGTTCTAGATCCGCATGAGTCCCAAATAAACACACAGGAGGCTATATTAATTATGAAGCTGTTGGCCTTGTTTGTCCCTTACTGGCTAGCTCTGCATTAAGTAATTACCCCATAATTGTTAATCTAAGTATGTTTCTTACCGGAGAATAGTTCCCGGCTTCCTACCCCATGCGGCTACATCTCGAACTCTCTTGTGTGTCTCCTTCCCAGAATCCTCTTGGACTCCTAGTCCCTCCTATCTAGGTTTCCTATAGGCTCAACAGTACTTTATTGACAAATGCACAGGACTTCCCCCAACAGGTGTGGGGCCTAGGTCTATTGTTACACAAACTAGAAGACATTCTCCACTGTGGCCAGGCCATCTGGAGGTAACCAGCCCACACCTAAAAGACAATAGGAGATTCGAGCTCCTGGAATTGAGCTGAGGCCTATATCAAAATATTATATTTGGAATCCCAGCACTTGGGAGGCAGAGGCAGGCGGATCTCTGTGAGTTCGAGACCAGCCTGGTCTACAAGAGCTAGTTCCAGGACAGCCTCCAAAGCCACAGAGAAACCCTGTCTTGAAAAACCAAAAAAAAAAAAATATTATATTTGGGCCCTGACACATGGCGGAACACTGATTGCTGGAGTGGTCATCATGGTGCTCTCAGCCTGACTTCTTATTACATCTAGGGCTGACAGCCTACAATTGGTAGTCCCTTCAGTGAGCTGTGAACTCCACCTTCAATAATCAATGAAGAAAATGCTCCACAAACTTGCCCAGAGGCAACAGTAGTTTCATCTTCTCTAATATCATTCACTGTGTCAAGATGTCAAACAAAATCCAACTGCTAGAACAATTACCTCCTTGTCATTTGGACACAAATACATCATTTTCAACTATAATATTTCTATCTCTTGTTTATCTCCAAGATCATACATTAGTCAATATCTCAATATAAAATACATTCCCCATTTAAATTTTTTAAACATTTATTCCCCTTTCTTGCCTCTAAACACTCCCATATACCCTGATCTAGTCACCCTGAAGGCTTCTTTATTCATCACTTGTTATTGTATATATCAGTTCTCTATAATGTTACCTGCATGGATGTTTCCATGGCTGTCCATATGGCATGGAGAACCAATCGATGTGGAAGACCACCTCTCCCTCTCCCATATTTCCTCAGTTTCCTTTAGTTGATGTTTTGTGGGCTTTTCCCAAAGTCTTTAAAAATTCAGGAGAGGAAGGATTATGGGAGCCAAAGGTACCAAGGACACCACCAGAAAATCCAGAGAATCCACTAACCTGGCCTCATAGGGACTCGGAAAGCCTGAACTGACAGCCAGAGGTCTTGCATGGGACTGACCCAGGCTCTTTGCACATCTGGTCCAGTTGTGTAGCTTGGTCTCATTGTGAGACTCCTAACGGAGGAAGCAGGGCTGTCTCTGACACTGTTACCTGTTTTGAGGACCCTTCCCTCCTGGTTTGCATTGTCCAGTCTAAGTAGGAGAGGAAGTGCCTAGTCTTCCTTCTACTTGATACACCATGGCTGCAGATATACATGGGCTAGCTTTACTTCATGTCTACTGAAGGTCCTATGGTACTGGTGTCTCCAAAAAGCTACGATTTCTGTTGCAGCCGGGCTGCATCTTCACCAATAGCCTCCTCTGGGCTCCCTTCAGGGATTTTGACCCTCTCATGTAGTGTCAATCATTGACCTCTCTCCATGGTCCCTTCAACCTTGTATATCTACAGAAACTGAGGCCATATCCTCACCATTGTCCCCCCTAGCTTCTCACAGTCCCAAGACTTAGTTGCTCTCCAAGACCCCTTCATGACTTCAAAGCCAGGACCATAAATACATGTCAGAAGTGTGTGCACTTCACACAATTCTTCTTGTATACTCCAAAATGGAATCCCAGAAGTCTTACCATTTTATTCTGTAAATACATTTATGCTGTATTGCTAGTTTGTGCCATCACTTCTTACTAAAATTTAAAAAGTTCTACTTAATATTACAGATTGCCTTTCTACTCCAAGAATCATCTTTTTACCTTACATAAATGAAAATTGCTTTGAAATATACTTTCATCAAGCCCTTTTAAAAATACAGTCATAATATTCCAAGTTCTTGATCCTATTGTTTCACTTGGTTGCCATGCTTTCCATGGTACAGAATTAAAATTTGAATAACTACACATCTGACATATAATTCTATATAACCTTAATATGTTATACATAAATTGTAATTTTATATATAATTCTACTCACATCACCATTTACCCCTTTCAGTTCCTCCATCCATCCATTTACACCATCCTCAATCACTCAGATTCTCTCCCTCTCTCTCTCTCTCTCTCTCTCTCTCTCTCTCTCTCTCTCTCTCTCTCTCTCTCTCTCTCTTTCTTTTTGAGACAGGGTTTCTCTCTCTCTTTCTTTTTGAGACAGGGTTTCTCTCTCTCTTTCTTTTTGAGACAGGGTTTCTCTGTATTGTTTTGGAGGCTGTCCTGGAACTCAGTCTGTAGACCAGGCTGGCCTTGAACTCACAGAGATCCACCTGCCTCTGCCTCCCAAGGGCTGGGATTAAAGGCGTGCACCACCAACGCCGGGCTCATTCTCTTTTTCTTATCACTACATAAGTGCATAAATGTATAAATACAACATGCTGAGTTTGTTTAGTGTTGCTTTGATGTCTATGATTTCAGAGATGACCACTGGAATTGGATAACTAATTTTGTGGTTCATCCCTTGGGAAGTTCCCATAGTGTTGGAGTATCATAGATAACAATTCTTTGTTTTTTCTAGGAGACACAAACTCATAGTAGACTTTTTGGTCCTCTGTCTCTGCCCATGTATCCTCTCCTTTCTGTGTTGTTCTCTTATTCTAGTTTCAACAGTTGAGTAGAAGATGTATCCACTAGGCCTGAGTATCAGAAAAAAATGTTATTATTGTATTTTGACCAATTGTGTTTGATGAGATTCTTTGATGAGGGTGAGAGCTTATCACCCAGTTATCTGTGTGTATATATGTGTGTATGTGATCATTCAGTTAAAATTGTGGTGGTTTATTAAGTGGAGGTGATAGGTTTTCCTCTAAGATCTATGATTTCGCTTTCTCTTTGAAGTTGTTTAGGTTTCTAGTGCCAGACTTGATTTCCATTCTGTTGAATTGGCCTTAAGTAAAATTAAGCAGCTGTTAGCTACCATGAGGACATGAGTGTACTATGACACCCTTAGGGACACCATATCATGCTAGTTATTGCAGTTCATAGATACAGCTGTGTGAACCTATTGGTAGCTTCCCAACCTTATAAGCCTGCATAAAATATTCCAATACTATGAAATCTAGTCTCATGACAGAGATTTCAGGTCATATCCAGTTTGAATTATTCAAGACCTATGTCTGAAATGCATGGTGTCTTCAGCAATAGGTAAATGCCTTCAACCTCTAGAATACAACCAAGGGCAACAGCAACAGCCTAGATTGTTGTAGGAGTCTCTTGACTTCCCTCATCAAAAACTGAAAAAAGATGGATTCCTTCTTATGCCTAGTACTAGTCTATGGCTTTTGTGATTAGCATTGTCATCCCAAGTGTCATAACACACACACACATACACACACACACACACACACACACTGCACACTTATACATCTCCGGCACTTATATGCATTATATGTAATTTCTGTAAATTAAAGAGTTACATGATTCTTAACCAGGCAGTGGTTGCCCATGCCTTTAATCCCAGCACTTGGAAGGCAGAGGCAGGTGAATCTCTGTGAGTTTGAGACCAGCCTGGTCTACAAGATCTAGTTCCAGGACAGCCTCCAAAGCCACAGAGAAACCCCCGCCCTCCCCAAAGAGGTACATGATGAATGGCCTTTTCAAATTGTATTAATGTTACTTTTGTGCTCTTTCAGTACTGACCTCCCAGAATTTCTCTTCAGATGTGTATGTGTAAGGGGGTTAAAGATTAACAAGCTACTGTCCATGGCAGCTTGGGAAAGCCTCACCTGAGCAATGGATTCTTTCTCCAAATGAACTCGAGACCCACAAGCAATGGCCATCTGATCCTGAGGAAAAAGCAACAGCGTCATTCCTTTTAATATTTAAGTGTCACATGTAAACGCACCATATCTAATGCAAACATCTCACTGTTGTAAACAATGAAAAATAGCACTAATATTTGTAAAGTCTATTGAGGGGTTCAGAATATGCACACCTCAGAGACAGCTAGTCATACTTATTAAGAGGACTCTGCTGGGTGTGGTGGCACACACCTTTAATCCCAGCACTTGGGAGGCAGAGGCGGGTGTATTGCTGTGGGTTCAAGGCCAGCAGCCTGCTCTACATAGTGAGAACCAGTCCCTACAGAAAAAGGAAGTTCAACTGTAGATAAATTCTGACGGTGCTTCTGAGCCCTGGGCCCCTGACTGTCACTCAATGAGTTCTTTTACTCACAGGCCATGGCTGAAGAGCGCTCAGCCCCTTTTCTAGTTTTTCAACATCTGGAAACTTCGTGGCTCCATCAGCATCAGCCATGAGGATCGTCTCTCCTCGAGAACTGAAAACACCCTGAATTCACAAATTCCAGGAGAAAGAGAGGTGCTTAGAAGTAAGTTCAGACTCAATAGCATTTCAGTTCATTCTCTTTTAAGACACCTAAGAGTAGAGTATTAGGAATAATACGGCAGAAGGGGGCCAAAGCTCATAACCATGCGTGTTACATGTACTGAAATCCACGTTGTGCCCCATAAACATACACAATTAGCATCTGTCAGTCAGGGTACACAGAATCAGTACAAACAGAAAGTTGGGCAGTAACTCGGAGGCCACAAGCCACACCGACGGGGAAGATGGATAAGGAGTCACACAGAGTATACCGGGAAGGGAGTCATGGGATACTCCCTAGAGACAGAGAAGTCACATACGTGAGAAGCCGAGACCTGAGGTCAGCACTCTGCTGACCTCCACCGCAACCCAAAGGAGAGGCACCATCCCTCCTAACTTGACCTTTATCTCTGCCTCTCCCCACATACCTGTGGCCACGCCCAAAAGGGTGTGGTCAGTGCTGCGGGTATATGAGATCGTCAACTACGACTACCTCGTATGTGAACTTAGGGTCCTGCTTCTGCAAGAAGCAAAAAACACTAATGTTAATTTGGCAAAATGATGAGAGAGATTAATAAAGTTATAACAGTATTTTCAACATTTGTGTGTGTGTGTGCATACCTGTGTATATGTCAGGGGGTATGACTATGGTGCACATACGGAGGTCAGAGGACAACCTCAGGAGGTCAGCTCTCTCCTACCATGTAAGTCAGGGGGATCGAACTCACATGGTCAGGGTTGGCAGCAGGGGTCTTTACCCAGGGAGCCACCTTGCCAGCTGATAAAACTGTAACCTAAAAACATTTTTCTCTCAAATTTATTATTAATAGTACGTTTGTGTGTACTCGTGTGTGAGCATGCTCACATATGTGGGTGTGCACAGGCATGGGGGTGAGGGGACAGCTTGAAGGAGTTGGCTCTCTCCTCCCACTGTGGGTTCTCAGGAATTGAACACAGGTCAACGGGCCTGCCCAGTAAGCACTGTTACCTGCTAAGACATCTGCCCAACCCTAACACAGGTATAATTTAAGTAACAGGTATTCTGGTGTCCCTAGGATCACATGCAGACAGTAGTACACAAACCACATAAAATAAAAAGGACTTGGAAGGAACAGGACAGATGAGGGGTAGGCCTGCTCCTGGCTGTACAAGTGGAGGAGGCATGCATCGTAATGCTAAGGCAGACTGGGAACTGGCCATGTCTGAGAAAGAAGTCTCTTTCTCAGGGAGTTTGGACCTGGGCGACACTCCTCAGCCTTACAGGAGGAGCCCAGTTCACTTCGACTTTACTTCACAGGTATGTTCAAGTCTGTAACAGTCCCTTTCTGTCAAGAAATGTGTCTTAAAATCCAAAGCTAATCAAAAAAAGGACTTTTATAGAAAGAGCTAAAGAGATGAGCTATAAAGCTCACATCTTTAATTGTCCCAAGACAACTCCAAAGAGAGATATAAATTACTGTGCTTCTGAATATAAAAAGTGCAAGCATTTAAAAAATACACATTTTTTTTGTTGTTTGGTTTTTCAAGACAGGGTTTCTCTGTATTGTTTTGGAGGCTGTCCTGGAACTCGCTCTGTAGATCATGAAGCAGGCTTTTGCATGTTGTAACCTCCCTCTTGACTCTCTCTGACTTGGTGATGTAGTATAGATTCTGTGCCCCTGAGGAGGTGTGTGTGTGTGTGTGTGTGTGTGTGTGTATTCATGTATAGATCCATTGGAGTCTTTATACCATAGTCTGGAGAACTTTTTCTCTTGTGAATTCACATGGATTAATTGATACAATGTTACAGTATTGAAAACTTTAAGTTATAAACTCATCACATATAAAATACTGTAGTCCAGCCCTCAGCAGAGAGTGGGCAATATTGGGATATTTACATCTAAAAATGTATGCAGATGCTCAGATACCCTAGACAGGCGTGCTACAGGGGCTGCGTATCCAACCCTAAAAGATGTGTATTTTTTTATCTGAGGGTTGGTGGCGCACGCCTTTAATCCTAGCACTCAGGAGGCAGAGGCAGGCGGATCTCTGTGAGTTTGAGACCAGCCTGGTCTACAGAGGAGTTTCAGGACAGGCTCCAAAGCCACACAGAGAAACCGTGTCTCCAAGGGAGATGGGGGAAAGTACCCATTAGTGAACGAAGTCAAGTAGAAATGACAGTTTCTGTCCCTTGTAGGAAGGCACGACAACAGACAGCTGTTTGCTAGGTGAGTCCCAGATGCTGGGTAATGTTTCTTTCTGGACTTTGCCACTGAATTTTCTCTTCATGTCGGTGACACGGTGGCATTTTTGTAGCACTTATAAATGCAGCAAAAGGAGCCTGCAGGCAGTGTTTCCAGTAGGTAACACTGACGTCGTCTTATATTTGCTGTGCTAAAACATCATTTGCACAGCAGAGACCAGCATCACGCAGATGCCTGCGGACTGCAGCAACTGCTAAGCCACCCTGAATCTCCACCCTGGCCTATGGGCCCCGCCCCACGGGAGAGGCCGCACTGGCCCTAGGCCGCCGCCCGCAGCGACACCGCGCGGCCGCGCCCCGCCACGGCAGGCACACGGATGCACCCGCAGCGCCCTCGCGCGGCGGCACGGAGGACTGCACGGGTCCCACGGGTCTCGCCGCGCCGTCTAAGGCCGCCTGGAGCCCGGGACGCTTCCGGAGCCTCCGCGTTTAATTCCGCGCGCGCGCAGGTGCGGATGCGCGTGAGCGCGCACAGGCCCGCGGGGGCCGGGTCGTGGGACCCAGTGGGTTGGCGTCCCCGGCGGTTGTGACCGTGCCGAGCCGGAGCTGGCGTTCACGCCCGGTCCCCGAGAGTTGCGGGCGGCAGACGGAAGGGCGCATGCGCGGCGAGCGGGCTGCGCAGGCGCGGCGCGGGCGGGAAGATGGCGGCCGGGTTTAAGTGAGTGGCCGCGCGTGCACGGGGGTGCGCGGCGGCGGGAAGGGAGGGGACCCCGAGTTCTCGTGGGGCCGCGGGAGGGCTCAGCCCACGGGAGGCGCTGAGGGACAGCGCTGTTAAGCGAGCGCCGCCCCGCTCTCCGCGGCGGAACCGTTGGGGGCGCTGAGACGCGGTCCCGGGCTGCTCGCGCGTGCGAACCGCGAGTCCGTGTGTCTGCGAGTGCAAGCGCACGCACCCGCTCTCTCCTCTGCCGCGTGTAGCTGATGAGGCCACACGTACCTCCCGTGCCTGCAGACACACTCCTCGCGGTCGTTAAAAGTTGGAGGTACATGCTGCGTTCCCTGCTGCAGAACTGGAGGGACTCGACTGTCCCCCGAGTGAATCCTCTGCTAAGGGACGCCAGTCCTCCTGGCTAGGGCACAGTTAAGGTGACCTACGAAGACTGGCTGCTACTGTAAGACCTTTTTATAAACGTGGCTAGTAGCTGAGCGCGTGCATCTCGATGCCTCAGCAACACACTCTCAAGTTCGGGGTTTAGGCCCTAGGATGCACCGGTGCCAGTTTGCAGCAGCCCAGAGACTAACCCAAGGAGTCGGCACTGATGCAAAAGCAGGGTTTCATCTATTCAAGCTGGCCAGCTCGGATCTCTTTCCATGGTGGAGGAAATGAGATGTCCACTAGCCAAAGAGAGAAGCTTTTAAAGGGAAAAAGAAGGGGATGGGGGGGTCCTGAGACCTCAAGTCTCAGTTTTTGGAAACTGAGATTACTTAGCACATCAAGTTTTTATACAAGGTTATCATGAGACAAGGGCCTTGAGAAGAGGGGGAGGAGCCCCAAGACTGCAAGTCTCAGTAGGGTTCCCAAGGAGTAGCTGCCATGTTGTGGCAACTGCTCTTGGGTGCGAGCTTCTGATATTGTAGTCCGTGGTCAGGGGGATTTACGATTGGCAGGCCAGGCAGGCGGCTATCCAGTTCCCAGTTTTCTTTAGACAGTGGGGTGAGCTTAAAGTCCCTACTTGTGAGAACTGATTGTGGCTCCCCCTCACTTAGTTGGGGACTTTTATGTTTGTTATTTACTTCACACTGACTCACTTTAACACACTTTTAACGTGTTTCAGAACTGTGGAACCACTGGAGTATTACAGGAGATTTCTAGTAAGTACATGCTATTTTGTATGTGAGGGCTTGTGATAACAATGTCATGCTTCAAGGCATAGTTTTTCAATTCATTTAAATTATGGGGCTTAATGTGTTTTCCCTTGCATGAGTGAAATACGTATGTAACCCGTTTCCTTGTAAACGTTTAGAAAGAAAACTGCCGTCCCGATGGAAGAGAACTCGGTGAATTCAGAACCACAACGGTCAACATAGGTGAAGATCCTTTTCAGCGGTGGGACACCCCCACACCCCCCATCCAGTGTGCTGCATATTTTGTTATCCAGTTCTGCTATGCCTAGGCATTTGATGATGTTAAGAGATTTTTATTAGCCGGGCGTTGGTGGCGCACGCCTTTAATCCCAGCACTCGGGAGGCAGAGGCAGGCGGATCTTTGTGAGTTCGAGGCCAGCCTGGTCTACAAGAGCTAGTTCCAGGACAGCCTCCAAAGCAATACAGAAACCCTGTCTCGAAAAACCAAAAAAAAAAAAAAAGAGATTTTTATTACACCGTCTTTGTAGTTTATCTAAACCTGATTAGCTCAAATTGCAGGACAGAAAAAAATTAAGATATTAAGAGGGTTAATACCATTTTCAAATCACCGACCTGAACATGTCAGAAATTCCAGAGACGACTGGAAAGCTCTACCCAGATAACCATACAAACCAAAGCATTTAAATTGCTTTGTAGGAAACTTTGTGGTTTTTGATTTTCCTTTGGTTTTTTTAAAGGATCTGAATAAACGCCATGTTTACCTTTCCAGGTTCAATCAGCACGGCTGACGGCTCTGCTCTAGTGAAGCAGGGGAACACCACAGTCATTTGTGGGATTAAAGCGGTAAGTTCACTGTATGTCTGTTTATGGCAGAGCTCCAGATCAGCTTCATGCTTACCAGGCTGTACTTAGTTAGGCATCAGAGTTTACAATTGTAATCTCCCGCCCCTGCATCTGTATCTCAGCCCCTCCTTGGACGTTTCAGAGTTTGGCAATATCATTTCTGAAATTAGATCGTTAGTGATAGCTTTTAGCCATTGGTAGTTTTTGTTAGGCACAAAGGATAGTAGCTATCAGCTGGCCACCTGCTGTTAGAGTACCTTAATAGGCACTTTAGAGTTACCAGTCCTCTGTCCGTCCGTCAGCTCAGTAGCCTCCCCAGGTGTGTGAGGTTCACAACAGAGTCTGAGGACAGAGCCTGTGGTTTCTGACTTTACTCTGGGAGACTCTCCTCCTCTAGGGCTATGGTCAAGCTAAAGTGATAACTATTATAACACCTACCCCATGCTAGGTTTATACTGGGAACTTAATGGCACAGTCTCATTGGGCCTTGGAAGTAGCCCCTAGGAGTAGGCGGGTACCGTTCATCTGTCCCTGTGACACCAGAGAAACTTGTAAGGTCAAATAATGTGCCCCAAGTCTCGCAGCCTACGAAGTGTGGGTCTCCAGCTGAGCTGGGCTAGTTACTGCCAGTTACCACACTTGGACCACTGTTAGTTACTAAGTAGCCATATGAAGTGTGCTAGTGTTAAACTCAGATTCTTGGCTCCCGAACAAGTGCAGAGAGGTGGGGCAGAGGCCCCCTCCCTGGTCCTCATCATCTTGATGCACAGCAGTCTGGCTGCACTGCCTCCTTTAACTCCCTTGAGCCGCTGGGCAGGGCAGTGCCAGTATCCTCCCGGTCCTGCTGTGATCCCCAAGCACTATAGATGCTAAACGTGGGATGATTGGCTGATGTGGTCTTTGGTACAGCCTCTATAACTAAGTGCTAGGATGTCTTCATAGTCTTGAGTGGCTTCTTTCACTGGAATACATTTGCTTGCCTTGTAGGAGTTTGCAGCACCACCCCTAGATGCCCCTGATAGAGGATATGTTGGTGAGTTAAATGAAGGGCTGTAGTGAAGTGCTGATAATTTAGATTGTGACTCCCTATGGTCAGAAATAGAATAATGCCTCCTCAACCCAAAGCTTTTTGTCTCTTAGACAATAACAGAGGCAAGGAACACCACAGGAACTTAATTTTGCCAGCCCCTTATGGGTTCTTTGTTTACATTGAGTTGTGCACATTCCTTATCCAAGGGGTAGTTGTAGATAAATGCCATCATTGCAGATTGAAATCTCTCTGCACTCAATTTAGACTGACCAATAGTCTCTTTTCTTTAAAGTAGAAACCACATTTAAAACTTTAATAGTTGGGTGTGAGCACAGGCTTATCCCACTAGAGACAGTTATTGGAGAAAAGCAAAGCAAAAAAACCAGAAAGACTGTAAAGAGCTATGATTGAAGCCTAAGAACCTTTTTAAGCAGTGTGGGAAAACAAGCATAAATTTCTTTTTCTCTCAGCCAGGCAGTCTCAGAAAAAGTAATTCTAACACTGCCAAGCTTTCTACCCAACTAGTCTCCCCACAGCCATCAGCTGTGCTTGGGGCAGTCTATCTGGAAACCCCAGCTGGGGGGGCCGGGGCGATGGCGACGGTGACGTGTAGTTCACAGCTGCAGTCTCTTTCAGTCCCTAATGTGGATCTACCACCGCTGTGTTCATCGAGGTTTCGGACTGGACCTCCTGGAGAAGAGGCCCAAGTAACCAGCCAGTTCATTGCAGATGTCCTTGAAAAGTAAGACTGTTATGATGAAATCTTACCACCATGCATTATCACAAGCTTTGCATTCACATTTATTGTGTTCTTTATCATTAAATCAAGCTCACAGATAATTAAGAAAGAGGACTTATGCATTTCTCCAGGCAAGGTAAGAACAGACTGAGCTCTTACGAACTCTTTTTTTTTTTCCTTTGGTTTTTCGAGACAGGGTTTCTCTGTAGCTTTGGAGGCTGTCCTGGAACTCACTCTGTAGACCAGGCTGGCCTCGAGCTCACAGAGATCCCCCTGCCTCTGCCTTCCGAGTGCTGGGATTAAAGGCGTGCGCCACCAACGCCCGGCCTCTCTTACGAACTCTTAAGTAGCTTTGTGGTCTAATGTGGTGGTGGGGATGAAACAAAAACCAAAGAGTTTAGAAGGGCTCTCTGTAATGGGTTAGGCTTCCAAGTCTATCTTAATTTCTCTACTCAATGGTCCTGTAGTTGTTAGGCCTAAAGAAACAGCAATATTCTGTTATCTGGTCTAACTTCTTTTGTGTGAACTATTGTAGCTTGCTTGGGTTCTATACTGTGACCTTATTTGCCTAGACTACGATGGAAATATTTTGGATGCCTGCACGTTTGCTCTGTTAGCAGCTTTAAAGAATGGTAAGCAGCCTTAATAAAAACATTTTCCTGCTAATATGGTCAGAGTTCAGATGGTCAAAACCTCTTACAGGTTAGTTGAGATTTAGTTATCAGTTACATAATTTTTTTGTAAGACAGTGTCTCATAGCCCAGGCTGGCCTTGAATTCATAATCCTTCTACCTCAGCCTCCCAGATGCTGGTAGTATTTTAAGTATGAGCTACCTTGCCAAGTTTGTGCTCTTAAGTTAGTCAACCTTACAGGGTTTTCTAAAAATGAACATTCTGGTTTCATGTTCTATACCTTTTGGAATCTGTCTCCACCTGTAGTCCTTAGGATAGCAGCCCTTCACTGATTTAGGGGATTCTCACTACAGTCCAAGTGGTTTATGCAGATTGACCATAAATATCTCCTGGTAGTGCTGGTTCCTCGTAAGGGCCTGGGTAGCTTGGTACACATTCCAAGTCATTCTACGTTGCTGAATCAACAGTAAACCTAAGGCAGACATGGCCGTCACAGCATGTATTCTCAGCCCATAGGAGGTGAGGAAAATGGGCAGAAGGCCAGTTCAGACTGCAAAACAGTATTCTTTCTATATAAAACATCCAATCAATTTATAGTGGAAGATACAGTTAATAGTGGCATCAGTATGGTCCTAGGTAAACATCAATCCAGCCTGCTTGCTTCCTCTGTAGTGAAATGGTATCAAAGAGCAGCACTTACTACTTTAGGAGGGGCAGATGACCAAATGAGTGTTATAAAGTAGATGAATTTCTAGCTGGGCACTGGTGGTACTCTGCTGGTATCGGTGCTGGTGTGGTTGGTGGCAGCACATGCCTTTAATCCCAACACTTAGGAGGCAAAGGCAGGGAGATGGTCAAAGTTTGGGGCCAGCCTGGTTACATGAGTCCTAGGACAGACAGGGCTACACAAAGAAACCGTGTCTTGGGGGTAAATAAAAACCCAAAACAGCTTGGCTGGAAAATAAGCTTTATTGAGAAGCAATCTTCTCCCACCACATCTACCTCAATTGAGATACTTGAAACTATACTGATCTGATACCAGGTGAGTAGCACACAACTCTAAAGTAGGTTCCAAACTAGACATAGTAAGATCCTGTCAAATACTGTTCTAGATAAGCTAACTTGGGGAAAGTTCAGAAAGGATTAAAGTGAAGCTATATACCACATTCATCTTATGTTTACTTGCCCTTTTCTAGTTCAGTTACCTGAAGTTACTATAAATGAAGAAACTGCTTTAGCCGAAGTTAATTTAAAGAAGAAAAGTTATTTGAATGTTAGAGCAAACCCAGTTGCCACTTCCTTTGCTGTGTTTGATGAGTAAGTTAATCAAAAGTAACCCTCTAGGCTCTAAGATAATGGCTTGTTTACAAGTGTCCCTAGCCCTCATCTGCTCGGGACTAGAGCCCTGCCCTGCAGCTCTAGTTGGAGCTTCCGTCCGCATTGCCTCCTGACACACAGGGCCCATTCCATGTCTGGCTCGCTTGCCCTGTTTCTTTGTGCCCTTTTCCTGGTGGAGATGGGACTGTATGGGGCCTGTTCATACTAAGCAAGTACTCCGTGTGCTCCGTGGCTGAGTGTGCTCCAAGCCACTGCTCTCCAGTCTCCTGAAACTGTCTGCACTGTTTGCTGCAGAACCCGAGCTGAAGAGCAAGGCGTTCATAAGTACTGGGCTGCAGGGCTTCCTGCAATCAGTCTCTTCCTAGGACTGATATGATACCCCCTCCCTACCCCATGCATGTTCCTTTTTAAACACGTTTTTCTTCAAATGCAGCACTTTGCTGATCGTTGATCCTACTGGAGAGGAAGAACACCTGTCAACAGGAACCTTAACAATAGTAATGGATGAGGAAGGCAAGCTGTGTTGCCTTCACAAGCCAGGTATGTTCTATCCACTGCAGCTTCATACACAGGGGGAGTGGTTGTCAAGTGGAGCGTGGGGAGTGTGACTGTTTAGCTGATGTGTGTATGGGCTTCTTTGCTATTTCATTGTTGTGTGTCATTCCTAAACCTAGGACATACCTGTTTTCTGGAGTCTTCTAAAAGTAACCTCAGATCTTGAAATCACACCACTTGATGGCATTTGACTCTTTAATTATCACAAAGTAAATGAAACAAATTTTGCAGGTGGGAGTGGACTTACTGGAGCTAAACTTCAGGACTGCATGAGCCGAGCGGTTTCCAGACACAAAGAAGTGAGCAGGCTGCTAGATGAAGTCATTCAGAGTGTGACACACAAATGAACAGCCACCACCATTGCAAACGCTGTAAAAACTGTATTTGTCACACTGTGCACAGGCTTTTTATACTAAATAAATCACAAACTACATTCTTTTGGAAAATCCTTGAAGTTCTTAGGTTATTTCTGTAGATGGTATATATAGGAAAACATTTAACCATGTCTCCGTGTAAGAATCACAGGGTTGTCCTTTTGTATAAAGTATGCACATCTAGCAATGTAAAATACTGACATCTTGGGTGTAAATGAAGTAGAAATGCAGTTCTTTTCATTCACTGGTCTTGTGATTGTAAAAAAAGAAAGAGAAAGAAGAAAAATTGCTCAGGATTTTGGAGTTGTTGGCATGCCTCTCTTCACTTTACTCTTTGACTGGCCACCTGTATGTCGGTGACGATGTTGCTGGGCTGTTTGTGCGGCGGCTGCTGCCATAGCCATCTGATGTTGCAAGAATCTCAACTGCTGTAAAGGGGGAAAAGGGAGATGACATTATGTTAAATGCTTCCCGAGGAGTGATGAAAACAAGCCCAAGAAGTACAGAATCATAAAGTTAATAATTGGCACTTAAAACTATTTCAAAATACAATGCACATTAAAGGGGTGTGTGGAGTGTGCCACCAAGACCTTAAAAAGGATTTAAAGCATGCATTGTTACAAAATATACTCAGTGCTCCAAGCTGACTGGCATTTAAAATGTCAGACTTCTAAATCAAACTAAGTTACTGACCAGTTGCTTTAGCCTTAACAGACAGGAAAGTAGCCCTCCTGCAAGGCAGTACACAGAACTTTAGGAACTCAGGGTCTTAATTAATCAAGTGAAGCTGCTGGATTACTTGAATCTGCTGCTGCTGCTGCTGCTGCTGCAAGGCGGAGGAGAGCTGGAGTCTCTGCTGAAGAAGGTTCTGCTCAGGTCTGTCCTCGGCAGAGCTAAGCTGAGACAACACTACAGGAAAAGGCAAGCAGGCCAGTCATAAGTTAGAAAACACAATACAGAAAATGAGAAAAACAGAAGCTACCTTCAGTATCAAATCACACATTTAAATTTAGTCTCCTGCTAATTAAGGATATCACTGATTCCTTCCCTCCTCTTTTTTTTTTTAAGACAAGAGTGCCATCCCAGGCTGGCCTCGGAACTCTATGTAGAAAAGATTAACCCTGAACTTCTGATTCTCTTTTCTCCATCTGCAGAATGCGTTGGTTATGGGTTTATGACATTTTATCCAGTGTTCTGTAATACTGAAGCACTCTAGCATCCTGCTACATGCATCCTGCCTCCAAGGCAACCTCTATGCATCCATCCCCATGGAACTTGATACTGGACCATGGTCTGGAAGCTACCCTGACATGATGTAAAGTGGTATGGTCTTTTAAAATACAACAATTCAGTGAGTACTCAGAGGTGAACTAAGACTTGCAGCTGATGGGGCCATCCCAGTCAGTCCACATTCTCACGTGCAGGTGACAAGGCAGACCTGGCCTAAGTGACTGCAATTTGTCTGAAATGAGATCAGTTCTCATCTGTCTACCATTCTTTTCACATATTTACTTTGGCTATTTTAGAAAAACTATAACTATAAATCTGTATTTGGGAAATTCACTAATTCTAAACTACAGCTCTATGTAAGAATTATTTTCAAATCATAGACATAGATTAATCCTACTAAGGGACATCTAAATTTGAAAACTGGTAGTTACAGAAATCTAAAGGTGCACACAGGGACAATTCACTGAATCCTCAAATTCCATCATAGCTTTGTTAATTTTTTTAACTACAGTTCTATCATGTGGCTTAGTCAAATGTGAAGTAAGAATTCAATACAGTATTACCTTTTGTTCACTATGTCCTACTGAAAGGGGGAGCATTCAGGTTTCATTTTTATAAACAAGTAACTCAAGTTTTGCTAATTATTGGCCAACTGTTAACAGTTCACAGATTAAATGCTTCAGTTTTTTTCTGATTACTGCTTGCAGGGAAGAAAGGGGAAATAGCTTACACATAAGATCTCAATAGGAAGTCAGGGCAATACCTACCAGCTGCCTGTGATGGGGTAAAGCCTCCTACTCCAGGAAGGTTAATCACAGCAGCTTGCTGAGCAGTTAAGGCCTGTTCTTGAGCAGTTAAACCTTGTTCAGAACCCTGGATTAAGAAAAAAAAAAGGGGGCAAAGCAATTTAAGTCATTGAAAAGACAGATTTCTTTGCTGTATGAATATAAACTATGAACACGTGTAGAAGTAGCAAGAATGGAACCCAGTCCTTGGAATGAACAACAAAAACCCTAAAGTAAAGACCTCACACCATCTCCAGAACAGTGCAATTGTAAAAGAAAGGAAACACTAAAAAATGCAATGCATTGGATACAATTTCTTTTCTAAAATGGCCTACGAAGACTGTAAATATCATGAATAGAATTAGATATTTACCAACAAGCTAGAACGACTAAATTTCTGAATAAAATAATAACAATGAAATAATAGGAAAAGGTAAACCATCTTAGTATTAATCAAAAGAAGCAAAAAAATAGAGATTATAGAGGGTCACTCACTAATTATACAGTTCAATTAGGTCATAGTGGTTCTAAGTGTCTACACCTAAAGATACAGCTTCAAACATAGCCTTCAAAGTTGGCTGTGGTGGGCCAAGCTCATAATCTAATACTTAGAAGGACACAGAAAAATTAAATGTTAAAAACAAATGATAATATTTTATGGAATTAAAATAGAAGTATGATGTATCAAAACTTGTGGAAAGCAGCCTAAGCAGAGCTGAGAAGGAAATGAGTGGATAGAATTACTCAACTGAACAATCTAGAAAGCATTGTGCCTGTCAGGTTCATGCTGCAACCTCAGTGCTTGGAACTAATGCAAGATTTTGAAGCTTCCCTAGGCTACAAAACAAACAAAATACACTAAGAATAATAGGTTTTTTAGACAACTTAAAGGATAAAGGCCACTTTACAGGGTCTCAGGCAAAATAACTAAGTAAGATTAGAAGAGCTAA
Organism: Mesocricetus auratus; assembly: GCF_017639785.1. Taxonomy (NCBI): domain Eukaryota; kingdom Metazoa; phylum Chordata; class Mammalia; order Rodentia; family Cricetidae; genus Mesocricetus; species Mesocricetus auratus. The sequence goes on from NW_024429195.1 coordinate 10,613,565, forward strand.
AATAATTTGTGCTGGAGAGATGGTTCAACGATGAAGAGCACTAGTGTTCTTCCCAAGGGTCCACCTTGATCCCCAGCACTACATGGTGACTCACAACCACTTAACTCTGCTTCCAGGGGATCTGACGCCCTCTGTGGCCTCCACATGTGCATGCGTGCACAGGCACACATGCAAGTGACACACCCATACACACAAAAATAATAACATGTTAACAAGATAAACTCGTCATCTCTCAAGATCATATAAAGTCAGACAGAGAGAGAAGCCATTTTGATAAATTATAAGACAAGTGAAATTGCAGAACTCGTAAGAGAGTTTTATGAAGAATGTATATACCATATCTTCAACTCAACAATGCAGAAATAAACAACCTTGTTAAAAAATAGGTCAGGGATTTGGATAGGTTTTTTCTTCAAAGACACAGAAACAAAGAAGTGCAGAAAAGCTCCAGCCAGGGAGACTCTCAACTCATTCTCACTTTGGATGGCTGGCTGCTACTCAAAACAAAACTGGCTTGAACAGGAAGTGTGTGGAGCACCTAGCCTGCAGGAGGCCCAGTATGATCTCTACCACAAGGAAAGTAAACACATAAACAAAAAACAAAGAGCAGAAGTTAGTGAGGATTTGGACAAACTGACCCTTGACCGCACTCCTGGTGGGAATGTAGAACCATGCAGCACTGTGGTAGAAAACAGTGTGTGTCTCAGGAAATTAAGAGAATTCCTGTAAGACCCAAGAAGTTCTCAACACATATGCAAAGGAATGATCTGTCTGCTGTGACAGTAAGAGACAGAAAAGGACACACGGACCATGATTCTATCTCCCGAGAGGAGGCACTCAGGATGGTTAAGATCAACAACCCAGCACAATGGTGGCTGCCAGTGGACGGTGGAAGTTATCAGCTGTTTATAAAGTTTCAGTTTTGTAAGGTGGGAAATGCTTTGTGCAACAGTGTGAATGCACTCAATACTACTAAAATGTAAACTTCAATGGCAAGCAGCTGGCATAGCTGGCACAGTTCTCACCCGTTATCCCAGCACTTAAGTGCTGGGGCAAAAGGAATGCCAGGTTCCAGCTAGGCTGGAGTAAGAGCCTGCCCCAAAAACAGCAACAACAAAAAGCTTCAACAGTAAACTTCCAGTGAAGGTACTTTTCCCCAAGACTGACCACAGAACTCAACAGTGGAAAGAAAGAACCTACACCTACTAGTCCTCTGGAATCGTGTGCACCATCACTCATACACAGACATAAAATAAAATTTGTTTTTAGAAAGTGAAAGAAAACCCTTAATGTAATACATGTAATACATAAAAGGTTTCCAACATGTTCTCCCTGAGAAACCTATTAGAGGATGAGTTCTACCCACTGAAGACGGAAGGAATGATGTATAAGACAGCTGATGGGGTAGTTTTCAGCATCAGCTGAGACATTCAAGGTGGGACCTAGGAATAAGTATGCTTAGTTTCCCAAGTGATTCTACAGAATAGGCAAAGTCAGTCCAGGAACACTGCTCCTTTCTCTTCAGACTTCAGTTTATGTAATTACATCCTGACCGTAGTGTGCAGTATCTGCTTCTGTGTTCCCAATGCCCAATAGGTCAAGACAACACAGACAGACAGATCCACTGCAACAGCAATAAATGTCTACAAACAAAAGATGATAGGCTAGATAGAAAGACAGAGAGGTGGGTCACCTGCCACTGCCTGGCTGTGTGACACTTAATTAGCAAGATGGAGACCTCCAATCAGAGCAGCTATGATTAGAATAATTGGCAGCTTCTGGTGTTGATAAAGAGAAAAAACCCAGGAACTACAAATTAACAGTGGAAATGTATGAAAAACACGTCCTAAGTTCCACGGCAAAGACGCACATACACAAAAAAGCCAATAACCCTTACCTGCTCCTCTGGCTGCTGGGGACTTGAGGCTGTAGGCTGTTGAGGCTGATGTACAAACTGGGGAAGCTGTGGCTGCTGCTGTTGCTGCTCAGTGTTAAAAATGAGTGAACCACCAGGAAGCTATTCAGAATGTAAACAAGAATTAAACAGAATTAAACAAGAATTAGCTACCTTCCCATTGTTTACATGGGAAAAGCGTACATTGCAGATACTTAGCTAGGAGTCAAGCACTCTCTAGGCTCTGAGGAAACAGATGAACAGAGCAGGAGGACTGGAGGTGGAGCCCAGCAGTTGCTGGGCCTGCTTCTTGCCTCCACACACCACAGAGAAGTGAAACACAAGCTGCCCGTGCTCAGTCAGGCTATACACAGAAAGTATTTCTAAGTCCTAGTGCTTGTTTGGTTCCACTCAAATATTATTTTCAAATGAAATTTCCTGCTCAAGTTAATAATTATCTATATAAATTTACAGTTTTTAAACATTTATCACTTCTCAGGCCAACAGCACAAAAGGTCGTTACATATAACTAAGATTCTGAACAAACTAACTGCACACTGTGACACATTGTAGTGAGTATATTCTTATCACCTGGTAGGCTGAGACAAGAGAAGGAGAGTTCAGAGTCAACCTGAGCTTCACAACATGTCCTTCTCAAAAACAAAAAAAGTTGTGATTTAGAAATGTCTGTAAGACAACCCATCAGTCAAATTTGTTCTAGTCCTTTAGCAACAACCCTAAAAACTACCATTTTAAGCCTGGCGTTGGTGGTGCGCACCTTTAATCCCAGCACTCGGGAGGCAGAGGCAGGAGGATCTCTGTGAGTTCGAGACCAGCCTGGCCTACAAGAGCAAGTTCCAGGACAGTCTCCAAAGCCACAGAGAAACCCTGTCTCGAAAAACCAAAAAGAAAGAAAGCATAATCTTCCTTGGGGTAAAGGATACCCACCCAACTTTTGAAACCCCCAAGCACAAAAACCCAGGAGAGCTAACACAGCACATGTATGTAGGCAGGTGCTTTTCCAGGACCTCCTCATTGAGGCAGCTAGCTCTTGATTAAACAGGGAATAAAGCCAATGAAAGCCACATCTAAAGAACACCTATCATTTTTCCTTACTTAACTACTTATATAGCAGCAACACAAATACCCTTAGAAGATTCCAGATAGACCTCAAATTTTCATATGCTGACATGTATAAATATAAATGGTTAAAAAAAAAAACAAAATAAAAATTTAAGTCAAAAGCATTGTTTCATGTTTACCTGGAGTAGATTTAAAGGCCTGAGACTTGAAGTATTTTTCATTCCAAATGGGATATCTGTTAAACAAAAGTAATGGTTATAATAGAACTCTAAGTGTTACAAATGAAATTTATACTTCAACATGTGAAAATACATCATTGTCCTTTCTCCAAATAATTAACTTATACATAATCTTTAACCCTTTAACAACCAAAGAGCCACTTTATTATTTATCAATATTGAAATTTTATTCAAAGATGTAGAATACTAGATATAAACTATACTCTACATTTCAAAAGACTTCTTCACTTGTCTACTGTTGGGAGAGTCATCTAGCATTACTATCCATTGTAAAGGTAATGAAACACTACCCTGTGCAAACACATTTTCCCTGCCTCCTGGTTACATTTCTCACTCACATTTAACAAATACTACATTTTACATTCTAAATACCAATCACCAAAATGTTAACAGAACACTGACTTTTGCAAAGATAAATCCAAAGTTAGGATATAATGGCCTATTAACTCCAAATTTAAAGAAAAACAAAATAAAGTACTAGCAAGATGGCTCACTGGTTACATAATAGCACTTGCCACCAAGTTCTGTTGACCTAAGTTCAACTTTAGTACCCACATGATGCCTGCAGGTTGTCCTCTGACTCTGAACCTGAGTCCTGGTGTGCTCACACATACAGACATAAAAAAAAAAATCTTGCAAGACTGTATAGCTACAGTTTGTTGACCTTGATCTCAAAGTATGTACAAATTAAGCAGCATTGTGGTGCACACCTTTCGACCCAGCACTCAGGAGGAAGAGGCAGAGGATCTCTGTGAGTTCAAGGACAGCTTGATCTACATAGTAAGTTCCAAAACAGACAGTTATATAGTGAATCCCTGTCTCGAAAGATACCCCCACCAAAATAAAAGTATATAAAACGTTTGTTCATATCAATCTGAATACATATTAAAAATCATCTAGTCTAGATAATGTGCCTATAATCCTAACATTTGGGAGGAAGAATTGGGAAGATCTTAAAAATATTAACAAAAACTTATGTAGTCCTCTATCAGATGTTATAGAAAACTGGTATGTGATGTCATCAAAGGCTTGTACAAGAAACTGAGAAAGTCTCAGATGTGTCTCATTCAGGAAATAGTCCTTGAGGACAAATGGCTTGAACTATAACTGCTGTGCACACGTGTATCAGTGCCTGATTCACTCAGTGTCGCACTGTGGCAGAGCATACAAAGAAGGACCCCTGTATGCAGCTTTCTAGCTTATCAAAGGTGAAATAAAGTCAGAACGCAGATGACACTAAGACTAGGAAAATTAAGTGACAGCACCGGAGCAAAATAAACCTAGTATCTTAGGAGTTCCTTACACATACATCTAAGTATCTGAAATTCAGGATGCAACTTTAATACCCAAGGCTCCTTCTCATCAAACTCAGCACAACTAGAATTAGAAAACAACAGCACATTTACATTATACTTTCTTCCATAACTGAGAAAGCTTTTGGTCAGTTTATTTCTAAGCTGCTCACCCGCTCCCACCACTGGTAAGAAAAGGAATTGGCTCCAGGCATTACAACATATTCATTAAAGGGCATCACAACCAGCACACTTGTTCCCACTGCTTTGGGTCACATGGTAATAACTATGCAAGGCCTGCTACTACTACAGAGGAAGACAACATGAACGTTCCCAATGACACAGGTACAATGCAAATACTTTCTGACGTGTATTTTTTCTCCTATGAGACAAATTACTACTGTCACCGTTTTATTTCTGGGAAAAATGATATAAAAAAGCAATTTCCCAAGATTATTCAAATAAAAATCTAGGCTTTTAGCGACCACAATAATAGCAATGGAACATATATTTCTAATGTTTTCTCTGGACCATTACTATTGACAAGAGTAAGCTTATTAGCTAGGCGTTGGTGGCGCACGCCTTTAATCCCAGCACTCGGGAGGCAGAGACAGGCGGATCACTGTGCGTTCGAGGCCAGCCTGGTTGGTCTACCAAGTGAGTTCCAGAACAGCCTCCAAAGCCACAGGGAAACCCTGTCTCAAAAAACCAAAAAAAAAAAAAAAGAAAAAAGAAAAAAAAAGAAAGAGTAAGCTTATTAAAAACTAATTTCACTATTATGCAAAGCAGAAGACATAATACACACAGACTTACAGATTTAACAGGTTCTGCCCAGAAGCTGTTTTCTAGGTGGATAATTCTGATATCAGAACTAAAAAAGGCTTTTCAAGGATCTGAGAAATGAAACTATGAAAAACAGCACTTAGTGCTTTTAACAGTTTTTAAGGGTGGGTATGGAAACGCACACCAGTAACCCCAGCTCTGCTGAGGTGGGAGCAGGAAGAGCAGCTGAAGGCCACGCTCAGCACACACCAAGGAGGACGCCAGTTATTGAGAACCTGCTATTGTGGAGTATTAGTTTAAGATGTTACATTCGTTTATGTTGTGAAATATTTGTTTAATGATGCAAAGATGTATTGCATTCTTTTATGCTGTATTTATTTAACACCATGAGGCTGTGTTACTTTGCCTGTCTAAAACGCCTGATTGGTCTAATAAAGAACTGCACCAGCCAATAGCTAGGCAGGAAAGAAAGTTAGGCGGGGCTGGCAAGTAGAATAATAGGAGGATGCCATCAGGAGCCAGCCACCCAGCTATGCAGCAAGTCGTGGAGTAAGAAGTGAATAAAGGTATACTGAAATAGAGAGATAAAAGCCCAGAGACAAGATAGGATAATTTAAGAAAGGTTGGCTAGAAATAAACCAAGCTAAGGCTGGGCATTTACAACTAAAAATAAAGACTTCGTGTGCATTTATTTGGGAACTGAGTGGCAGGCCTCCCAAAGACCAAAGAGTAAAAGAAACAATAACACCTTGTCTTTTTAAAAAGAATTAAAACAAGTTGGGCATTAGTGGTGCACACCTTTAATCCCAGCACTTGGGAGGCAGAGGCAAGCGGATCTCTGTGAGTTTGAAGCAAGCTGGGTTACAGAGATTTCCAGGACAGCCTCCAAAACAATACAGAGAAACCCTGTCTTGAAAAACCAAAACCAAAACTAACTAAAACCAACAAACAAACAACCCAAGGTAGAGGAAAGACTTTCATGTGTGCTTTATTCTAACCTGATTGAGAAGTCGCCTGCGCTGCACCAGGCAGTGCATTTGTCCCGAGACCTCCTGATGGAAGAAGGCCTCCGCTGCACAGGCTGTTTCCTGCTGGAGTTACGGTACCAGAGTCACAACCCAGCATGGAGTTTGAGCCACTCTTCAGAGCCTGGGCTCCGCTGCAGGGTAAGGGACAGAGCATTACACACTGTGGAAGCAAATACAATCTCACAATTCTTCAGATTAAAAAAGCGATCAACAAGCTCTATCTTAAAAACTAATCTAGGGGACATGAGACGACTCAGCAGGCACTGCCAGTGAGCCTGAAGACACAGTGCAGACGGTGGTAGAAAAACACCCGAACCTGCAAGTCATCCTCTGACCTTCACATGTGCGCTGTGCCACACACTCCCCAAATAAATGGAGTAGTTTTTTAATTTTCAATTTCTAGACTGAGTTTCATTTTGGTGCTTAAGTGTGACTGGCTCAGGGAATGAGCACACTCTTAGATATTTCAGTGTGAGGAAAAGCAAATCAAATCACTGCCCAAGAGAATCAAAGACAGTAACAGGCAAACGGTAAAGTCTGGGCAACTGTGAAACACATATTTGCATAGGTAATACATTTTGTTACTAAAATTATATTATTCACATGAAGCAGCTCCGAACTATATCAAAATACCATCTTTTAGTGTAATGTGCAATTTGTTCTTAATCTCACAAATAAAACTGTCTTTAACACTGTCAACTTACCCAGCAGAGCTCACTACACTGATGGTGTTAAGCCCAGCAGAGTCTGCCATGACCGGGGAGACCGTGCTTCCTGTTGTTACGGATGTTACCATGGTAGAAAGAGGAATGCTTGTCACAGGCATTGCCTGGCTCAGAGCCCTTTGCTGCTGAGCAAACTGAGTGAACAAAGTGGGCTGAGGGGTGAAGCCTGAATCTTGGGGAGATGGGGTGGCTGAAGGGGTACTAGGAGTTGAGTTCTGAGCATCAGGAGGGTGTGGGGCCGATGAAGGGGTTGGTGTAGGAGTAGATGGCTTAGGAGTTCCAGATCCTGCTCATTGAGAAAAATAAAAATTGCTAGTTTGTTATAAATGGCCGATCCTTTTAAAATAAGGTTAATGGAATCTTACTTAGCACTGACAAATTTGTTCAATTTTTTTTAAAGCAGTGAACTGCAAGTGTTAACTCTCTACACGATCCATGAGTGTTGCTTCACTCAATTACAATTAAGGATGCAGTATATCACCTAAGAGTCCCACTCCAGATGCTATCACAGAAACAGTGGAAATACACTCTACCACAACACCCACTGAAAAGTTAGTCTCCTACATGCTGTCTTTTGCCTATAAAGTTGAAAATGAATTTAATTTGTTATTTATGATTTCAATAATTCATGACTTCTTTAAAATACTGCTGTTATTTAGTTTAACTGTCTGGGATAAACTGAACAGTTTTAGTAAGCTACACAAGGTTATCAGTTATATTCGGCACCAAGATATACATGTTTAATTCACAACATATCAAGTTTACCCTGACAAACAAATTTACAAAGAATAAAGCAAGTACTTTATAGATAATACTGCATCTTTAACAGTAACTGTGTACTTCTGTTTAAATGGAGAATGTATAGAAAATCTGTTGTGAATGAAGTATGCACAGTTTATCAACTTTTAAAAAAATAAAAACAAAAAATGAAACAAAAATAGTAAAGCAAAAGCTCTTGAGGTGTTTCCTTTTTAGCTTTCATGTCCTGCAGAAAGAAAGGAAAGAGATGTGAATGTCCAGAGGCTGTCACTCCACCCTGACTTAACACAACTGTGTGCAGCAGATCACCACAATCCACACCCACAACACCAGAAGTATGAAGAAGACTTGGAGAAAATTTATTTATTTTTCTTTGTGCAAAACAAGAAGGCAGAAAAATTACACCTTTTGAGCTATCAGGATGCAGATGTCAATACCTAGGACCATCCTAGCACTGTGCAGTATGCTGACACCACACAATAGCAACCAAGCAAAAACCAAAAACCAAAACCAAAAACAAAACCAAAAACCAAAAAAAAGCTAAAAAACTGGAATCCCCCCAAATTACTACTTAATATATTCAGATAGCCATTTGTAGAAATTCACCCAAATTAAGTCTAGCATTCCTATATAGCCTCTACTTGCTGCTAAAAAGGGTATCCCAAAGTGAGAATTCTATATTCCTATGCTCACATGATCACATTTTAGTGACAGTTTACAGAAGTGTAGAAGTGCATGGTTTCAAATACTATTTTTCAGGTTACTGAACACAACCTTGGGACTAGCTGGTGTCATACAAATGTATGTACCTCCAATAATTCACTCACATTTCTTTTTAGTATCAGTCACAGTTTATATAGTAAAAGATCCTAGGGTGCACTGAAAAGAATAGTCTGCAACCTTAATGCCAAGTAATTTTTAAAGATGTATAGGCAACAAGCCTAAAAGAAAGGTGTACACTGAGTGCATACATAGATACAAAAAAGCAAATACAATTAAACATGTAATACATACAGCCAACAAAACTCTACCTGAGTTTCATGCAACTTATACATTTTGGGTACACAGTACATTCAGATTTCACCATTCACAGACTGAATAAAAGCTGCCTTCAAATGACACTAATGCAAACAAAACTTTGCGAATCTGTGCAAGAGTTTAAATCATGACTCACTCTGTGAAGAGCTGGCAGGTGACAGGGCAGCAGGAGAAAGCATGCTGACTTGACTGAGCTCCACAGATGATTTCCGAGAGAGACTTGGCTTAGATGATGGAGGAGGAGTTGGAGATTTAAGGAAGCTGCTGGCCTGTTGTGCTGTAAAATAGTTACCTGGAAGAACACAAGTTATTTCCTAGGGCTGGAAAGATGGCTCAGAGCACTTGCTGAGCAATCATAAAGACCAACATCAGATCCCACCACTCACCCAAATAAGCTACCTCCAGGAGCAAAGGTATATGCATGGTTACACACTCACATGAACATACACACACTTTTTCCCCCTACATTCATAACTCAAAATTCTGTGACTTATCACCATAAAAATAGGCAATATTTTAGCAAAGGCATGAGGTATTAAGGATAGTACCTGTGGAACTATTTCCTGAGCTTGAGGGAAGTTTGATGGGTGGGGGTCGATGTTTTACTCCCTTTCCCAAAACTGAAGACTGAACAGACACAGTCTCAGGCTGCTGAGGAATGACATTAAAAACAACTGTTAAGATCAAATTTATATCATTACAATTCCTACATGAAAGCAAGGTGTGACTGCATGAGAGAGCTCCAAAGGAACAAAGTCCCAGAAGCCCCACAGACTGTGACTCACATGAGAAGTGAGGTGAGGCCAAGGAAGGGCACAGAGTGACAGGAACCTGCCATCTCTCTCCACCTCCCTCTAACAGGAGCAAGAGTTTTACCTACCACTGAGTACTCTTGAACCTTAGCAACCATACAGCTGAATAATAAGAAAGTTAAAAGTAAAAGCGAAACTATAGCTCCCTTGCCCTTCACATTTCTCAGGCTCCTTGAGAAACAACAAGGTACAAGGCACCAGCAGTGTGAACTTACTTCTGTCTCCTCCCCTGGATTGAGACTGGCTGAACCACTAGAGCTGTGCGACATCTTCACCGGGCATTTGGCCTCGTTCTGGACCAACTCCTGGTACTGATTAACTACCCTATAGGAAAAAAAAGCAGGTAAGGGTTAGCCAAATTTGTCTTAAAGACAAATCATACAGAAAATAAGTCCCACCAGATTTAATAGAAAAATCAGTATGAGGCACTCCACCACTGTGTTACAAGTGTTCCCTAACTGCCCAACCACAAGTGCTGAAATAAACATGGGGCTTAAAAGTGAGTTCTCATCAGTACATACCCACAGGAGACTGGTCAAAGAGTTCAGGGCCAGACTGAGCTAAGTGAGGAATCCAGTCTAAGAGATGGAGCTGGATAAAGTGCTTGCCAGCAAGCTTGGCAACCTACGTTTACTCTGAGCCCACATGGTGGTAGGAGAACTGACTCCCGTATGTGCCCAACTTCAGGATGACAACACACGTTCACACACTAACAAATGTCATAAAGAGAAGCCTAGTCTAAAATGTTTCCAATGACAAAGTAATGTTTAAATCTTTTCTGCTAATCATAAATGCGTATAAAGGTATATTTTATGATTTTACTTCAAATATAGAAATTATAGGGGAAATGAGAAGTATAAGATCACCCTCAATTACAATATAATTACACCAAGGAACAGACAAACTTGTTCATTTGCTTTCCCTTAGACTTAGATTATAAACATCCCCCTTAAAATCATCTTTCTCAGATGTTTAAATTTTCTTACCTAAAACAAACTGTATTTTAAGCATGGTCTTTAATTATTTTCTTAATCCTATGAATATCCACCCAGGGTATTAAAACATGAAACTGGACCTTAGAGATTTTGATATTAAGTGATTTAACCCAAGACCTAAGAATAAATCATGTAGTCGGGCGGTGGTGGCGCACGCCTTTAATCCCAGCACTCGGGAGGCAGAGGCAGGTGGATCTCAGTGAGTTTGAGGCCGAGCTGGACCGACAGCCTCCAAAACAATACAGAGAAACCCCGTATCGTAAAACCAAAAAAGAAAAAAGAATAAATCATGTAATGTTCAGTTAAATGTGTAACAAAAATCAACATCTGTGACTCAGATACAGAACACTCTACCCAACAAAGAAGCAGATTCCCATGCAATCTGACCAAAACAAAGGAGCAAATGCACTTTACCTGTCTGCATCAGTCTTTGACCCAATAACAAACCTAAAATGTTACCAAGAAAGAGAAGTATTAGGTGAGAGAGTTTTAAAACATCTTAGGTTAAACTTTAAAGTCTTTCATATTTTAGTCACAGCAATACATATTATAAATTCATTTTAAAATCTAGCAATATATCATTACATTCAAAGATTAAACTTGAGAAATAATGCTCAAGGTTTACATTCATCATGAAACAATCAATTTGGTTGATTTACCTTCGGAGAGATTTAATGTTTATATATTATTACACAATCTGGAAAAAAATTACTAAGTACCACTATTTACAAACATTGTTCCTTTAGTAAAATCACTGAACTACAGAAAGGCCTGTGGCTTTCCATTCATTTAATTTGACAACATATAAAAACAAGTGAGTCTTATTTTTTAATTACCAATTTGAATGATCATCTGCAGCAGGGCTGAAATACAAAACATAAAAGAAAAGCACTCAGTTAAGGCAGGTCAAACTTAAGCTTCACAGCTCTTAGGTTCTGAACATGGAAGGATGTAGGAACATGGACCGTGTAGAATAACGGCAGGTACACAGCAGCTGTCTCCAGGAAGCAGTCCCACCGCAATGGGAACTAAACTGTCACAAATGAGTAGCGACTGTGCCCTCTCACTATGAAAGGCCAGCACATGCAAGAGTGAAAGTGTCTTCGGGGAATATTTTCAGAGATACACATAATCAAAACAGCTAATAGCTGTTAAATGAGGAATTGCTATTTCTTCTTGTTGACTTTTACCTAGGTATGGGTGAAAATAACTCTAAAACTCATCATTCTTCACAAATAAATTTTGGAAAAGGGTTTAACAATAATTTGACATATAACTGACCCTGATCATTTTTCGTTTTCCTGAGCTCTTTTCCATCTTTCAAAATAGTACGAATGGGATTAAAAAAAAAACTAAACTAAAAATAAAAGTAACCATACAACCAAAATTACCCCAGCATTCAGGAAGCAGAGGCAAAGGCAGGGCAATCTCAGTGAGTTTGAGGCCAGCCTAGTCTCCAGAGCATATGCCAGGCCAGCCAGGTATTCATAGCCCCTGTCCAAACTCCTCAACCCCAAAATCAAGACTAAGTACTAGTACACTGTACAACATACCATTTAGAAAATCAACTACATAAACCACCACCAACAAAATCCTAAGAATGTCCTCTAGAGCTATCACAAACATAATTAGCTACACTAAATGAATGATTATAAATAACTTAGAGAACATGGCAACTGCACTTTAACTTTATTCACATCTACTATCAAAATGTATTGGCACATATTAAATATCAAATCCCTAAAGGAAACTCTATGTGCTAGTTGGCAGTTCCTTGGTAGTTCTATACAAGCTCTGGATGCCTCTGTGTATTACGTATACTCAACAGAACTCACTGGGATGGAGACATTTGACCGTCATTTTCTTCATCTGCTTTCCAAGGCTGTATTTTACCATAATAAAGTGGATCACCAAGAGACTGCAAGATGGTCAACTTTGTTTTTTGATATTGAGTACCGCCTTCACATTCAAATACATAATCGTCTTTTACATCCTGAAAAGGACAGAAAATCTCAAATACTATCTTCTCAAGCAGCAAAAGTAACAACAAAAATAAAAACTGACTTCTATCTGGTATACACATGGCACTAAAGAAATGTTTAAGGCAGTATAAAAACATCAAGTTCAGGATGATTATGCAAGATATTGAACCATTAATTAGGAAATTGCTATATATTTCTACAAGCATAACGAAAATTATAACAAACATTTACTAAATATTGCCACAGCACTTAGGAAGTAGTATCCAATGCAACTGCAAACACAACCAACCCAAGGCTCGAGTGGCCATTTGCACATTCTAGGTGAAGGGACTGATCAGTTTTGGTGGCACATCTTTAACTCCAGCACTTGGGAGGCAGAGGTAGGTTGCTCTCTTTGTGTGCAAAATCAGTCTGGTCTACACAGCGAGTTCCAGGCCAGCTAGGACATACAGTAAGACTTTGTCTCACAAATAATCAACAAATAAATAAACGAATGAAAAGGAATTTAATAGCACTAACCCTCAGAGAACTACTGCATAGAACCCTTTCATCATACAATTTTTTATGCTAAGTGTCCCAATGCTGCATCTCACCAAGCCTGAGAGACATGAACAGAGCTTCACACACTGCACATAAAACTGCAATATTTAACAATCTGAAAATAAGATTTAGCCGGGCGTTGGTGGCGCACGCCTTTAATCCCAGCACTCGGGAGGCAGAGGCAGCAGAATGGCAAGTGTGAGACCAGTTGGTAAATATAGCATAATTCCAGGCAATCCTGATCACACAGAACCATGTCTCAAATAAACACATCTTTAAAAGTGAAAGCCACAAACATGCAGTCACAACAAAAAAATGCAATTTTGTTTTCTATAAGACAGTCTCACTATGTAGGCCAGGATGATCTCAAACATATCCTTTTCCATTAGCAGCTTCCCTAGTTCTGAGCTTATAGTTATATACCATCAGGCTCGACACTTACCTTGGTTTTTGAATAGGTCCCTATGTACCCCAGGCTGGCCTCCAACTTGTAAGCTTCCTGCCTCTGCCTCTAAGAGCTAAGATTATAGGCATCGACTACCTTGCCCCACTCATAAAAATGTAGTGTTAGATTAAAACTGTTCTGTAAAATGAAAACACACACTTTTTAAAAAAAAATATTTTTCCTTGAAGCCCGCAAGAGCTCCAAATTTACTTTAAAAAAAAGTATGCATTCCAAGTAATTTTCTGTTTAATAAATTCAGAACCCAGTTTATAAACGACATCATTCAGGAGACACCTGACACTTGGGCAGTAAAGGCGGATTGGTATATTCAAGGTCAGCCTTGGCTACACTGCAAATTTGAGGCCAGTCAGTGTTACAAGAGATACTGTCTCCAAACAACAACAAAAGTACACAAGCATACTGCATTATTAATGAGAGAGACTAGCACTGATTACTTACATGGGCTGGCCAGACTGTTGGTTGAGAGTCATCAGATTTGATGGATTTTTCTACTTTAGCATATTTCTCCACCTAAACGGTAAAGACATGGAATAAAATGGAGTCAGTATCGGAACAAGAGAAGAACCTGCAATCCAGCAAGAATTTGAAGGGTTTCTGCTTCATATCACCAACCACTTGTATTTAGTAAGTTTAAAACCTCCTGACGTGGTCGGGCGGTGGTGGCGCACACCTTTAATCCCAGCACTCGGGAGGCAGAGGCAGGCGGATCTCTGTGAGTTCGAGGCCAGGCTGGACCGACAGCCTCCAAAACAATACAGAGAAACCCTGTCTCGTAAAACCAAAACAAACAAACAAACAAACAAACAAAAAACCTCCTGACGTGTTTAATTAAAAGTCTGGTATGTGGGATTACAGATGATTAAGTAGTTAAAGGCACCCCTGAGGGCCACATATGAAGCAAGAAGACAACATGGCTTTCTTTGTTGGTTTGTATACAGAGTCTATTAATGCCTTTGCCTTTGTATTTTAATTGCTATGACAATAATACAAAAGCATTACTGAAATAATGAAGTGCTTTTGAAATAGGGATCATAATGAATTGAAGGGCTGGTGAGATGGCTTAGCAGACAAACTGCTTGCCACTGAAACTGAAGACCTGAGTTTGATGCTCAGGAATAATGTGTAGAAGCAAAGAATGAACACTCATCTTCCACATGTGTTATTGTATATATGCACACACTGTACACACACACCACACACAAAATACATATACAAGAGATAACAGAGTAGATAATAAACTCTGAAAGACACAGGAAGTGAAATAGAGCACTGTCCTTCATTAACATCCCTGTGATCACTTAGAATCTGTATGTCTTAAGGGTTATCAGTAAAGAATAGTGCAGGGAATTCCTACTTTTTGGTCATGGTTCAAATATATATTACTAATGTTTAAATTTTGCCAATTTGAGTATATAAGCATTACGAGTTTACTTCTTGTGCAAGTATCACTCTCTCTCCACATTTTGAAACCTTATCCTTATTCCTGCTCCTAACTCAGAACTCTATCAAGTTATGCTATTATATAATCAAGGCTGGATTGGTGGTCCATTCTCAGAATATCTCGATTTTGGAAACTGACTGAGAGAGGAAGATTTCCCTGAGAATGAGAACACCCTGGGCCACACACACACGAAACTCACATGACTGACGTAAATACAAATGAGAGCTTGGTTTGTTACAAAGGAAGGTTTTTGTCTTCTTTCTTTTGATCTCTCACAGCATCAGATGCTGAACTTTGGCCCTGGGCTAGAGAGCAGCTTTTCATGAACTTACATCTACTTCAGAAGGCACAGCCAGATTACAGGGGCTCCGTTTCCACATGTCCACACACTGAAAAGTTAAAGGCAGTACAATTACACCAAGAGCTGAAAACAAAGCTAGCCTGTCAGAATAGTGAGCTCCTAAAGAACTACTTACATTTCCTGCTTTAGAAATTTTGAGGTCATAGTGCTGACCTGCTTTCCTCTCCTTCCGTTTTTGTAAGAAATCAAGCAATCTCAGCTGAGGGGGGGGAGGACAATGAGACAAGTCCTGCTGCCGGTTCAGGGAGGACCTGGAGTACCTCTTCAAACACCTACCAGATAACGGAATACACAAAGCGACAACTCAATCTATATGGAAAAGCAGCAGCATGTGTCAATTACAGATTAAATCACAAATGCCTATCCAACACTCTCACTCCAGCAAGCTTTAGGTTTAGGTTTGTTTTAAAAAAGAAGATACCCATGACCATGCAGCCAAGCTGATTCATTTCCCGAAATGGAGAGACAGCCATTATAAATGGATCTCCATAACTCTGATTGCATTTCTCGAAACTTTTAAGTTACATACTGTTTCCAATTAGTGTTGTGAAGTAATGAAGCCACTATCCTTCTGTTCCTATCTGGTCTTTTCTTACTCTCACAGGCTTTGTGGTGAACATACCATAAACTTACTGAAGACCGTCTTTAAAAGACTGCAGAGAACACCACTTTACAATGATGCAGGGAAGATTTTTAAAAATCCTACCACACAAGGTCACAAAACCCCATTTTCAAATGTAAAGTCCAGCAGTGCCACGCTGAGGGAAGGGCACTGTGGCTAGCAACACTTAAGAGCCTGTATCACACAAGTGCCAGAAATTACCGTTTTATTGGGCGAGTGTTCATCTTTTGCCGGTTATAGAGCAGCCTATTGGCAGTACAAGCTACTGCCACAGATGGGTCAAGACACAGTGGTTCTGCTGTAGCTAGAATCAATTGGCTCTCAAGCAAAAGTTTGTCTTCCTGAAATACACAGGAGTATGTCAGCTTCAGATATATTTTTCATAATGTAAACATACATCATTTAAGCCAGAAATATTCCCACCAAGTTTGCTAAAGATTAAAGTAATTGTAGTAACTCAAGTTTGAACATTACTATGTAAATCTGACAAGATAAACAAACTTCTAATGGAAATTCAGTTTTTTGTATATTTTATAATATAGTCAAATTCAAACAAGATTGGAAGCAATTTGGGACTGGATTATAAGTAGTTCTTTGAGGGATTTCTAACTGTACAGAGGTTTTTAAAATCCTAAGGCTCAGAAGGGAATCTTGGATTTGTCCAAATGTCCAACCTAACAATCAAACATGCGTAAAAGCGAGCCTCTCATGGATGCTTCACACTGTGTGTGGTCTACTTGGGAGTACAGAGAACTAACCTGGGTCCATTTATGGTTGTCACTTGTTATAGAATGGACATCACAGACTAAAGTCTAGAAGAAACAAAACATTTTAAAACATGTACGTTCATACACATATATGGACATGTAATAAAAAGCAAACTAAATCAAAAACAGTACTTCCTAACTAGACATTCCATACCTGCATTGTAGGACGTAAGAGAATGTGCCTACTTTGGTAACCAGGAGACTTCATATTACTGGACTGCCTATAGTCACGTATTTCAGCTATAACACATCCACAATGAAAAATATTAACCTGTTTTAAGTAAAAAAAAAAAAAGTTCAAGTAAATGTCATTTTTCAAAAGCCAAAATAAGCAAGCTTATACTGAATGTTTCAATTTTTTTTTTTTTTTTTTTTTTTTTGGTTTTTGGAGGCAGCGTTTCTCTGTATTGTTTTGGAGGCTGTCCTGGAATTCTCTCTGTAGATCAGGCTGGCCTTGAACTCACTGAGATCCGCCTGTCTCTGCCTCCCTCGTGTTGGGATTAAAGGCGTGCACCACCATCGCCCAGCTCTGAATGTTTCAATCTTAAACTCTATACTTTCAATAAGATATCTTTGGTGGATACACCATTATGTAAACTGCTAGAGAGGATTATTTACTTTTATGTTCATCACTACAAAAAGCAATTTAAAACTGTTAATAGTAAGCCGGGCGTTGGTGGCGCACGCCTTTAATCCCAGCACTTGGGAGGCAGAGGCAGGTGGATCTCTGTGAGTTCGAGACCAGCCTGGTCTACAAAGTGAGTTCCAGGACAGCCTCCAAAGCTACAGAGAAACCCTGTCTCGAAAAACAAAAAAACAAAAACAAAAAAAAAACTGTTAATAGTAGACTGACATTGCATCTACTGACATCCAGGATGCCTTTGGGATCATCTACGAGGGAAATTACTGAAGTTCCTTCAGACTGAGGCTCTTCTGAAGCTCACTGGCTCATTATTTCACTTAGCAAGCATCATAATTGCTATATATTTGTCACTGCAATACACTAACTGTGCCAGAATTCCAGCTTATAGACATAACTTCCATATTTGCTTTCCTAAAAATTCTAGAGTTTTCAGCCTGTATTAACAAGAATGAACTCTCACAACTATGTCGTGTTGCAAGTTTAAGAAACCTCACCACTCAGTTTGCAACTTGTCTACTTCCTCACAGTATGTTCAGGCGCTTTATACCACTAGTTATTTGTGTGTAAATACAAATGGATAAATACAATCGATATATCTATAAACAAAAACCATAGTAGTCTTTACCTTCCGTCAACCAGGCTAGTACTAACATCTAGTCTAGGAATTATGAACTCTACTTAGCTTACTTCCTTATGTACATGCTTTCTTTTAAAACAATACTATTTATGATCAGGACATTAAACACATCTTAACAATAAATATTCAAACTATTACATTTGGCCAAAGCTGTACTTTTTATCACTTTGTTGTTATCAATTGGGAACTTAGCATACCAATAACCTACACCTTCCCAATTATACTAATTGCTAACACCCTTATAGCTATATATATCACATGATTTGCTACCAAAGGACAATGATTAGCTGTTACTCTAGTTGGGATTAATGAAAGCAATCCTCTTTGAATTGATTCAGATATACATCTAGTTATTCAAAGTATCTTCATCTATCCAATAACTATCCCCCAACAATGATACCTATGTAACTGCTTTCTCTGCAATCATTTTGGATTTACTTTAGTTATCAAATCAACATGAAGCTAAGGATAGACTTGAACTTCTGACTCTCCCCGATGCTAGGATGAAATGCATGTACCATTAAGCTTGGCTATACTGACCTTTTCATATTCAGATGCAAACAGAAAAGTGACTAATAATGCCATGCCTTGAGATCAGTGACTTGAAAAAAATCATCTAAGAAATGCTTGTTACAAGGCTGGCTAGGTGACTAAAAAAGGAGTGTGATAAAAAGTTTACAGACAGACAAGTTTCCAAGTGCCTTTGTAGTGATAAAGAGAACTCCACATCAATAGCTGAAAAATCAGAGAGGTCAGAAGAGGTTTTCAAGTTGAGAACACAGCATGTTTGTGTATCTAGTGGGGGCTTATGGTTGTAAGCCACCAAGAAGGGACAGATCTAGAAGGGAGCTGGGGATCAGAACTTAAGGAATGGACTTCATCCACGTACACAAGAAAGCAAAGACAAAGTATGGAGAAAGATGCAGGATGCTAGCTAACTGGTCCCACTAACACTATGAAGAAATGGGCAGCGAGAGAGGCAAGGTGAGTGAGTCACAGCTTAGTTTTTAAAGCATCTTCTTAAACAGTGAAAATAAACTCTTATAATTTCTTAATTTTAACCTTGGGAAGTTCCAGGAAAACTTATTACAGCAACTTTAGAAGCACTAAATCACCACACAGCAGTGCAGCAACAAAGTCAGTCACAAAAAGCCATTTTTAACCATCACCACTGCAGTGTCTCATTTTATGCTCTAAACACTGCTATAACATTTGTGTATACAGCAAGCAGCTCATGTCTACAACTGAGGCAATGATGCTACCAGTTTTAATTAAGTCAGCCAGGCTATAAATAAGCTCATGTCTCAATAAAGCAAAACAAAACCACAACAAGGTATATGTACCTACTAAAATGTCTCTCTCTCTCTCTCTCTCTCTCTCTCTCTCTCTCTCTCTCTCTCTCTCTCTCTCTCTCTCTCTCTCTCTCTCTCTCACACACACACACACACACACACACGACATAAAATTTTTTCTGGGGACTGGGTGTAATTTAGTTGTAGACTAGTAGCCTAACATATGTGAGGCCTTGAGTTCATTACTCAGTACCACTAAAAAGGGGAAAAAAGACATTTCATTTGTATGTACAGATGAAGTACATACACAAATATACACATGTACACAGACACATGTGCACACGCGCGCGCGCACACACACACACACACATATTTTAGAAATCGAGTTTTGCTATGTTGCCTGCCTTAAACTTCCTTGAGATGTTCCTGTTTCAGCCTTCCACAGCTGGGATGTCACATGTTACTATATTCAAATCAATACTTTGTCTTGTCTTTTTACCTGTGATTTTTCAAGGAGATCAACCAAAATAGGAGGTAATTCTTCCGCATCTAAGTATTCAAGCAATTCCCCTTCTTCATAAGGCAACCGTATGGTCTCAGAATCTGAATTTTAAACAAAGATCGTGTAAACAGGCTCATCAGGAAGCTAGGACTATAATTTAAATGACTAAAGAACAGACTACGCAGAGCTGGACAGACGACTCAGTGGTTAAGAGGACTTGCCATCCTCGCAGAGGACTTGGGTTCTGTACCTAAAACCCATGGCAGCTTATAACTAACTAACCGTCAGTTGAGAGTACTGCGTTCATGTGTACACACCCCACATACACACACACACATAGTTAAAGAAAGTCTTTTAAAAATGCAGCTAAAGGCTAAGTCTTATAAGTCAATTAGGCTACAGTGCTGAAAAACTGTTTCACTATAAAAGATTTTAAACGAGAACAGAAAAATAAGAACTTTTGTTCCTCCTGCCTCTCATGCTGAGTGATAGATTACAGGCCTTTGACATCACATCTGTGGTGCTGTGTGCTGAACTCGGAGCTCTGTGCATGCTAGGCAAGTAGTCCACCAACTAAACTGTATTCTTATCCCCATAAATAAAATTCTTCACTAGCTAAATTCCTTGTAGTGCTCATATTTTTAACTTCAGAAATGTCTCTTTAAATGAAATCTAAGAATATGTTTTAATGCTCTTTACATCTAAAGTACTAGAAATCTTTTTAGAAATATTTTCAATGTTTACTATTTTTGACATTTGAATAGAATTATTCAGAAGACAATGAATGCTTGATTTTTAAGCTTTTATACTCACTACATTAAATGCAAAGTGCCTTATGCCACCTTAACACACAGACAATAAAAAAAAAATGCAATTGTTAAGTTTTACCTGTTCAATTAACTGCAAAGAGTAATCAGGCTGGCAAGGCAGCTCAAATGGATAACGGCACCTAGAGCCTGGGACTCACATACTAGAAGACACCCGACTTCCTTTGGTTGTCCTGGGACTACAAAAGCGCTGAGGCTCCCTCCATCTCCCCACTAAATACAATCAAGTATAAAAGAAGAGACAGGGCCTGGAAAAATGGCTCAGCAGTTAAGAACTAAGGCTGATTTTCTACGGGACCTGGGTTCAATTACCAGCACCCATGTGGTGACTCAAAAAATCATTCATGGGATCCAACCTCTTCTTCTGGCCTCTGAAGGTAGCAGGCACTTATGCGGTGCCATCACACATACAGGCAAAATATCCAGACACATAGAACAAAAATAAATTAATCTAAAAACTTTAAAGACATACTATAAATTACAATACTTTTCAAATGTGAGTTTAGGAGGGGTAATCTACACACTACAATGTCAAACATTTTAGCAAAAAAGAAAAAAAACACAGAATAAGAATTTGATTTTTAATCAAGACAATCTCTGATTAAAGGTTAAATAGCTAAAAAGCAGGGGTATTTTATGTCAGGTATACTTTGGAAGGTCTTACCTGATCCATTTTTCCCCCTGAGCATCAAAGAGTACCCTTCATTCCCTGGGTACAGATTGACCACTAAGCATGACAAATTCTCTCGCATAACAAGCTTCTCTAACAAGTTCACATTTCTTCTTAACTTCTGCTTGAAGAAGAGGCAACGTTCATGAAATCAGTATATTATAACCTTGAAAAACAATTCACTCACTATTGGTGTTCCTTCCATACTAAAATCCAAATACCTGGGAACTATCACAATTCACAGGTCAGTAATGTCAACTAATTCTTATCCACTAACATGCTTTATGCAAATTAACTCACACCAGAAACTGGCTATGCATGGATGTACACCTGTATTATCAGCATTTAGAAGAGACCAAGGCAAAAAGGTGTGAGTTCCACGTCAGCCTGGACCATAATTCACAGCAATACCATTTTTAAACTAGTGGTTCTCAACCTGTGAGCTGCAACTTCTTGGGGTTTCTCTGTGTAGCTTTGTAGACCAGGCAGCCCTCAAACTCACAGAGATTCATCTGCCTCTGCCTCCGGAGTGCTGGGATTAAAGGCATGTGCACCACCACCACCCAGCTAGAGATAAAACAGAAACTTACAAAGCCCTTAAAACACTTTAAACCTGAGGGTTTAAAATACTTCAAGAAGGTAAATTTCTGGGCAAACTGTGAACTGTTCAATGCCTACTTTTAAATCCACATTAAAATTATTTTTAAAGCTGACGTGTGATTGTACACACATTAATCCCATCACTCTAGAGGCAGGGGGATGCCAATGAGTTTCATGCCAAAATACTAAAACCTGAATCTCAAACCAAACACAACAAAACATTTTCTTAATAAATTCCAACTTTGCTTTAAAAATGTCCATTTCTATTGACTATAGACACCTTTATGCTTTATTTTTTGACTAAATTTTTACTAACACACTTGAATCCTTCCCTTATGTGACCCCAAAAAAAGAGATGTGGGTTACTGAGATACTAGTTCAAGTCTGCAAAACTAGGTCTCAGAGGAAGATAACAGAAGACACACTGTGGCTTTGCTTACAATGTCCCATTTCCGAGACAACCACTAAAAACACAGATCAGCCAGGGACTGGAATTGGGTAAGCCAAAGAACTGAGTGGAGTCTGGTTGAAAATGATGTTCGACCATGAAGATACAAATCACTAGCTGCTTCAAACATAAGTTGTAAACTCCCGTCTTGTACCACAACTCCGAAGCCAGTAATGTAAAGAATTCATATTTACCTTAACCTCGGGTTCTTTTTCACATTCTTCAACATACAAGTCATACAGCTTTTGGAATATAGATTTTCTAGGAAAAAAAGTAATAATATACAGGATAAATAATAAATCACCATGAAATGGTTTCGTTTGCTTTTCATTCATTTAAATATTTTACTTCTGTAAGACTTTAATATAGTACATTACTGCCAAATATATGACAAGACATTGATTTCAATGTACCTACACCAACATGTGTTAGTTCCTGCACAATGCCAATTCAACATGGTAAAGGCATATGTGTTACATTGCCGGGCTCAATTTAAGAATTCATAACACAGTCTGAGCATCTCAGACTGCCTAAAATGCTTGTGACCTGCACTGTTTTAGACTTCTTTAGTTTCTGAAATAGAGGCTATAGTGCAGGTTCACAGACATTTACAGAAAGACATGGAAGACAATTTTATATATTACTTTTTAGTGTGACAGCATTCTAACTACATATATAATCTGTCACACAAGCTAGATGTGAAAAGGTACATTTGTGATATTCCATCATGATTCCTAAATTCCAGATTTTGGAGTATTTCACATTTCCAGGTGAGGGATGACCAACCTTTCCAAAGAACTGACAGCATTTGTAATGCCTAGTAAGAATCCAGTTAAGTCTCATTTCACTGACTCCAAGATGTTCCAATTAAATAGTCATACCTTCCACTAGACAGGTATTTCCTTTTAGGAGGTCTCTGTCGGGCACTTTCAATAATATACTGAAAGAGAGAAGTTGGTTAAACACTTTGTATTCAGTTTTATATGAGCAACTATAGGTGTGTTGTACATCTGCAGAAGGTGAGGCTGAAGAGCCATTTAGTCACCTAGATTCTGTCATCTCTGAACTCACACCTTATACACAGGTCATAAACAAAATTTAGATTCCACTAAGACTCAACCTAGCATTTCAGTAGAGTAAATTGCAATTCCACAGGACAAATATATTCTAAACGTTTTATAGCTATATTTATTTTTAAATTGCATATCAGACAACAATACCCCACATTTTAAGATATTTCAGAGAAACTTATCAGGATAGAAAAACAACTTTAGAAATTCTATGGTCTTGTTTAAATAATTTTATTCTACAGTCTAACAAGAATTTCACAGGATTGATGACACATACATCATCCAGTTTTACATATGTACAGTAAAATTATTAGCACACTTAGCCTAAAATACTATATTCTCATGAAGATTACAAAAATTTCTTTTTCAGGAATTTCTGTCAGTTACAATTAGTCATGTCTCACCTCTGCACGTTCCAAAGCTTGTTCTAGAGATTGCTGCTGCAAAAACATAGTATATTTGGCAATATTAGTTATATTCAGAAAAAACAATCAATAAATAATTGATATTCTTCACCAAGTGCTTGTTTCATTTTCTGGAACAAGGACACAACGCTTTATCCTCTATGCTCCAATGCATTAGTTTTTGTTTTGTTTTGCTTTTTATGACTGTGTTGGGCACTTGATCATTAAGTAAATAAAAAAGTGTTAAAATGGTGTCTACAGTCAGTACCCGAGAGCCTGACAAGCTTGTATCATGCATTCATTATTCCTTTCAAATACTAAGGTGTATCACTAATATGTACACATGAAAGGTAAGAAACCCACAGTGACCATTTCTATTTTTTTCTAAGAGGGTAGATATAAACAAGTAAGGCCTCCAAAGCAGGCCAAGATGATGTATGTAGGAGGAAAACAATACCGCCATTAGCCATGTGACTTACTAGAGGCACATACACAGCTAACCACACCCACTTTAGGCATGACTAAAGACGTATACGTACGTAGGCGGTGAACTGTCACTAGCCAGGCCCACTTTTGGGCATGGCTAAGGGGCGTTACGGGGGAAGGTATAAAAGAGTGAAATACGGAAGTCTTGGTCTCTTTTTCCGGCTTCCAGTTCGGCGGCAGAAAACTATTCAGCTCATCTGGGTTACTTGTTTGGCATCAGATGTATATCACCAACTTTATTCATTGAGGTGGGTTAGACATGAGGCCACACTCTAGCTCACTTTGTAGTCCAGGCTGGCCTTGGACTCACAGGGACCCTTTGACCTAACTATACCAAGTACTAGGATTACAGGTGTGACTAAACCTACCTACATTTATTATTTTAAAGCATGCAAGTGAAGGAGTTTCAGGCACACGATCATGAAGAACAGAGTTCAATCTGCAGAATTCACAGAAGCAAGCTAGACTGGCTGACACACAGGGATCCCAGGGATGGGAAGTACACCTCAGGAGCTAGCCTGGCCTACTCAGAATTCACAGAAGCAAGCTAGACTGGCCGACACACAGGGATCCCAGGGATGGGAAGTACACCTCAGGGGCTAGCTTGGCCTACTCAGCTGGTTCCAAACCTAAGAGACTGTCTTGAAAATAAAAAGTGGACAGAGCTTGAGGAAGAACATTAAAGTTATTCTCATTTCCTTACCAAACGTATGTACCCACATGTGCAGACCAAGCACACCCAAAAAACAAACAACCCTCCCCCCAAATAATTTTCATTTATATCAACCTCCTTGCCAAAGATTCAGAGAAGTGGAACAGAATTAACACATGGATTATCTGTGTGATTAGGATGTGATAATTCTACCTTCAAATTGGCAAGACACCAGCCAGATATTTTGTAGAAAAAAAAATTGAGATGAGTGCTTCTATACACTATTATTTTTATAGAGTATGCTTTGTCACAGCTTACCATTGTAGCAGAAGATACAGATCCAAAAAGAAGATAAAAAAAAACTTAAGATGTGTTGTGGAATCGGGGTGGAAATCACGTCTTCCTTATATACTGCAGAAAACAAAAATTCAAGACTGTTAGCATAAGCTTGCAAAAAGAAAGGCTGTCATTATCAAAAAAATTACTCAAGGCACATACATTTCTAACATGTTTTTAAAACAAACTACAAGAAAAAGTACTGAAGCCACGCACACACTGAAGAAAAGCATCTCTCACTTAGTAGGGCAAACCGGTCTCAAAGTACAATTCCGGTAACTCAAATTACAGTTTCTTTCTCTCCTAAATGAGGAGGGCATTTTAAAACTATTCCCCCTCACCCCTGCATAGAAGAACCAACACATACTTCGGGTGATCTCTTTACGTTCTGCTTGCAAATATAATCTACACTCTATTTTGTGGAAACTCTCATAAACGTTATCGACATCTCTATTTGACAGAGAACTCAACGCAAGGAACTCTCCCCTAGGATCACAGACCTAGGCAGGCACCCTGTCCCTTCTCAATGAGTCAGTCACCTTAGGTCCTAAGGCTCACACCTTCAGCCCGCCCACACCTGCAAAGCGTTGACAACCCTCGCGTACTCTTCCCCTTCTTACCAATCACGGAATCCGTCCGCACCCCCTTCTAACTTCAGTCTGTTCTCGTCGGGGCTTTTGCAATTGGGGGTCCTAACTTGGGAGGGGGCTATGCGGGCGATAAAAGATGGCTTCCAGGGCAGACATCCATCGGCCACACTGACTTCCCGGTGAGCCTGGGTCTCAACTGCAGTTTTTTGTTTTTGTTTTTAACCCAGGCTTTACCCTGAGCACGCCGACTCCTCAGAGAAGCACCCGGACCCCCCCCCCCCGTCTCTCTCAAGTTTTTTAACCCAGGCTTTACAAGCATCCGGGGCCCCGCTCTCTCTGTCTGTCTCTGTCTCTCTCTCTTTTTTAACCCAGGCTTTACCGTCTGCACGTCGACTCCTCAGAGAAGCACCCGGCCCCGCTCTGCGCCCCACAGCGAGCCGCCGGACGAGCTACTCGGCGGTCCGGGCGGGGATCCGAGGGCGTCCACGCAGGATGGCCGCCGCCCAAGCCGGGGCTGCGTCGTGCGCGGACCCGCTTCCGCTCGGTCGCCTCCCAAGCCGACCCTCCGGGACTCTCGCCCTACACCACGTGCCCGGGCGACCCGTCCACCACAGCCGTCACAGCCGCCTCCAACCTCAGCGCTCGCACCCGAGCCTCCAACCGCCACTTCCGGCGACTGCGCTTCCTATTGGCGAGGGGAGCGCGGAAGGGGCGGGGTTGGAGGCGGTTCGACCCCCACACTCGCCCCCACCCCCGTCGGCGAGTTCGGGCGGCCGCTCGTCTAATTGGCGGGCTGGCTGGAGGGCGGAGTTGGAGGCGGGGCGGCTTGCCGGAAGTTTGGGTGGGCGCGGGGAGCCTCGGGATTTTTATGGCTTTATAGGCGCTCCAGGTGTGGGCGGAGCCTGGAGCAAGTTCTCAACCGTGATTGGGTGGCACGGGAGAGCGCAGGTGTTACTTTTGGGGTGCCAGAGGATTCCTCAGTCTTTTTTACTCTCTCCGGACTACTTGCAGGAGTCGGGTTAATCCTCCACCGGTTTAGAACACACGCGCACGCATGTGTGTGTGTGTGTGTGTATGTGACTGAGTATGTGAGTGTATGTGTGTGAGTGTGTGTGAGTGTTGAGTGAGTGAGAGTGTGTGTTAGTGAGTGAGAGTCAGTTTTCTCCTTCACCACGCTTTGGTGGCGGGCTCCATTATCCACTAATCCACCTCCCAACACTAATTTTAACCACCCCAGAGTTGGGATCTAAAAATCTAGAAACCACAAGATGGGAGGGAGCGCGTTGAAGTATTTGATGGTAATTCTGCACCTTGAAGCTGGTTGGATAGTGGGGGATTTTTTTTTAACTGAGGTAACCTGCACAGGGCAGTAAATGAATTGTAGTATTTCAGTCTGCCACCACATCTAGTTGCAGAACATTGCGTGACGCCGCCTTGTAGTGTAACGAGGAACTAGAAACTGTTTGGGGGAACTGCCAAGATGGCTGTCCAGTGGGTGGCCATGCTTGCTGTCTGGCTTGATGATCTGATCTGTCCCTGAAATCCAGACTGTTAGGAATGACCCTTGCAAAGTGGCCCTCTGACCTACAAACACACACACAAATGTGATTCCAAACACATGGAAGTGGTGTTTACTAAAAACAGTGACAGTTACTTGGGCCTGCAAATGTTAAGTGGGTAGTGATAAAGTCTGGTATCTTCCTACCTGCCTCAATCTCCTACCTTTTCACCATTACATCTGTAAGCATTTCGGCTGGAACGGGGTGGACAGGTATTCTGGCACTGGGAGCCACAGAATACTGAGTGTTACACCGCTCAGGTAGAAAGGTATCCTGGAGCTTGGGAGCCAAGGACCACCACAGGTTGCAGTAAGCTTAGCAGCTTACAGTCCAGCCTCAGGGAAAGGCTTCCCAATGTATCAGCTGCACTTCAGCAGGAGAGGGTCTTCCAGCTGGGGATGTTCGCCCAGTGTAGCAGTTTTGCTCCGCAGGAGGTTTCTTTCTTTCTTTTTTTTTTTTTTTTTGTTTTGTTTTTTTTTTTTTTTTTTTTTGTTTTTGTTTTTCAAGACAGGGTTTCTCTGTGGCTTTGGAGGCTGTCCTGGAACTAGCTCTTGTAGACCAGGCTGGTCTCGAACTCACAGAGATCGTCCTGCCTCTGCCTCCCGAGTGCTGGGATTAAAGGCGGGTGCGCCACCAACGCCCGGGCCACAGGAGGTTTCTGGGGGGGCGGGGGTTGCTACAGTTAAGCTCTGCTCCCAGAGAGCAGAGCTCTATCAAGGGAAGGTTTCCCTGACAAGTGTTACAACACCTGAAGCTCATCTACAACACTTGACGCTCATTGAAGTGGTGCCCAGTGTAGCAGTTTTGCTCCGCAGGAGGTTTGGGGGGGGGTGCTACAGTTTAGCTCTGCTCCCAGAGAGCAGAGCTCTGTCAAGGGAAGGTTTCCCTGACAAGTGTTACAACACCTGAAGCTCATTGAATCGGTTTATTGGAAGGAAGCAGCTGGACCAAGCTGAACATACACAGGGTTTATATAGGAATTCTTGGGGGGGGGGGTTCCAGGGTAGGGATTGGTCCGATTTCAGTGCTGAGCTCAAATTGGCTAGAACTCCTACCCTAGAATTGGTTAGTTTTCAAAATGCACAGGATTAGGGTCAGATTTGGCTCTGGTTTCAGGGTCAAAGTGTTTCTTTCTCTGGTCCTTTTAAGCCTCTCGACTCCAATTTTAGGGCCAGGGTGCATTTCTTTCACTGACTCTGATTCCAGGGACAAAGTGTGCTCCTTTGGCACTGGTTTCAGGGTCAGGGTACATTTCTTTGGTTCTGGTTGCAGGGCCAAAGTGTGATTTTTTTGGCTCTGCTTGGGGTGTGTTTCTTTCACTGGTCCCTTTTCCCTATAACATCTGCTTATGGGGACCCCCAGAATTGGGCTTCTGCCTGAGGACTCTACTACCAGTACTTGTACCCACACTTAATATAATTATGTGGCTAAGATTCCATCATCTATACAGATAGCATACTTTTAATCCACCGTCTATTGGTGGGCATTTGGGTTGTTTTCTGCCTTCATGCTGTTGTGTTGAAGCTACTGGAAACACTTATATATAGGTAATTAAGTCTCTGCTGGAATCAAACATTTGGCTCAGCTAGAACTCAGGAGACAGAATTGATAGAAGAGTTTTATTCAAAGCTCATGCCTGTAATCCTAATACTCTGAAGGTTGAGTCGGGAGAACAGCCACAAATCTAATGTTATGTAGTGACTTGCAGGCTGCAATACAGAACAAGACACTGCCTCAAAAAAACCAATGATAATGGCTGGGCCGTGGTGGCACATGCCTTTTTTGTTTGTTTGTTTGTTTTGTTTTTACGAGACAGGGTTTCTCTGTATTGTTTTGGAGGCTGTCGGTCCAGCCTGGCCTCGAACTCACAGAGATCTGCCTGCCTCTGCCTCCCGAGTGCTGGGATTAAAGGCGTGCACCACCACCGCCTGGCGGCACATGCCTTTAATCCTAGCCCTCGGGAGCCAGAGGCCAGCCTGGCCTACAAAGCTATACAGTGAAACCCTATCTTGAGAAATCAAAACCAACAAGCAAATTAAACAAACGACCAACAAAAAGCCACACCCTAAGACAGGTGTATGTCTCCAGGGGATTTTGTCCCTGACTCCGGTGAACATTGATCTTGTGTCAGAGGTCAGACAGCCTAGTTTTGAAGCGGAAGCAGAACAGCACAAAAGACTACATCACAGAGTACCTGGAGGTGGATGCGTTGGCAGACTATTGCACTGGTAAACTAAGCACGATAAACGTGCACACTTTATCCTGTGAGTGAGGACTTTGTAGTCATGCTCTTTCTGGAAAGGGATGGACTATGCGTGTCCTTGAGGCACCTTGCTCATGTTTCACAGTACACCTGTGTGCTACCCAGACTGAGCCATGGTCGCTATAAAGATGGAAAAGTGCCAGCCTGGCCCCGGCCAGTATTATAATTAGTATTTTACACACAACTCTGACTGACCTCAAACTTGCTGTAGAGACCAGACTGACTTGAACCCACAGGAATCCATCTGCCTCTGCCTGTGGGGACACCAGACCTTGTTCAGAGACCCACTTCTCCATCAGCCTGGGAGTAGGCAGCTGTAAGACAATGTTTACTAAAAACAACACAATGCCCGGGGCAATAAGTTCCTGAAAAGGGCTGGCCCACGGGAACCACCCTGACCTCGACCTTGTCCAAAGACTAACTAACTGCCTCTTCTGACACACCCAGGTCAGTTTGTGGTGTCAGAGCAGAAGCTTTTCTGGAGGGAGGCCTTTCTTGGGAAGTTTTCTTGAGCGTTTTTGGGGCCTGCTTAAAGTTTTTCTTTACACCGCTGAACGAGTCTCTGTGATGTCAATCCCCGACACCCTCTGCACATTCTCGGACACAGGCTGTGCAGCGGACTCGACATCTGCCTCTCCTGAGTGCTGGATTAACGGTGTGGGCTACACATTGTGTTTTTAAAGAGCAGTATCAGACAGAAAGCAGTTCTAACAGAGCCCCGCCCTCGATGGCCGTAAGGGTGCTTGTGATGCACGTTACTCACCAAGGGCCTTGCTGTCCTGTGTGGGTAGGTCCTTAGTTTTGGAGTCGAAGGCTTGGGTTCCCAGTTCTAGCCTGGGTAGACAGTATTTTCTTGAGTTTCATTTTCTGCCTTCTACCCTGAGTCTCGTCTCTCTACTGTCCTCCTGAGTTTAAACTGTTCTCAGTGTGGGTGGGAAATGAAGGCTGGGTGGGGTGGTTACTGTATTACCGTCATGTGTTAGGGCCCAGACTGAACTGAAGATTGTCTGGTGGTCCTGATGATGGGATGTGTCCCTCACCTATGGACTGGCACAGGGCTTGAGGGGCCGTGGTCCAGAAAGTGGGCACTGGGCATCCCCGGATATGTTTATGGCTAAATATTCTAGACAATGAGATGTGTAGCTCTTTGTTTGCTGCCCCAGATGGACCTTGCTGAGGGCGAGCTTGAGATATTCTGAGGGTCCTGTAATCTACTGCCCGGTGCTCTTTGCTGGTTTGCTTTTGCTTCCCCATTCGAGGGGTATAAAAAGAGCTGGGCAGTTAGTAAGCTGGGTGCCCCAGGCCATCCCCCTTGCAGTCCTCCTCACCCCAGCGTGATTCTTTCCATTTGTTACCTCTTCATCTCTCTTTCCAACCTGGTCTTCTTCTTGGGGCTCTGTCTGGAGCTCTAATAAGGCTGGTTCAGGTCATGTGTAGTAACAGTAAGGACAGATGGACAAAATCTTCTTTCTTGCTTGTTTCCCCTTGTGAGATGCCCTCCATACTTCCTTTACCCAGATCATCTTGTATCCTCTCTGTTAGTATTTAGGCATTTGTAGTGGCCTGCATTTGGAGTTATGTCAAGATCTGCCCTCCGCTGCTGCCACTAATAACACGCCTGTGCCTCCTCACTGTGTTCCTTTTAAAAGGGCCCTGCCTCACCTTTCTCCTTTTCCCTTGGAAAAAAACAAACAAACAAAAAAACTCTGCTTGATCTCTGTGGCATGTCGTCTTTTTCTCTGGTGCCACTTTTTTTTAATTACAGCACTCTGTTATGTCCTTTTGCTGATCCTCTGGTGTCGGCAAAATAAACTCATCACTGATATTGCCTCGGGTATCCACCAGAGGAAACTCAGACACAGGTTAAGCCAGTAGAAAGTCTACAAGTCAGCAGCAATTACACTGGGTGTTCAAGATCCCAAGGTTGCCCCAGATTTTTCAGAGTGGGCTTTCCAGCACAAAATCCATGTTCTGGATTGACATACTTCAGTTAACAAGAACAGTTAGCCAGAAGTGAAACCTCAGAAGTTAAAAGCAAGGTTAGTAGATTTATGGACTTTCCCAGACCTGGGACTTTGATGGATTAGGTCTTTGTTCTCTCTCTCTCTCTCTCTCTCTCTCTCTCTCTCTCTCTCTCTCTCTCTCTCTCTCTCTCTCTCTCTCTCTCTTTAGCAGGGGGAGCTGTCTACATGCTGGATTTTATGGCCTGAATGGTACTTCCAACATTATGTCAGTTGTGCTAAAGTGGTGGGTGCCTGCTAGTCTGGGGTCCTGTTACAAAGTGATGCTAAGGCCCTGTGTCCTCTGTTCCACCTGGGATTCCTGACTGAGTCTTCCACAGTCGCTTTTATACACTGGCCTTTCATTTGCTGTCACCTTATCTTGTCATAAACTTACCTTTTCATTGCTGCTTTCTAGACAGGATCTCCCAGGATGTCCCCAACTTGTCATGTAGCTGAGGATGCCCTTGAACTCATGCTTCTACTGCCTCCAGCTCCCAAGTTGCTGTCATTTCAGGGGTCTGCCTGTCACACCTGGACTCAAAGTTAATTATTTTGTTTTTTTTTGAATCAACAAGCTCTATTAGCTTCATAGGTATTTCATAGATGGAACTGAATTTTACGGATTGCTCTGTACTAGGAAAGCTACAATGCTATTTTCTGTGACTGTGGTGGTTTGAAAGAAAATGGCCCCCAAAGGGAGTGGCACTATTCGGAAGTGTGGCTTTGTTGGAGTAGGTGTGGCCTTGCGGGAGAAAGTGTGTCATGGTGGGGTGGGGGCTTTGAGATCTCCTTTGCTCAAGCCATTCTCAGTGTGGTAAACAGTTCACTTCCTGTTGCCTGTAGATCAAGCACTCTCAGTTCCTTCTCCAGTGCCATGTCTGCCTGCATGCTCATCATGCTTCTGGCCATGACAATACTAAACCTCTGAACTGTGAGCCAGCTGAAGTAAATGTTTTCCTTTATAAGAGTTGCTGTGGTCCTGCTGTGGTCTCTTCAGAGCAATAGAAACCCTAACTAAGACAGTGACATTAAAATCATTTAGTAGATTTGGGAATTAAATCTGTTTAGCCACTAGAGGTCAGAACTTCCCTTATAATAATGAGGATTGCACTGGTTTTCACTACAGATTAAACGTTTGGCTTATGAAGGGTTGGCACAAAAATTGTTTTTTGATAGTTCCATGTATTTGTCAGTATTCTCTAGAATAACAGAACTTAATGAATGAATCTCTCTGTCTGTCTGTCTGTCTGTCTGTCTGTCTGTCTGTCTCTCTCTCTCTGTCTCTTTCGCTACAATGACTTACAGGCTGCAGTCTAACTAATTCAATGATGGCTTCCTATGAATGGAAGGGCTAAGAATCCAGAAGTTGCTCAGTCCATGAGGCCAGTGAAGGGATGGACTTGCTAGCAAGACGAGGGCAAGCAGGCAGAGAGCAAAATCTTCCTTCTTCCATGTCCTTATACAGGTTTCCAGCAGAAGGTGTGGCCCAGATTAGAGGAGGTTTTCACAGAACTAAATATCTGGAATAAAGGTGTGTCTTCCTATTTTAAAGTTCCAGATTAGAAGTGGGTCTTCCTACTTCAGATTAAGCAAAAATCTTTCATAAGTGTGCCCTCCATTTGGGGTTTTTAGTTAGCTCCAGATGTCATACAATATTAGTTTGAGATATGTTATATTCATTTATGCTGTGGAACATTTGTTTAGTCATGCAAAGAAGAGGTGCATTCGTTTATGTTGCATTTGTTTAACTCTATAAGGCTGTGTTGCTTTGCCTGTCTGAAACACCTGATTGGTCTAATAAAGAGCTAAGTGGCCAATAGCGAGGCAGAAGGTGGGACTGGTGGGTGGACAGAATAAATAGGAGGAGCGATCTAGGGGTGAGGGAGAAGCGAGAAAAGGAGGTATAGAGGAGGACACCGTGTGCTGGCCACCCAGCCACACAGCCAGCCATGGAGTAAGAAGGAAAGAAAGACATAGAATAAAGAAAGGTAAAAATCCCAAAGGCAAAATGTAAAGAGAAACGGGATAATTTAAGTTAGAAAAGCTGGCTAGAAAGAAGCCATGCTAAGTAAGAATACGTCTCTGTGTGTTTATTTGGGAGCTGGGTGGCAGACCCCAAAGAATGAAGAAACAACCAAAAAGCAACTACAGGATGTAGTCAAGCTGACAACCAAGAATAGTTATTACATTCTGAAGATTGCACCCAGGGTCTCATACATGCTTGGTGAGTTCCTGACCACAGATTGTATGCCCTGCTCTGTTTAAATTGTTTTGAGATGAGGTCTTGCCAAGTTAACCAGGCTGACCCTAATTTGCTTTGTAATGTAGGCAGGCTGTGAGTTTTTCTCCTCATGCTTCAGCCTCCCAGTAACCGGGCCTGCTGGCCTGCATCACACTAGCCTTAAACTTCACTCATCCTTCCTCAACCTCCAGAATAGTTGGGGCTTCTGATGTGTGTGCCACCTTTCCTGGCCCCATGGCCACTTTTATAGATTATGTGTTTTGGTCAGGGCATGGTCACACATACTTGGAATCCCAGCACATAGTTGGAGCTAGGAGGATCAGGAATTCAAGGAGTCTTGGCTATATAGAAAGTTCCAGGCCAGTCTGCACAGAACGGGAGTACTGCCCAACTAAAAAAAAAAAACAAAACAAAACAATTTTTTTTTGAATTTTTGAGACAGAGTGTGGCTTTGGAGGCTGTCCTGGAACTAGCTCTTGTAGACCAGGCTGGTCTTGAACTCACAGAGCTACACCTGCTTCCCGAGTACTGGGATTAAAGGCGTGCACTGCCACCACAGTCCAGTTCAAAAAAATCTTATGACATTTTTTCTAGTACTGGAGATTGAACCTATGGCCTACTACGTATAAGGAGATCTACCACTGAGCTACATTCATCGTCTTTTTTTAAAGTAATTAATTGTTGTGGCAGAGTCTCTAGTCAGACTATCCCAGACTTCATAAGCCTGCAGTTCAAGCCTCCTAAGTGCTAGGATTAAGCATCCACACCCACTCATCTACCTACAGACAAATGATTATGGACAAATGATCCAACACCAAAATTTCTTATGTAAACCATTTTGTTTAAACATAAAACCAGCTACTGGAATGGTTAGCACATTATCAACTATTTCTATTCTCTTTCACTAGGTTCTTCTGTCTTCCAAAATAAAATTTAATATTTTTTGGTCACCGTTTAGAAAAAGTTCAAAATTCTAGAATAAGGTGTTATATGTAAATATGAAATTTACAGAACATTATGGATTGTGTTTGAGACAGTCTTACTGTGTATCATAGAATGGTCTCACACTCAGGTTCTTCTCTCCTCAGTCTCTTACAAGCACAGAGCGCTTCCATAGTGTCAGGTACTCCGACAAGAATCCGTTCATTTTGTTTCTGTAATTTATTTGGTAACCATGCATATAGCACAGGACATCATCTTGCAGAGCTAAGGATGACAGGCAGTCTTCAGCACTCAGGAGGCAGAGGCATTGAGATCTCTGAGTTTGAGGACAGTCCACTCTGCATAGTGAGTTCCAGACCAGCTAGGTATACATAGTCTCAAATAAAACTAAAAATAAAAAAGAGATTTGAGTGTGTTTATATTTTGCTAGTGGCAAGAGAGCATCCAAAAGAAAATCTGCTCTCTTTGGTAGGGTTTTAAAGGGCAATTGCTAAGAGTAAACTACAGTGGGGAGCAGACTAGCCTGTCAGGAGCATTGGGCGTGATTGATGAATAAACACTTGGACATGTTTGTATTTGGGCTGGGGAATGTTTTAAGCACCTGGACTTCAGTTAATCCTGTTTCCCAAAGCAGTAATGTTCTCCCTATTAGCATAGCTACGCAAGGAAGCCAAACAAAGATGGGCTGCCAATGATGGAGGCTGAGTCAGATGTTTCTTATGTCAGAGCTTCAGATTAAACAACTGTGTTGGGATTTAGACAACATATATTTCCTCTTTAAATTTCCCCCCACAAAAAGAAAATATGAACGTGGGAAATGACTGACAATTACAAAATATACCATGGTGAGCTGGTTAAGAAAAAGGAACTTTATGAGGTGAATAAGGCTATATTGAATGCTAAAATTGGCTATCAAAAGGCTCTTGTAAAACTTTGAAACTTGTAACACAGGCCCCTTTAAGATAGCCTCTGGCCGGGCGTTGGTGGCGCACGCCTTTAATCCCAGCACTCGGGAGGCAGAGGCAGGCGGATCTCTGTGAGTTCGAGACCAGTCTGGACTACCAAGCGAGTTCCAGGACAGCCTCCAAAGCCACAGAGAAACCCTGTCTCGAAAAACCAAAAAAAAACAACAACAACAACAACAAAAAAAGATAGCCTCTGGATTTCTTAAGAGTAGACAATCGGTATCAAATCAACTACATGGTTCTTTAGTTCTAGTTAAATTGTTCCCTACATCACGCTAGGAAATTGTTGTGGCATTCCTGTGTCTTGTGTTCACACTTTGCTCTTTGGTTGGAAGTCACTCTGCTTTTTTCTGTATAACTCCATGTGTGGTTGTGGGTCCAGGAAAAGTTTCCTTTCCTTCACAGAGTGCCCAAGTGGATAAAATGCTTGCAGGACACTCTTTCCCTTGGACATATATTTACTGGGTTTTGGTATACTTCAAAAGCATTCTGCTCTGTGTCTACTCAAATAGTTGGTAACTTCTAAAGGTAGAGCCCAAGCCACCTTCCTTCTCTGCCTGTTTTAGAGAAATCTGAAACTCTGACACAAGAAGTATCCTTTATCTAGAGTTGTTGGGGACAGATAGAGACAGGGTCTCTTTGGGTCACCCTAGCTAGCCTAGAACTCACTATGTAGGCCATGTTGGCCTCAATCTTACAGAGATCTGTCTGTCTTTGCTTCCAAAGTGCCGGGGTTAAAAGGGCACTCACCACCCTGCCCATCTCTCAGATAATTTTTGATTTACTTCTTAGTTACTGTGATACTCAGGGTTAGTACTTTATGCTATTATTACATAACTATATAAAGACAAGAATGACTAAATGGTTGGTAGTGACTTATTAAGTTGCCATCAAAATTTAGCCTTCTCCATAGTTCAGTTAGTTTTCACAAAGAGATGCTCTGTTGCTACAGTTGTCACAAGAAGACTGAATCCTAGTTCTTAGCATGTGGCTGAATTAAACATATTAGGATACATATTTTTAGGAATATTTTGGGCAAGAATCTGGAAAATGTTTTCTAGGCTCCTTGTCCAATATAAATCACGTATTCAGTGAGCTTAAAGGGTGATAAGCTTGCAATTGTAGAACGAATTTTCTAGTTGATGGGCTTGTTGCTTACTGCAGCTTTTCTGTTTTAAGTATTTAAAGAGAATTTAGACATTCACTCCATTCTATCTGACCTTTCTGTTGGTGGCTTTACTCTTCCTGCCTACACTTCAGTTTTTTTTTTTTATTCAGCATTCACAGATTTAGCTGAGTAACCTCTCTTGGCATGTGTTTAAGTCACTTTATTTGTTCACAGAAATGAAGTCACTGTCAGATGGAAGCATTTAGTGTGTTATTTAACTAATAAATTGGAACAATGAATCCTAGAAAGCATTTTTATAAAAAAAATCAAGCCACATAGCTTTCTCTTTTCCTTTACCATAAAAGCCTCTTACGGGAATTACACTATAACAGTATGATTTCTTTCTTATTTAATTCGTTGCTTTTTTGAAACGTGGTCTCACTTTGTCAGCCAAGCTGCCCTGGAACTCCAGATCCTCCTGAGAGCTGAGATTACAGGAAAGGCATTGCCATAACAGCTAACTAAGTCTTGCTTCTTAACAGTGCCAAATTGGGAGCGAGGTTGGGGAGACTAACACAGGGGTCACCAGCATTCAGAAGATAGCTTGGAGTGAGCAAGTAGAAGGTTCTAGATGGAGTACAGAGGGCAGTGGAGTCAAGCACATTTTAGCACACTATGGGGAATCACATAACAAGGAGCTGCTAAAAACACAGCACGGACTCTGAGAACGAAGCCAAGATGGTGAGGAAAGCAGTACCAAGACAAATGGCAAGGACACCCGGCAAAGGACAAAGCCCAGCCTTGCCGGACTTGGTGAAGCCCAGGTGGGAAAAGTTATAAATTGAGGTGGGTGATAGCCATCCTGCCAGTTTCAGGCCACCGACTACAATGCGCTTTCACGAAAGAACAAGAGTGGTGCTAACCTGCTGCTGGTGCTTGCCTGTAATCCAGAACATGGGCAGTCAAAGCAGAGGAGGGTCGGGGTCAGTCTTAGTCCAGCCTTGCAATAAAGACCTTATTTCAAGCTGGGCGTTGGTGGCGCACGCCTTTAATCCCAGCACTCGGGAGGCAGAGACAGGCGGATCACTGTGAGTTCGAGACCAGCCTGGTCTACCGAGTGAATTCCAGGACAGGCTCCAAAACAATACAGAGAAACTCTGTCTCGAAAAACCAAAAAAAAAAAAAAAGAAAAAAGAAAAAAAAAAAAGACCTTATTTCAAGTAAACAGACAAAGACCAAGCACAGCGATGAATGATGCACAAAGACACGAGGTGGCCATGACTCTACTGGAACCAGGCTTTTCAAACTACATGGCCATACCTCTCCAACTACTTGAAGACACAGAGCTGCGCCCCACCTCCAATGTTAAATATGATGAGGGGGACCCAGCCCATCCAGAGCCTTGTCTATACTAGGTAAGCATTCTGCTTTTAAGCCACACTCCCACCCCTGTTTCTTACATTCTTTATCTTCAAGCAGAGCCTTGTTAAGTTTCCCACGCGAGTCCCAGCCCCTACCACATCCAACCTTGTTAGCCCTTGCTTGGCACTTGCCAAGAACCTAGGTTCAACCACCAGGCCTGGAATTAAACAAGATGCAAAAGACCACCAGATTTTTGCTAACTGGGAATCCTATTGAAGTTATTTAGTTACAGTAAGGAAGGGAGAGAGGGAGGGAAGGATGGGGGAGGGAGGGAGAATTTTCTAGTCTATATAAATGAAAAAACCCAGCGCGGCTCTCCCCAGGTACTAAAATGATGTTGTCAGCAATTTGGTTTCTCCTTTCCCATCTATCCACTCTTTTTTTTTTGTTGTTGTTGACTTCATGTTTCTTCCAGGTTTCCTTTCAAATTATAGGAAAGACGTCCAAGTATACTAAGACCCCCAAATTTCCTTATAATTCTACCCAGGTCTCTTCTCTCTCTGCCACCCTCTCTCCCTCTCCTCCAAAATAATACATATCTGACTAGCCTTTCTTATTGCATGTGCTTATCCTGGAGTTATCACCTGATCACTGAGACTGAGCAATGAGAGGGCTGACTGGCAAGTCTGAGTCTTGTGTCTGTTGTTAGGTGATGGTGGAGGGTGTCTAATGCCAGACCTCACTGAATTACACGGGGTGGAGAAAGTAGAGCTCTTGAGAAGAAGATGCAAAATTCTAACCTCAGTTTCAGGAGGGCTTCTAGTTCCTGGTAGTGTAGTGGTAGTTGGAAGATGGAGGAAGAGGGGATCTTATTAATACCAACAAAGAGAACTTAGGGAAGGCTCATGACCACTTAAGGACTGGGCCAAAGCTTTAAGGAAGGTAAAAGTTTAGTTTTGTAATTTCCCTGAACAATAAGTCTCTGGAAAGATCAGAGCTCAGAGTTATTGGGAAGTTAGTGGCCATTTAGCTCTGTGTCCTAAATACCCAGGCCTGACTCTAAGACATAAAACATCTGGCTTGCCTGGAGTATGATTTAAAATTTATTTGTATGACATATTCATGTGAATGCAGGTGCCCAAGGGAATTAGTGGTGTCAGATTCCCCTAGAGGTGGAGTTACCGACAGTT
This sequence comes from Mesocricetus auratus, assembly GCF_017639785.1. Taxonomy (NCBI): domain Eukaryota; kingdom Metazoa; phylum Chordata; class Mammalia; order Rodentia; family Cricetidae; genus Mesocricetus; species Mesocricetus auratus. The sequence goes on from NW_024429195.1 coordinate 10,653,183, forward strand.
ACGAGAGACCCAGTGTGGCTACTGAGACCTGAACGCAAACCATCTGCAAGAGCAGTACACACTTAACTGCTGAGCCATCCTTCCAGCCCAAGGTTTTTAAGACTTTGTCTTGCTATGTAAACCAGGATTGACCTAGAAGTGCAACCTCTCTGTCCCAACCATGGGGATGCTGGAAGTACATGTGGCCTGCCTGGCTTTATCTATTAATGCATTATTTGTTTTCTGATTTTGTTCAAATATAAAAAATGAGAAGAGCCCAATGATGGGATCTAGATGAAAACAAAAATTAAAGGAACCAGAGGAGAAAGAGAAGCCAGCAGGAGAAGGGATGGCCAGAAAGACCGTAGAAGAGACAGGTTGCTCCTCGAAAGCTTGCCATCCTGTTTCTCAAGTACCCACTGCTCGTAAAGTGGAAACCAATACCTCTACCCCAGTCCAAGGTATCCATATGGGATCAAGTGTTTACTCTCTTTATTGTTGTCTTGTTTATTTTCCCAGAACGTGTTGCTATGATAAAAATACCATAACAAAACCAACTTTTTGTTTGTTTGAAAGAAAGGGTTTGTTGTGGTTCACAGTCCAAGGGTACAGTGTGTTATGGTGGGAAAGCTAAGGCAACAGGAACTTGAAACAGCTGGTTATATCACAGCCAGGAGCAGGAAACAGCAGTGCAGGCTGCTGCTCAGCGCCCTTTCATTTATACAGTCTACAGTCCTCACAGGGAATGGTGCTGCCAAGAGTGGGCTAATCTCTCCCCATAAGTTAAAAAAACAAGACAGTTTTAATAATCTCTCACTCATGTCCAGAGGCCCATCTCCCAGATACTTTTCGTGTCTTTCAAGTTGACAATGACATCCAACACACATAGTTCTAGCCCATCTTCCACAGAACTGCATGCCTAAACTTGTCTGCTGTAGCTGGCACTAACCTTTGGAGAAGTGAAGTGTATAATTCAGCCTTTGATATTTTCTCTTCCTTGTCCCTCTTCTTTCTCCTCTCCTGTCCTAACTACCCCTCTCCTTTCCTCTCTCCCTCCCTTCCCCCTACCCTCCTCCTGCCTCTTCTGTGTTAATTATCCACCCATTCTGTTTGACTTAAATAACTTCAACCTTGTTTAACATTAAATCAATACAAAGTTAGAATAAACATTGACACAGTGCTTTAGGAATTCTGAGTGTTAAGACTGGTATTTACAATCTCATTCCAGATGAGGAAGATTAAAGAATTGTAAGTATCTATAATCCTCTGGTGTTATAACCTATAGCAAGACTTTGTAACCTCAAGGCTTATTCAAATATTTGTTGTAGTAAATTGTCTTAGCTCACTAAAGTTGTGTATTTTATTTGGCATAGGATATTGAATTTGCTCACCAGGTTTGTGATAATTAACTGCTGACCATGTCCTCACTGATTTTTTTTAAAAACTCAACCTTACCCATTGTTAAGCTTTGTAAATTCTCTAGGGAGAAAACTATCTTGGACTCTTAGTCTACAGCTTTCTTTTTTGTTGGTAGTACAGTTAAACGCCAGATCTCATTCATTCATATTTCCAATGGAGATTCTATCTAGCTTTCCTTCCAACAATAAAGTCTACATTTTGAGTCCTATCTAAAGCCCCATCCTTCTGTCTTTTATGGAGAATGGAGCTCCTGCTTTCATTCATGTTCCCCTCAGTTATACTCCAGGTCATTTTATATTTGTCAATACTCATTATCCTTCCAATGGGCTACTACCCTCAGCTCTGAAAAAGCTGATTCTATTATTACACACCTCTTAGAGGTGATGGCTGTTATGGGTATACCTGCAAAAATAAAAACTGGCAATGCTCCAGCATATGTCTCCAGTAAATTGGAACAATTTTTCAAATATTATAATATAAAACATGTAACTGTCATACCTTACAATCCCACAGGACAATCAGTGGTTGAAAGATCTAACCAAACCTTAAAAGAGATGCTTCATAAACAGCCAGGGGGAACAAAGACCCCCAAGCACAGGTTACATAATGCTTTACTAATGTTGAATTTTCTTAATGCTAATGAAAAAGGACAAACTGCAGCAGAAAGACACTGGGCTACAGAGAAGACTGCTGAACTGAAGCTGGCTTTGGAGTTGGACTGGCTCTCCTACTCTAAATTCAAGCACATTGTTAAAATAAAATAAAATTCTGTATTATATCAAAGAGCCATTGATATAGGACAGAAGAAAATAAAATTAGGGACTTATATCTGTGGATCTCTTTTTCTGAAAAGTCTAATCTCCTTCATGTTTACCATCTTCCCTGTTGTCACCTTTTCCAGTATGCATACATATAAAAGTTTAAAATTTTTTTCTTCTTTGCTAACATTAATGTTTGAGTTTTCCAGAGAACAAGGGATTTCCTGACAGCAATCTTCAACTGCTTTGGAAAGAAAATGAGGATCCACTTTCTCGACTCCACCTGATTCGACTGGATGCATCTGAACTGCCCAATATCATCAACTCCACCTGACAAGCACCGTCCTGAAACTGGCTTGAAACTACATCACTCAACACAACTCCAGACCAAGGAACTGATACAGTGTACCTTCTACAATCTGGCTAGAGGTTCAGACGAGAGCTTCAAAAAACACTAGAACTCCAGTCAAGCATCTCCTGCCAAACAGAGACTGTCCAATCTACTAAAGATTTTGTTACACTCACATTTTTCTTCTCACAGGTCCCCATGAAATTGTCATCATCCCATCTCAGCAGGAAGTAGTTTTGAGAATTCCACTCCCCATCTCCCTACGATTAATATTATAGGATAGTTTACACCTGTTAGTGTTAGTTTTCAATTATTTTAGAGTTGGGATTGGAAGGAGGTGTTCAGACTTGGGTGTTTCTTTCAGATAAGCTTAGGTTTAGATGGGATAGATGTTAGAGACATTTTGTTCATTGACACAAGTTAGTTTTGTTTTAAGTTTAAATATCCTTTTTAGACTAAAAGGGGAATTGGAGGGGGAAATTTAGTACTCTGCCATTAACCATGTGGCATATTAGAGGCGCATACAGATGAGGTAATAAAAGGGCGGTTTACCGCACCGCTAACCACACCCACTTTAGGCGTGACTAAGGACGTTTACAGACATAGGCGGTGAACTACATCACTAGCCAGGCCCACTTTTGGGCCTGGTTAGGGGCATATACGGAGGAAGGAATAAAAGAACCTCTTGCCCTCTTTTTGGCTTCCAGTTCGGTGGCAGAAAACTACTCGTCTCATCTGGGTTGCTTGTGAGTAATTTCTACAATAAATACTTACCTATACTTTCAATAAGTGTGCCGTTTATCATTGCAGCATCAGCTTCCTCTGTTTTTCTCATGTGGAGAATAACAGGGTTTTACTTACCAAAACGTGTCTACATGTTACTGTGAGCAGATGGAAATCATCTTGTACGATTTTCTAAAAAATAAAATAAAATAAAGTGTTTCACTCTTCTCTACTTGGAACAGGTGCATCCTTGCGTTCCTGGCACTCAGAAGCTGAGGCAGAAGGATGGTGAATTTGAGGACGGTCTGGGCAATAGAGTGAGATAGATTCCGACTTTAAAAATGCAGTGGGGAATTCTTAATAATTTTAAGTGTGTGTGCACGTGTGTGCAAATCCATATGTGTGCACACGTTGCTGGTACTGCTAGAGTGTGACAGTCACATGTCCGAATGTCTGTTGCCATCTTGGATAGGGAACAGCTCTGGACTGACTGCTCCATTCTCCTTTACGTCCCATTGCTTCTTTTCCCTGTTAGGGTTGAAAGGATGCAGATACTATTCTGTAAATTCCTCTTTTTTCCTTATTGAATTTCTGTATAGTTTATGACATGCCTGGATTTTTCCATTAATATTTCACATGTTTGGGAACAAGATGTTTTAAATCCTGAGATTTTCTTTGCCTAAAACAAGTTTCTAAATGATGTCACATGTTGGAAATGAGAGCTGAGATTTAAAACGTGGCAGCTAAACCTTGGATGCAATCTGGGTTTCTACTGTTCCTTGGAATCGCTCAGAGTGACTTCTTGATGGGTGGAGAACCCTTTCTCTTTTTGGTAGTTCCTAGGGACTAGGAGGTCAGAGAAACACAGAAGATGATGTGACACACTTGAAAACAAATGATTTTATTTCCACGTCTGCATGTGTGCCATGAGAAGCTGTAGGTATGTATCAAAAGATTTTTTCCACATATACAACATGCATAGTTAAAAAAAATGTTGACAGCTTCATGACCTTTGCCACCAAGCCTTGAGTTTGAGGTCCTCTTGTTTCGGTCTCCTAAGCAGCTGTGACTTTAGGCATGTGTCACTGAACCCACCTGAGAAGGAGCTAGTTTGACATAAGGGTAGCTACAAAACAACATAAAGTAATTTGAAGTTACTGTGTAGTATTGGTAGTGCTAGATATTGAGCCAAGGGCCTGCATAGACATTATGTAACTCAGGCTAGCCCTGAACTTGACACAGGCTCCTGTGGGCTGGGATTATATATATGTACTACCATGTCTAATGTGAAATGTTTTATTCAGCCTATGAAACAAAAGTACCATGGGCTCAGGGTAGTACCACCTGCCTAGTGTAGTTCCTCGTACCCAATATGGTATGGTGTATCTAGTGTGATACCATACTGCCTATCATGATGTTACTTGCCTGCATGGTACAATACTTGGTATTGAAGCAGGGACAGGTGTCCAAGCACCCAGCCCTCATAGTACCAATACCTACTTGTCATTTACATTTTATCCCAGATGTAGGCCAACTATAGCTCGGCTTCTCATGTCCTTCTAGTCCTGCAGTCCAGGCTTACAGAGCAGCCTCCCATGGGGCATGCTGTCCTCACAGCAGGAGATACGGTAAATGTCACATTTCGGTTAACAAAACACACCCATAGTCAGTGGCAAAGACTTGTGGGACAGTTCTTCTTATAGGCAGGTAGTGATGCACTGTATTATCATGGAAGGTCTTCTCGTTCCACAGAAGAAGAAACCAGGGCATGTGGAAGTTAGAGGGGCCAGCCAGGTCATGTGACTGGTAAGTGGAGTGAGCCATCTGACCCACAGAAAGAGTGCATTTCCCCATTTGTCTTTGTCGGCCGCTGCTTCAGGAACAGTCTTCTCACGACTTGACCATAGAACCCTTTCCTTGAGGTCCTTCCTTCGGTGGCTTTAACAGATAGCTTTAACATGTGGCCTTGAAACTAGAATGACCTCTGTGTCAAAGAAGTCAGTACTCAACAAAGTCACAGATCGTGTGTCCTTGGGGAAAAAGTTGAATCAAGAAGTAAACTTACTTCTCAACTCTGAAACTAAAGCAGTTTAATAGTACTTCACTAAAAGATGTGTAGACACTTGCATTTCTTCTATGATCTGTTGTCTGCAGAGAGCTGAATGTGATTTCTAATGGTTGTCGTGTGAGTGTTCACCCACAAGGACTTCTGTGGGTGTCTTCAGATGGGGATCAGTGAACAAAGTGCTGACAGGAACCTGAGCTGATTCCAGCTAGCCTTCCAGCGAGCCTTCTGTACGGCAAGTCAGGGCTACCAACTCCAACTCTCCCAAAATATTTCCCCTTACTTTATCACTGCTGGGTCTACCCCATGTTCCATGTCCTAACCCCAGTAATGCCTCAGGACTCCATCTTCAGACTTTTGTTTTTGTTGTTCTGGAGGGACCTTTTCCTAATCTCATCAACCAACCAAATACCAACTGTTAGTTAAAATTCAAATAATGCCATTCCTTAAACTTTAGCACTCTCTGAACCTTTCAGTCTAATACCTTTCCCCTAGCGGATAGGTAGCCAACGTTGATTTTTTTTTTTTTTTTTGGTTTTTCGAGACAGGGTTTCTCTGTATTGTTTTGGAGGCTGTCCTGGAACTAGCTCGGTAGACCAGGCTGGCCTCGAACTCACAGAGATCCGCCTGCCTCTGCCTCCCGAGTGCTGGGATTAAAGGCGTGTGCCACCAACGCCCGGCTGCCAACGTTGATTTTAATTGAAGTAAATGAGACTACTATATTCATTAAGGTTTTCAAGACAGTTTTTGCACTCATTCAGTCAGTCATTCAACAAGTAGCCACTGAACCTTTCCTGGCTGCAAAGCACAGTTGATATGAAGAGATGTTATCAATGTAGAGCAGTGGACTCAGAATTACTGCCCACAGGAGGCTGATTCCCCGCTGTGTAAATCTCACAAAGAGGTTCTGAATGATGGACGGCTCCATTGCTGGACCTATTCTAGTTCTCATGGCCTTGAACATTGCGTGTGGCCTGGGGATGTAGTGCACTGACAGTGTTCTGACTCAGCAGATTGATCTCTGCACACACACACACACGCACACGCAAACACATGTGCAAACACATGCACACACATGCAAACACGTGCAAACACATGCACACGCACATGCAAACACATGTGCAAACACATGCACACACACATGCAAACACGTGCAAACACATGCACACACACATGCACACACACATGCACACACACATGCAAACACACATGCAAACACGTGCAAACACATGCACACACACATGCAAACACGTGCAAACACATGCACACACATGCACACACATGCAAACCCGTGCAAACACATGCACACACACATGCAAACACGTGCAAACACATGCACACACACATGCAAACACGTGCAAACACATGCACACACACATGCAAACACGTGCAAACACATGCACACACACCTCATCAAATGGTTACTAACACCTCAAGCTTTGTTTGCCTTAGGCAGGATCTCATTCTGAATCCTAGACTGGCCTCATCCTCATGACAATCCTGTTTCCACCTCCCAGATGATTCCTTCCTTCCCCCTTCCCTCCCTCCCTCCCTCTCTCTCTCCAACCTGTGGGACCTAACTGAGGTTGGTAGGCTTGTTGGTAAACAGGCTGGGCAATCTCACCAGTCACTGGTCTTTATTTCTAAATTGCCATCTTAGGTTTTTATTTCTGCTTAGCACAAGACGATCCAAGTAAAAGTAAAATAGCATTTTCTGACCAAATCTATGATGGTGCATGGGAAGGAGGCAGATTTTGTGAATCCTGAACTGATAAAAAGTTTGTGTCCCCTTTCAAGAAAAATTACTGGGAAAATGTGAAAACCAAGCATAGTGTGTTTAATTTGGGGAAAGGAATAAGATGATTTGCTTGGGCACTGAGTCTGATCCCTTCCCTCCCAAGCTCTCTGGAAGCAATGAGGCCAAAACGCTTGTACGGAAATACTTTACTCTCCTCCCCCAGCCACTCCAGCTCTTACAGGGAACCCTAAAAATTGTGTTTTATTTTCTTCTGGTAAGTCTGTTTCTGCTCCCAAAACTTTAAAAATAATGGCTAACTGGCATTGGCTTGTGAATTTTTAGTTAACGTTCTGGATTTCTTGGTACCATATGATTTGGGGATACTTTATGTTAGGAATGGTTTCTGAACTGTAAGACTTTCCTTCAAAGTGAAAAGAGTTTGGCCATAGATCTGGATTGACTGTCGTCATTGGAGAAACCATTTGGCATGAGTATAATCTTCTTTTGTAAATATTTAAACAGTATATCATACAAATAATGAAAATCTGATCTTAAATAAATAATGTTGCCACTAAGGGATTTACTGAAGTTTATGTGGCTCACGCACTGTGTTTAGAATAACATTACCCAGAATCTATCAGCTCACTCTTAACATGTTTTAGAAATGATTAAACTGTGTAAAATGATTTAAGTCAGTTCCCCAACTCCAAACTTCATTGAAAATTGACCTTGCAGCACCAGTGGGGGCTCTGCTTGATGCATTATCCAAAAAGCGACAGCAGAGGGCCTCCTTGTAATGCTGTGGATTTGTTTCATTTCTCATGAAGCGGTGCTTTCTCTCGGTTGCTTGGCATCTGTTCACCCATTTTGAGATTTGGGTGTGTTTATTTGAAAAAAGAAAACATTTTTAGACACCAGTTTTACTAAATTGAGGATGTGTGGTGTAATTGCAGCCTTAAAATATTTTTTTCTCAGTTTAAGTGAAGGAATTAAAGTTTTGACAGTTGCTTCTACTTCCTTTCCCAGCAGAAAGGAACTGTATGTCCTGTTCTGCTTTTCCTGGCAGACTGTCACCCTTTTCATTGAGACCATCCAATTATCTAGCAGACTGTTACAGCACATCCCTGTCAGTCATGCTATTTTATTCAAAGATCAGAATGATTATATACAGGTAGTTGGAAACATGAATATCACACCTGTTTAATCTTGCAGTCACTCTTCAGGCAAATGTGTCTAAATTCTAAAATGGTGATCTAATGTACACAAAAAATAAAAAGCTTCAGGGTCCATATCTCAAAAAAACAAAAACAAAAACAAAACAAAACAACAACAACAACAAAAACCGAACGGGGTAGAGTATAGCTGATTGACTGACTGAAGCTGCCCTAATTGTTCTATGGACCCTTCTTGTGCAATTTAAGAAAAGCCACATCTCCAAGGAGGCTCTCAAGTGGCTAACTGGGCCTCAATTCAAAGTGTGCCCAGTTTTGACTGGGTAACCCACATATTACTTTTGTTTCTTGAGAAACCACAAACTTAATTAACCATGCTAGGCTTAAAGCCAGGCATGGTAAAGAGCTCCTGGAATTCCTGTTTTGTCATCTCACTCAGACCAATGAGCTGTACCCCACAATCAGTCAGATAACTTACTTGGTGACCCCTCATTTACATATCAGAACCTGGTGGGAACCTTGCTGGGAATTAAGGTCTTTGCTCCTTCTTAGAACACTTCTGTTCTGTAGGAAACACTGCCTACCCAATTTTCAAACAGTTTTTGTTTGTTTGAAATGGAGACATTATCTCACTCTGTAACCCAGGCTAGCCTGGAATTCACTCTGTAGCCCAGGCTGGCCTTGAACATGTGGCAATCTCCTTTCTCCAGGCTCTTTAGATCTGGGATTCCAGGCGCGACCTATGTCTCCCAAACTGTTTTTCTAAAATTAGGTCTCCACTTTCCATCTTAAAATTTTGATGCTCTATTATGACAGGTTTGATTATGATCATGGCCAAAAATGGCATAGAAAGTAAAACGGTTGGAAGAGCCACAGTTGGCACATGCACCTGGAGTGCTGGGGGTGGGGGTGCCATTTTCACACCTCTGTCTGGGTAACTGTGTCTGGCAGGGCCCTGATATTTGGGTTGCTCTAGATTCTGCAGTCTTGGGATTTTGAGTGTCAACCTATTTGTTTGACGCCTATGCTCAAAGGGACTTCTGTATTGCATCCAGCCTAGCTCCGAGAGTTGGCACTCACCTTCCAGTATGTGGTGGTCCTGGGGGTTGAACTCAGATTGCCACGGCTTGGTGCCTTTACCAGCCGAACCATCTCTCTGGCCCTCTTTAGATGGTTTTATCAGGTTAAAAGACAATGCTACAGTTTTGAATCTTCCACTATTTTTGTAAACTATTCATAAACTGTATATTAGTTTTCCAGTCACTGTGACAGCATGTCTTAGAGGAGGAAAGGTTTGGTTTTGTGAGTTTAGGCCATCATGATGGAGCAGAGTAGTTTACACCGTGGGAAACAAGGAGGGGACAGGAAGGAACCGCGGCAGGACATAGACGTCTTCCAAGACCTCCGTCCGTCACCAAGCTCTCTTAATCAGCCTCTGGTAAGACTATCTTATTGTGATTCAGTAAGGGGTGCACTTGTTCATCAGGTCAGAGCCCTGTGACACAAGTGTCTCTGGACATCGCCCTTGCGTACACACAGAGGCGCTCTTCACAAATCCCCTAGGTATTTCCTAGTCCATCAACCTCACAGTGGATATTAACTATCACAAACTGTAAATATTGAAATACACTAGAATTGGGAGGAGACTTTGTGTCCAAACCATGACTCTTCAAAAATTTTCCTCACCTGTAGATTGAACCTGGCTTTCCCGCCTCTGTAATGTTAGAGGAATAGAGAAGAATTTTGGGTTTTGTCAATAGTTACTATTTATTAAGCATTTATATCGAGCTAGACTCTGAGCTATGCTTTTACACATTTCTATTGTTTATTTCTCCCAATGACCTTTTTGTGATAGTATTCCCACTTCCTGGTGGTGGGATTGATTTTAACCAGGATAAAACAGGAACAAAAATTTTTCTCAAAGTTTAAACAGCTAGAGACCGACTGAACCAACCCAAGGCAACAGGAGCTCTGAACTCATGTTCTTAGGTACTATCCTAAGTTTGTAGTTATGGTACACTGTGGAGGTTTGAATAAGTCACCGGGGAGTGGCACTGTTGGAAGGGTTAGAAGGTTTGGGAGATTCGGCCTTCTGGAACAGGTGTGGCCTTGTTGGAGGAAGTGTGTCTCTGGAGGTGGGTTTTGAGGTTTTACTAACCCATTCCCAGCCTAGGTTACATTCTAGCCTGCAGGGTAGGATAGATCTCTCTGCTGCTGCTCCAGGACCACATCAGCCTGCCTGCTACCATACTCCCTGCCATGATGATGATGAATTTACCTCTAAATTGAGAGCAAGCTCCCAATTAAATGCTCTGTTTCATAAGAGTTGCCTTGGTAGCCGGATGATGGTGGCACACCCCTTTAATCCCAGCAATTGAGAAGCAGAGTCAGGTGGATCTCTGTGAGTTCAAGGCCAGTCTGGTCTACAAAGTTACACAGAGAAACCTCGTCTCAAAAAAACAAAACCATAAAAAGACTGATGTTAAGAGTTGCCTTGGCCATGGTGTCTCTTCATAACAATAGGGAGTGATTAAAACAGTACCATAGAATACAGAATCCTCAGACCAAAAAGGGAAGCTAACTCATGTCTCCACCCTCCTTATAGTCCTCTCTCTGCCCAGCAATAGCACTTCTTGTCTCCACCTCCCTAGTGCCAGGATTGTGTGCCTTCCGAGTACTGGAATCAAAGACATGAGATCCCAAGTGCTGGAACTAAAGGTGTGAGCCACCACTGTCTGGCCTCTATGATTAACTAGTGGCTAGCTCCGCACTCTGATCTCCAGGCAAGCATTATTTGTTAGAGTGCAGACAAGATTTCGCCACACACATGCCCTTCCATGTTTCTGACAGATTCAGCAACAGTATAACAACATTCATCATCATTATTCCTTAAGTGACATAACAGATGATATTTACATTGCAGGAGCCACTGAGTCATGCCCAACTGTTGATCCTGCAGAAGACATGGTTCTTCGTAGACTTCACACTTGAGAACCATGTAATCAAGTTACAAATTTAAAAAATCACAATAAATAACCACCCGCCCCCAACTCAAAAACCTAAGACTCAGAGTGGTTTAAATAAGTTTATGGTTTGGGGTTGGGACGCCTTCACAGCTATTCTGGGGTGCAGCAGGAATAATAAAAACCCAGAGACAGATATTGGGGTTCAAGCTGAAGACCAGAGAAGCATAGCCCCCAAGCTACCTCTACCAACTGGGGTGATCCTATTCTCACCGTGACTGGAGACTAGATTGCCAGCATTGAGATCCTGCTCCTGTTTTATTTATTTATTTATTTATTTTGTTTTACGAGACAGGATTTCTCTGATTGTTTTGGAGGCTGTTGGTCCAGCCTGGCCTCGAACTCACAAAGATCTGCCTGCCTCTGCCTCCCGAGTGCTGGGATTAAAGGCGTGCGCCACCACCGCCCGGCCCTGCTCCTGTTTTATATACCTCTCTGGTGCTGGTATTAAAGGTGTGAGTTCCTTTAGACTGGTTTGCTCTCTGTAGCTCTGGGTGGCTTTGAACTTACAGAGATCCATCTGCCTCTGTATCCTGAATCCTGGAATTAAAGGTATGTGCCACCACTGCCTGGCCTCTGTGTTGTGGCTACTTTTGCATTCTGGTCTCCAGGCAAGCTTTATTAGATCATAAATAATGTATCACCACACTGGGGTACAAGTGGCTTGCCATTCATATAGTAGATATACCTGAACATATACAGGATTAGTGTGGGTTCTATGTAAGTACTATGGCAGTTTGTACAAAGGACTTGAGTGTCCAAGGATGTGGGTATATGCAAGTAGGTTTCTTGCTACTGCCTATGGATGTCAAAGATTCATTCAATGTTTAGTTGAGACTTTGAGACTTTAAGAAGTCTTTCTTTTTTTTTTTTTTTTTTTTTTTTTGGTTTTTCGAGACAGGGTTTCTCTGTGGCTTTGGAGGCTGTCCTGGAACTCGCTTGGTAGTCCAGACTGGTCTCGAACTCACAGAGATCCGCCTGCCTCTGCCTCCCGAGTGCTGGGATTAAAGGCGTGTGCCACCAACGCCCGGCTAAGAAGTCTTTCTATCAAGGAGGATTTTAACCAGATGCAAAGGTGATAATAATAAAATAGTCATTTGTGTATCCATTACACAGTTTTGAACTTTGTCTACAAGGGCAAAACAATGTAGTTATGCTAATTATTAAAAGGGAATGGTTATTAGTTAATTTTTATAAAGTAAATAGCTGTTCATTTTATAATAAAAATATTGAGTCTAGGTCTTAAGGGTCTTGCTATGTGGCCCAAGCTAGTCCCAAATTCCTGTCTCAGCCTTCTGAGTGGTAGGATTACAGATGTGTATAACTTAAAAACACATCCAGTAAATTAATGTATCAATTCTACTTTGTAAATATTTCTTTTTAAAAGATGTAAGCTGGATGGTGGTGGCCCACACCTCTAATGCCCACCCTGGGGAGGCAGAGTCAGGCCATCTCTGAGTTGGAGGCCAGCCAAGTTTCCAGAGTGAGATCCAGGACACCCAGGGCTACACAGAGAAACCCTGTCTTAAAAAACAAAACATAACAAAGAAAGATACAAGCATCGTTGTCTCAAAGCAGACAACTCAGGGCAGACATCCAAGAGCGCTTGGGTTTGAAACCTTGAGGCCAGTAGAGCACCTGGAAGCACCTGGCACGCCAGAGCTGTGGGGGTGTCAACCTGGATCAAGTGATTCATGAGTTAGTCCTTCTGCTTAAAATAACTAGTTTTTTAAAGAAAAGGATTCAGTCCATATCAATATTGAGCAGAAAACAGAGTTCCTGTATGTTCCCCCCCACCTCCACCCCTCCTCTACCCTCCCATCCCTACCCCCATTCTGAAATACACACAGTCTCCCCAGTTAGCAACATCGCTGGCCAGAGTGGCCCTTTTGCTACAGTTGTTAAATTCACATAGAGACATTGTTATCATCCAACTGGCTTGTGCACCTTAGGGTCTAGGCTCAGTTTTTTGGTTTTTTTTTTTGTCTGTTTTCAAATGTGCTAGCTACAAAACCAAAAGCCATATGCTGTTGGGCAAACTGGGACAGAGAGAGATGTATCCTCAGCAAAGGGTTTCTTCTGTGCTATTTGTAGGCTTTGGAAAATATTGTTCCATACGAGGTATTCTTACTGCCCTAATCCTCTGGGATTGTCTTGTATTTGCAGCTTAGTCTCTGGTGTAAGTGTCCATGTTTTCTTGCCTGTATTTCTAACCATTGGGAGACTCACCAGGATAACTGAGAGCCCTCGCTTTGAACCTAGTTGGCAATGACTGTGTTTTTCAGAGAGTGCACCACAGCTGTGTGTAGCATGATACATAAAAGACCCAGAGACAGATTTTGGGGCTCAAGCTTCAACCTGAAGGCCAGAGAAGCAAAGCACCCAAGCCAGTAGATCCTGCCTTCACAAATCCTCATTGGCAAGAGGCAAAAGCTCTGAATTTCTGTCTCCTCCTCCTCATATTCCTTTCTCTGCCCAGTCATATCGGAGCGATGGGGTTAAATGTGTGTGATCCCAGGTGCTGAGATCACCTGTGTGTGAGCTGTTTCTTTTAAGACTAGATCAATTTCGTGTAGTCAGTGTGGTCTTGAATTAACACAGATTCATCTACCTCTTCATCCCGAGTCCTGGGATTAAAGGTGTGTGCTTGCCTTCTTCTATGGCTAACTAGTGTAGCTGTTTTTCTGTTTTGATCTCTCTGTTTATAATAAATCATAAACAATATACCACCACAGATGTGCAGTGGTTTGTGAAATTGTTCTGTGATCCTTTTTTGTCCTTTAAGGTCAACTACAGAAGCAGCATGCATTACATAGCACCATTAATAACTTTGTTGTGTATAGATAGGTGCCTGGATTAGGATATGATGCTTCCAACACACGTTTCTGTAATAGCCCTTACATTCTTTATGCTGGAACAGTCTCACAGTACTTCCGGCGCCTGCAGAACCATCCAGTCTTGATGCCTGCAGCATTCATCTGTTCTGTACTTCAGCTGTGAGTGTCACTGGCAAACTTCTGACTCACTTCTGGGAACCTCATCATGGCTTTGTCCACTTGGTTTCCTCAAGGAGGATGTGAGCTGTACGCATCCTGAGTATGTTTACTCTGATTGAAAAAATGCTTGCATTAAGTTAATTTAGGACAGTTTGGGTGGCTAATGTCCAACTAGTCTCTCTTCTATGAATCTGGAGTGAAGTTTGCCTAGATCTGAGAAACTGCAGCTTGACTAGTCCCATAACTCACTTTTTAGATTATAGTAACTTGGCTTATTAAAATATCCATCCTCTGTTGCTTTTCAAGAAAACTGGAGGCCATATCAGTGAAATCTGACTTCTGTGTCTACCAGAGGCTAGAGAAGGTCTGTTCATATTCTCTTTCTACACTAAATCCTAGGTTATCCAGGGTGCCCTACAGGCACAGGGGCCCCAAACATTCTGTGTGGCCAGAATTCTTGCTGTCAAACCTGAGGGTGTTACTCCATTTTTACACCATCCACCGAGCTTTGTAACGTTTTCTGGAACATTTAGATGTTTTCCAGTAGATTACTTTTCATTTTGAAGGATGTAATAATGGTGTGTGGGACAGCTATCAAGAGTGCAGACACTGGGCCTAGAAGATGGAATACACTCCTTCCCTCCTAAGCTTGGAAGCCTCAGGAACCTTGAATATCACTGCCTAATGCCCTAAAAGAGGACCTGTGCTTTGAATGTGCCCTCTGCGTGTTGTAGGTCAGAGACATAACTCCCAGGCTTGTAAGATAATAGTATCTGGAGGTAACTAAGGTGAAGTGAGGTCTCAGGCATTTTAAGAGCAGAGGAAGACTCAGGTCAGGGAAGCAGAGGGTTAAGCTTCAGATCTTCCCTCCCCCTCTGCTCCTTCCTCCAAGTCCAAGCCCCCAGGCTCATACACAACTCTAAGCAAACATGCTGCGTCCTCTCCAGTCTCTTCCCCCAATCCCCAGGAACTGAGCAGATCCTGGTAGAACACCCTGCTGTCCTCTTTCCTGTGGACCCCTCAGCCCCTACTCCTAGACATCCCTGTTCCTAAGTGTCAGCTCCCAATACCTAGAAACAGACTTTACCTTATCTTACCCTTTAGCTGAAGCCCAAGACAAAGAGCTTAAAATAGCCTTTATTGATATGACCGATATCCTTGAAGAGGGTATTTATTAATTCCTTAAGGAAATTTATGAAAACAAAAACAAATGGTGGAAGTAAATGAATAGAAGAGTTCAAGACCTGGAAGTGGAACTAGAATCAATAAAAAGAATCCAAACTAAGGGAAATCTGGAAATGAAAATGCTAGGGACACAAATAGGAACCTAAGAGGCAAGCCTTTCTTACAGAGATGGAAGAAATGAATCTCAAGCATTGAAGACAGAGTATAAGAAATGGATGCATTGGTCAAACAAAATGCTGAATCTGAAAATTTGCTCCTGGAATAAAACATCCAGGAAATCTAGGATGCCATGAAAAGACCAAATCTATGAATAATAGGAACAGAGGAAGAGAAGAAACCCAAGTCAAAGGCACAGAAAATATTTTCAATAAAATCATGGAAAAAATTACTCTAACCTAAAGAAGGAGATGCCTAGGAAGGTATAAGAAACACAAAGAACACTAAGTAGCCTGTATTAAAAAGAAAGTTACCTCAGCACATAATAACCAAAATACTACATGTGCAGAACACAAAAAAGGATATTAAAAACTGCAAGTCTGACCAAGTAACATATAAAGGCAGACATACTAGAGTTAGACCTGATGTCTCAACGGAGACTCTAAAACCAGAAGGGTCTAGATACAGTGCTGCAGACTCCAAGACATCTCACACGCCAGCCCAGACTATTATACTTACAGAGAGATGGAGAAAAATAAGACATTCCATGTTAAAAAAGTAATATTTATCTACAAATACAACCCCACAGAAGAAACTAGAAGGAAAAAGCCAACTTAAATAGGTAACCACACTCAAGAAAATACACAGGGAATAGATAATCCCATCAAAAGAGGACACACACACACACACACACATACACACACACACTAAAAATAGCAGAAATGAAGCAATACTGCATATTGATATCTTTCAACACCAATGGTTTCACTACTTTGATAAGAAGACAAACAGAATGAATGTAAAAACAGGTTCCATCCTTCTGCTGCATCCAAGAAACATACTTTAACACCAAAGCTAGACATCACCTCAGGACAAAAAGCAAATGGGCCTAAGAAGCAGCTGGGGTGTAGCCATTTTAATATCTGACAAAACAGACATAAAACAAAACTAATCTGAAGAGACAGAGATGAGCACTATATACTCAAAGGAAATTTCCATCAAGATGACATTGCAATTCTTAACAACTTTGCACCAAACACAAGGGCATCCAAGTTCATGAAAGAAACACCTCTTCAGTTTATATAACATATTGACATAGTGATAGTGGGAGACTTCAATAGCACACTCTTGCCAGGAGACAGGTCACCCAGGCAATAACTAAACAAATGCTTGAGATAACTGATATTATAAGCCAAACGGACCTATCAGGTATTCACAAAACATTTCACCCAAGCACAAAACAATATACTGTTTTCAAAATACAACCTGGACCTTACTCCAAAATTGACCACGTACCTGGACACCAAGCTAGTCTTAACAGATACGAGAAAATTGAAGTTAACACCCTGCACCCTTTTTGACCAGATATTGATGACAACAGAAAGTTTACAAACTCACAGAAACTAAACAACTGAGTGGAAAATGGATCAAGGAAGAAACAAAGAGAAATGTAAAACTTTTCAGAGTTGAATGGAAATGAATACACAATACAACCAAACTTACGGGGCACAGTGAAAGTGACTCTAAGAGGCAAGCTCACAGCACTAACTGCCTGAATAAAAAGCTGGAGTGACCCGACACCAGCAATTGAACATCACACCTGACAGCTCTAGAGCAGAAAGAAGAGATCACATGCAAAAGGGGTGGATGGCAAGAAATAATCAAACCCAGGGCAGAATCAATAGAATAGAAACAAACAAACAAACTGAAAAAAATCAGTGAAACAAGGAGTGAGTTCTTTGAGAAAATTTAGTAATCCTGATGAACCCTTATCCAAATTAACTAAAACAAGAGGGTATTGAAATTATCAAAATTAGAAGTGAAATGGGGACATAACAAAAGACACTGAGGAAATTCAGAAAATGATAAGGGGCTATTTTAGAAGTCTGTACTCCCTCAAATTAGAAGATCTGAAAGAAAAGGATAATTGTTGAGTGCAGCCTTCCCACCAGCCTGGTTCCAGAGCCGCATCAATCCCAAGTAAACACACAGGAGGCTGTATTAATTATGAAGCTGTTGGCCGTTTGCTTGGTTTCTTACTGGCTATCTCTGATTTAAGTATTTAACCCATAATTGCTAATCTAAGTATTTCACTTACTGGAGAAAGGGTCCGGACCTCTTACTTCTATGGTGGCTATATGATGACTCCCTGTGTTTCTCTTTCCCAGAATCCTCCTGGACTCCTAGTCCCACCTATCTTGCTTCCCTATTGGCCAACAGTGCTTTATTGACATATACACAGGACTTCCCCATCAGATAATAATCTAGGTATATACCACCTTCCAAAGTTAAATAAGGATCAGATAAGCAATTTAAACATCCCTATAACCCCCAGTGAAATAGAAACAGTAATTAAAAGTTTCCCTGTCTCGAAAAAAAAGTCTCCCAGCCAAAACAAACAAAAACCTAGGTCCAGATGGTTTTAGCACAGAATTCTTATCCAAATTTCAAAGAAGAGTTAATGCCAATACTCCTTATAATGATTGACAAAATTGAAACAGAAGGAACATTGCCCAATTTGTTTTGTGGGGCTGCTGTTACACTGATACCCAAACCACATACAGACCCAACAAAGAAAGAGAATTATAGACCAACTTCCCTTTTGAACAATGATACAAAATTCTCAATAAATATTTGCAAACCGAATCTCAGAACACATCAAAAAGACCATCCACAATGATCAAGAAGGCCTAATCCCAGAGATGCAGGGATGGTTCAACATACATAAATTGGTTAAGTGTAATCCAACATACAAACAAACTAAAAGACAAAAACCACAGGGTCATCACATTAGATACAGAAAAGGCCTTCAACAAAAATCTAACACTCCTTCATGATAAAAGTCCTGGAGAGATTAGGGATACAAGGGACATAACTCAACATAATAAGGGCAGTCTACAACAATCCCATAGCCAACATCAGCTTTGAGTCTGCAGGACCTGGACCCTTCACATGACCCTGCAGATCACAGAAGGGCTGTTGGAATGGTTCAACTCATAACCCTGGTTCTGGGCCAGGGCAGTTGCAGAGTTGATCAGCCAGCCAGCCAGCTCTCCTCCTTCCTCACCTCCAGGGGGAGCTCTCCACCACTGCCCTGGCTAGTTCACCCCTTGCTGGAAAGAGCAAGGGGCAGGGCCAGTTCTCCTGTTTTCATGCTGTTCGGGTTGACTCCCCGACATCTAGACCATCAGAGCCAGCTCTGTGTTCCCAGGTGAGGTGCAGGGGACACTTTCCTGGGTGTTGAAGATGATAAGGTCAGCTCTCTCAGCCACCGCAGGTGACAGGTCCAAGGGTGGGAAGGGCATCTTTCCTTCACTCTAACCCCCACATGGAAGATGAGGGTCATTCTCACATCCTCTGGGCCAGTTCAGCAGGGCCTCTGCCACCAGGGGAGCTCTACCGTGCTGTCCAGGTGAGGCTCAGGGCCCACTAAAACACACACATACATGAAGGCGGTCTAAATGAAGTCACCAAATAAAGTGGGAGACAGAGCCCCAACTGGCTGTCTTTTGTCACTGAATGAAGCTTCCAGTAATGTGTAGTCTTCCTGTCATCTGCCTGGGTCCTGCAGCTGTCTTGGTCCCCAAATAACACATGAAAAAACACTTTATTAATTATGAAGCTGTTGGTCGTTTTCTATGGTTTCTTATTGGCTAGTTCTGACTTAATTATTAACTCATAACTGCTAATCTGAGTATTTCTACATGGTTTTCTCTTACTGGAGAAAGGGTCTGGGCCTCTTACTCCTCTGGTGTCCTACATTGTGACTGACTGTGCCTCTGTTTCCCAGAATCCTCCTCAACTCCTAGTACCACCTATTTTGCTTCCCTATTGGTCAACAGTGCTTTATTTAATCAACCAATAAAACTACATGTACACAGGACTTCCCCCATCATCTCCTCTTTTCTGTCTAAATAAAAAGAAAGGTTTTATCTTTAACATAGTCAAATTATATATAACAGAACAGTTATCAAGTAAGAACTATAATTACAATATTTAGTCCATTAACATTTAGTAAGATTCAAAAAAAGTATTTTATCATCTATCCTATCTTTGTGAGTCCAAAGTCTTATATGTAGCTTATCTTTTATCATAACTAAGGAAAACTATGATTATAACTATCTGTCTTCACCTCCAGCAAAGACCACAGAAGGATAATATATAAACACTAAAATTGACAGAGACATCTTGCTACCTGGACAGTCACTCAAAGTTCCTCTGCAACACTGGGGCATCCATCTTCAACCCATAGGCCACAGTGTGTCTGGAAGACTTCACAACAAAGCAGGATATTTTAAACTGTCCATCTGCATTGGCAGTCTGTCAGTCATTTTTTCTGTGTCCTGCAGAATGCCTGGCAGACTCTTCCATGAAGCAGGAGCCCTTTAGGACTGACCCATCAAGTTCAGCAGTCACTTTGCTGTGGGTCCTGAATGTCCAGTTAATACAACAACAGTCAAATGGTCCAGGAAAGAGCAGTTTCTTGCCCAAATGGCTAATCTTTCCACGTTGAAAGCAAACTCCATAATGAGTTTCTTTGATGCCCATCTTCCTCTCAGACGGTGCTGCCAGGAGCAGACATTTCTCATTGTCAAGAAAAATCCTAAACCATTTTAAATGCCATTTTCTGAAGGTCTTTGAAAGGTTTGAAGACTATCTACCTATCTCAAATATATCTCTGTATATCTAGAAAACCTAATAAACCTAACCATAAGTTCTGACTATTGTAAATAACTATCTATAACCTGTATTTAATTATATATTGCATTTTAAAATGAGTTATATAAACACAATACCTAAACAAGAGGAGAAATATACATATCACAAAAATGATCCTAAATTTGTATTCATAAATGAAAATCCATTCCAATACAAAGTATTCATTTCTATACCATAATCTCCCTTTTACCTTTAAAAAGAGATTGGTTATGATCATTAACCATTTATAAGCAAGCCCATTTAAATGAAAACAAAAATTTATAAATGATATTTGTGAATTTGGGCATTGTTTATTCCAAACTGCTTCCTACTGGTTGGGGGCACTGTCCATACAGTGGGAATCATGACAAAACATAGAAACCTAGCTAAGTCCTTGTTTTTGTAGTTTGTATGGCTGTAGCGTCCCAGCTGTTTCAGATGCTGGACCACCTGGGACATTGCCTCAGGGGGGTCTTGCTTCATCACACGTTAGTCTGGAGGGAATCCATAGTTTTTCATTTTCTGTGGAAACACAAGCAAAATCTCTTTTCCAAAGTAACCTGTCCTTACACTTAAATTTTGAAGTCAAGGCATTTTCAAAAGATATAAGTTGGATTAATTCAGCTGCATTTATAATCAAGTGTGTTTCAGCAGTTGTTCCTTCCTTAGCAATTGAAAAACTGAACGACAACACAATAGCATACAGTATCCAGACTCTCTGTGTATTTTCCATCCTTATGTGGCTTTTTTATTTATCTATTTATTATTATTACTCTATTTCTTTGACTTTCATTTATTTATTTTTGCTCTGAGATGGTGTTTCTCTGTGGAAATCTGCCTGCCTCTGCCACCACAGTCCAGCGTGTCCATTTCTTTTACCACCATCCTGTTTTTCTCTCTCTCAGGCCTATGTATATTTTTAAACACACTGTAAACCTTTTAGAGGCTTTACTTTATCTGAATCTGACTTTACTGTAAATCTTCATGTTTTTCTGGCCACTTGTCTTTTATCTGCTAAACAACATTGCTAAAGTGGAAACAGCCGCTGGCTTCTCAACGTGGCGGGCACAAGTTTGCCACCTGCGTTGGGAGCTGTGCTCACCCACTTGGAGATGTGGTCACTGCCACTGTCAGCTGCTGGTGCGCACCATTCTATTGTTGGCAGGGCCTCTTAAAAGAGCCTTGCAGGTTGCTGTCGTTGTTTTGCTGCTTATACCAAGTCAGGAAGACTCCCTTAAGGGAGCCACTTGAGTCTGCTTGAGCCCACCTGAGAAAAATGCTGCTACCAAGAAGCCATGCTTCTCTCTCTTCTCTTGTTTCTAAATTCCCTTTTAAGCTTTTGTCATTCTACCATGATCCTGCTCCTGACACCAGCTCCCACTACTGGGACTGATAACATCTCATTAAATTTTTAGCCAAAGCCATCCCATGGGAGCCCCCAACAACCCAGGCTATTGCCAAGACTGTAGGTTGTTCTTCACAAACTGACAACAATGTTTCTTTGCTGAAGACTATACCTACACAGCATGTTGACAGGGAGAAGTTGAGCTCCTGCCTATATAGAGCCTTCACTGCTATTTCCCATCGCCCTACAGGCTACCCAGAGAGAAACATAAACACCAGCTCAGTCATAAGCACTTTGATCTACAATGGTGTCCTGCTGTAAGCTACGATAGTGCTATGATGACGCAGAGCTTGTAGGAGTAGCCGACTGCCTTAGGGATTCTATTGTGGGGAGAAGACACCACCACCGTGGCAACTCTTACAAGAAAAACACTTAATTGGGGTGGCTCCCTTGCAGTTTCAGAGGTTCAGTCCATGATCATCATGGCAGGAAGCATGGCAGAATGCAGGCAGACGTGGCGCTGGAGAAGGAGCTGAGAGTCCTGCATCTCAGCAACAGAAAACGGTCTCCCCCACTGGGAGGAGCTTAAGCATAGGAGACCTCAAACCCATTCCCACAGTGACACACTTCCTCCAACAAGGCCACACCTACTCCAACAAAGCCACGCCTCCTAACAGTGCCACTCCCTTTGGTGGACATTTTCTTTCAAACCACCACACCAAACAATAGCTGATTTGACTTAAGGCCCACTCCGCAAGATGGAATCCCCAGCATTGCTTGGGTGACCAAGAACCTGAGACTATATAGTCCAGGGACCTGGGGCAAAACCAAATACTGCTGTTCTTGGGGAAATAGTGACAATAAAATGACTCCTAATGACATTCTGCTATGCTCATGGATCAGTGCCTTGCTCAGCCATTGTTAGAGCAGCTTCTTCCTGCAGCAGACGGGACAAACACAAAGACACAAAGACCACAGCCAGACATTATGCAGAGAGAGAGGAGAGAGAGAGAGAGAGAGAGAGAGAGAGAGAGAGAGAGAGAGAGAGAGAGAGAGAGAGAGAAACAGAGAGAGAGACAGAGACAAAGAGAGAGACAGACACACACACAGAGAGAGAGAGAGAGAGAGAGAGAGAGAGAGAGAGAGAGAGAGAGAGAGAGAGAGAGAGAGAGAGAGAGAGAGAGGAGACCTTGAAACACTCAGCTCTAAATGGATGTTTCTATCAAATCCCTTCCCCTCAGGGCTTAGGGAACCCTGTGGAAGAGGAGACAGAAAGACTGTAAGAGTCAGAGTGTACAGGGCCCCTGATCTCAGTAGGCCCTGAAACCTTAGCACAACTGACTCCATGATGGAAATGCCATTCAAGCTGTACAGCTCAGCATATACACAGCAACACCTGCCAAAACTAAAACAAAGGCTAATCCATTAACGTCCGTATAGCTCTGGGAAAGTCCCCAAATGTACTAACCTTGATTTTTAGCTTCTGTAGTTCCTCTTCTGGATACTGTTCTTGTTAACTGAAGTATGACAACCCAGAACATGGCTTTTTTGTGTGTGTGCTTAAAAGCCCACCCTGAGAAAACTGTGAGGCTATACTGGGATCTCAAATACCAGTGTAGTTGAAGGCTGGCTAATATGAACTTGCTATTGGCTTAAACCTATGTTCAACAGAAGGGATAGAAAACCCTAAGAAAACAAGGCCCTCTAAATAAACATGAACAAAGCTCCTATGAACTCAGAGACTGAGGCAGCATGCCCGTGCTCTGCATGGGTCTGCACCAGGTCCTCTGTGTATATCGTGGCTTCCAGTTTTGTTTGTTTCTGGAACTCCTGCGTGCAAATGAGTGAGTCACTGGTTCTTGTGCCTTCTCTTGGGCTCTTTTCCTCCTATCTGTTCATTTTGTCCAGTTCTAATGTGACTTTTTTCTTACTTTATTCTAGGAAAAGAGCGGAAGAGAGGCACTGAGTTGGTTGCTTGTTGTGCCTCACTGTGTGACATTTTCCATCAGGTTAGGACCCAGCAGGAAGTAAGTGGCAGCTGCTGGCTCTATGCTCTGGGCCTTTCCAGCTCTAGAACCTTGAGCCTCATAAGCTTCTACTTTTTAAGGCCCCAGACGCGGGTATTCTGTTATGAAACAGAAAACACATTCAGAGAGGAGACAGTAATATCTAACTCAAACAGTAGCTAGGATGGCAGGTTTGTCATTGGCTCCAGTGTGTTCAAGCTTTCTGATTTTAAACGTGCATAACTATTCTAAAGGAAAGTTGTACAGAATACGGCATAAAATTTAAATAGGAGACATACAATTTTACAACCCTCTTAACAACATCTTGTCCCTTTCCATCCTTCAGAGGTTTCCACAGAGTTCCATAGACCTTAATATGAAGCTACCCCTCTAATTTCAGGAGTGAGAATCTCTTCCTTCCTTCCTTCCTTCCTCCCTCCCTCCCTCCCTCCCTCCCTCCCTCCCTCCCTCCCTCCCTCCCTCCCTCCCTCCCTCCCTTCCTCCCTCCCTTCCTCTCTTTTTCTCTTCTGAGACAAGATCTTCCTATGTAGCTCTGGCTGTCCTGGAACTCACTATGCAGACCTCAAACCTAGGCTGGTCTCAAACTCACAGAGATTCACCTGCTCTGCCTCCTGAGTGCTGGGATTAAAGGCGTTCACCACCATGCCCAGCTAGGGGTGAGAATTCTTATCTTAAATCAGACTGTTAGAAGGCTTAGACTTTACAGATGGGAAGGCTAATACAGCCTGGCCAGATTCCAGGAAAACTTGATTTCATTTAGTTCCTGCACAGTTCATTTGGATTGTATGACTATGTCAAAAGGCACAATCCAGAGACAGAGGCAGATACGCAGATACTTGTGTGTGTGTGTGTGTTTCTCAGTTTACAGGGTAAGGTCTAGTGCCCTGACCTTCCAGAGGACTGAATGTGACTTTCATGAGGCACTTGTGTGGTATTCTAAGGTTTTGTTCCTATACAAAGTTTCAGCTTCTGTCTCCCTAAAGGCCTGGTCTTTGTCTGCTAGAATGAGTCTGTCTGATAATTTTTCATTTCGGGAACCTCCCTGAAGCATCTTGCATCTGCTTTTGTCATGTCCTCATTGCCATGCATTATTTCACTCAGGGGTCTCTGGCTTTCATTCTAGAAGCCTAGAGGCTATGAAATGTGTATTGCCAGATATATGTATATATCATAGGACATTTTTGTACAGATGAACAGAAAGGCAGCCTCTCAAGTAGAATTAAATGAAATAATAAAGGAATCTTATAAGTCTCAAAGATCCCATCAAAATTCTTGGATGGATTTCCTCAGACCTGGCAAGTAGAAGTATAGCTGCATTCTCACTGACCTAAAAAATATTAAAATATTGGCAGTAGCTAACTAATTTCAAGCCTTAACATCATTTTTGGTTATGCAGAATTTTTATGGAAACACAGAGTGGTTTCCCATGGTTGATACAGTGTGAAGAAACTCAGTAAAGGAAATATAAGAAGCTCAAAGGGCTGAAGGGTCTTTATGCAGACACAGGAGGCCTCTGCCCACAGGTTCTGAACCTCACTTTTTCTCCTGTATAAAATGGGGCTAATAGGGACAGTGACATGGTTCATTGAATAGGGACAGCTGCCACCAAGTCCAATGACCTCAGCTGGATCCCTGGGACCCACACAGTAAAGGGAGAGATGCACTTTTTCTCCTGACTCCAGTTCAGGTCTCCATGGCGTCCTCTTAGAATTCTTTGCCATACCCTATCAGTGCGAGTGCTGTGATACTACAAACCTGTATGTGTGTAGGTCACATATAAATATGTATCTTATACCTGCACAAACACACGTTCAGCTTCTGTGTCCACGGTTAATGCCTGCATACCATAGACACAATGCTCAGTCAGGTTCTGTGTCCAAGGCTCAGGACTGCACACCACGGACATGCCACTCAGGTCCATGTCCACAGCAGCAAACACTTTTCAAGTCACTGTGACAAGATATCTGAGAAAACAAAAGAGGAAAGATTTTCCCCCTTCCTAGTTTCATTTCACTATGGTGGGATGATGTGGCAGAGCAGCCCGAGTCAGCCATGGCAGACAGGAAGGAAAGCCGCACAGTCCCTGGAAGGGGTCAGGGCTAGCCAGACGTAGCCTCCTCCCCAATCCACCCACAGTCTATTTACAACTCTGAGAGCTCCCAGCAAACACGGGGAAAGACACCCCAGGGGCATGGCTCAGCAGTCTCCTAGGTGCTCTCAGGGCAGTCAAGACTAACCGCCACACACAGATACTCAGCTGTGTTTAACATGTAGCTTTTAGTAACCACCGTGATGCGATTCATTACTGAAAATGAAAGACTGCTCTTCTAAGAGAACCAGACAAGGAGACTGACTTCTGTTCTAGACCTACTGAGTGTAAAGCACATTCAAGCCTTGTAACTGAAGATGCTAAGCGGGCATTGGAGTAGCAATGCCTGGGGCTTCACAAAGAAGTCTGTAACAGAGGTGAACGGTTGGAACCTGGGGTAATAGAGGTGAATGGTTGGAACCTGGGGTAACAGAGGTGAACGGTTGGAACCCGGGGTAACAGAGGTGAATGGCTGGAACCTGGGGAACAGAGTGAATGGTTGGAACCTGGGGAACAGAGGTGAATGGCTGGAACCTGGTGATCATAGGATAACTGTGGTATGGGTTGCTTATGGAAAAGAGGTCGAATGCTGAGATTCCATTCTAATGTGTATTCAAGCAGCTTGGGGCAGGAAATTGGCCATTCCACTTGCTTAAAAATTGATTTAGTTTTCAGTATGTATAAATCATGGATTCTACATAATCTAGATGAAAGCCACTCCTGAAGTGTGGCTGGCTAGGTCATAGGCACTGCAGGAGAGCCCAGTACTATTTATTAGTCTGTTAAATAGTTGTAAACTGCCTCCTAAGTTCCTGTCTTTATGCTTGTAGATTTGTGCATCTCTCAACCCTAATAAGAGAAGCTTCTTTTTTTTTTTCAGTAAATGGTGATTAAAATGTGCTTTTTTTTTTTCTGAGAAAGCATAGAATTCAGACTGGCCTCAAACATTCTAGACAGCCCAGGATGACCTTTAACTCCTGATCCTCCTGCTTCTACCTTCCAAGTGTGGGGAGTACAGGTGTGTGCCATTGTGCCTGGGCAGCGAGAGAAAGGAAGAAAGAAAGAATTGGAGTACCAGGGGCAAACCCAGGGCATCATGCCTGCTGGTAAGCATAAATGCACTTTATAGTTGAGCTGATTCCCAGATCATTTTCTTACTGCGTCAAATTGGATGCACTTTGTCTCTTCTTCAATAGACTACAAAGTTGCTTGAATCCCTGGACCGCATACATGCTAAGCCCTATAAATGTTCTGCCACTGAGCTGTACCCCAGGCCCCTTTTCAATAATTTAAAAATCATAAAATCGATTTATTTCCATTTCGAATGCATCAGTCCCTCATACAAAGGCCTTTTATTTTCCTATTTGTGCAAGTTTCTTGCTGTCAATATTCTGGAATTCTTCCACACAATAATCAGTGTGTGTTGCTTAGAAAAGCCCTTCCATGTGTCCAGCTGTAGAGTAAAAACCCCTTCAGGGAGTCTCTTGTGTGCCCTTTCATATGACCTTTGACCTGGTTTGATTTATCCAAGAAGCACCAGGCTTCTTTTGCTTGTGAATTATTGAAAAGGCACCAAACAGCAGTTCCCATTCTAACACACACACACACACACACACACACACACACACACACACACACACACACACACCCTTAGGGGAAGTTACCAAGTTGACTTTTCTGGAAGGG
Source organism: Mesocricetus auratus (assembly GCF_017639785.1). Classification (NCBI taxonomy): domain Eukaryota; kingdom Metazoa; phylum Chordata; class Mammalia; order Rodentia; family Cricetidae; genus Mesocricetus; species Mesocricetus auratus. The sequence continues at coordinate 10,680,591 of NW_024429195.1, forward strand.
TGCTTATAAAGTCAAATAAGTTGGAGAGGAAGGAAAGGAATTCAGTAGCTGTTTCAAGTCAAATTGCTTCACTCAATGGACGAGCTATGATTCTATTTGAAGGAAGTGGCAGAAATGTTAAAGGACCTCGGAAGTCTTGAAGTCTGAACAAGACACCCCAAGACCATGTTCTCAGCACAAAGAAGATTTATTTACAGCCCGGAGGGACATAGGTCAGGGAATAAGGGATAAAGGCAGGAGATAGAAGGCAGGGGAGCAGGGGGAGGGGAAAAGAGAAAGGGGACAGGGGTCTTTGTCCCAGAGGACAAAGGACTGCCTCTGGATAGAGAGGTGACCCATAGGCAAATATCAATTTATAAAAGGGAAAGGGGAATTCGAGGTGTAGCCCAAAGGGGGCTTTTGATGGCTGGGCCTTGATTGTCAGCTCAGACTCAGGAGGAGGAAGAGGCCAAATAAGGGAATGGATCTTGGTGGCCAGCTCTAGGAATGTAATCTGATGGTTTAGCAAGGCAGAGGGACTTGGGGAGAAGGGTAAAAGGCAAAACCTGTTGGTGACATGTTTGCCATGTTTGGGCCTGTGTTTGCCTACTAGAACCCTTTAATGTGTTCATTTCTTTTCCATGTGGCAAAGGGTTGTTTGTGGAAACTTTATTTATTTATTATTATTATTTTGTTTTAAAAGACAGGGTTTCTCCATATAACAACAGCCATGGCTGTTCTAGAACTCACTCTGTAGACGAGGCTTGCCTTGAGCTCACAGAGATCTGTCTCCCTCTGCCTCCTGAGTGCTGGGATTAAAGGCGTGCACCACCACCGCCCGGCTCTGTCTCCAGTTGTATGATTCAGCCTGTCCAGTTGCTAAGAGGCTGAGTAACAACAGCCAAGGGTCTGAGCTCTTGTTTGCCAACAGAATCCCAGTAGCTCTCTTGGGAACAGAGGCAGCCCAGATGCTCCCAACAATGTCAAATGGAGACGCTGTGTCTTCCGCAGGGTTCACCAAACATGCTTAGAAACTACTCAAGGTGGCAGGTGTGATATAGAACACTTTTCTAGTTTTCGTATCCACACTTGTATTCAAATTTTTTCTCTCATTCTCCCTGTCTATAAAACCAGTTTCTTTCAGAAATTTATCATTGTGTGAGTTTCCTGCCAAACAGAACAGTTCCCTTTCCTTCCTTGGTGGTAGCTTCCTCCTCCTCTCCATTCCTTGTCCATACTCCTTCTTGTCCCCTCCTCCCCGTTTCTTCCTTTCCTGCCTTCCAGGAAGCAGGAGTTACTTTGCCTGTGGTTTTAAATGGAATATCACGGGAGTGGAGTGATTTTAATTTTAACCATCCCATTACAGGCCCTGCGTTCTCCACTCCGTTCTTTGGCTCAGTGCGCCCTGCAGGGCTGCTGGTGAACACCATGCCAGGCACTAAGGAGATGGCAGGGGACATGTAGCGACAGGAAGCTACAGTTTGCAAGGGACCAAAGACATGGTTTTAATTAGTGAATTACAGCTGTAAGGTAACTGAAAGACAAAAGTATAACACATTTAGTTCTCCACATCTCCAGGAGTTCCCAGCTGTGCGGTCCAAATACAGTTCATAGAGCTGTGAGCAGGTTGTTGTTATAACCAGAGGAAGGAAGTGAGTGCAGGTGTTCCTATTGGATGCAGCTCCTGTCTATCACAAAGGAGTAAGTGCTGGTGGTTGGCTCAGACCCAGCTACTTGTTATAATGGTAGGTTATAGTCTGGTTATAGTTCAAGTTAGATAGCGGTTCACTGTGTAAAAAAGAAATCTTTAGGTTTGATTCCAAGCATGTTCAGAGGCAGTTTGGGGCTGAAGTTAATTCAATGAACAAATTCACTATGAAGAAGGGTAAGGCCGATATGGTGGGAAGAGCTAATTGGGCATGATAGAGGGCAGTTGGAGGTAGACTCAGGAATAAGTAGGGACTAGGGGGACTAAGGGTTGGGGCTCACTTCCTGAGCGATGATAAGCAGAAGCAATGGCTATGAAAGGTCTTGAGACCGAACAAATAAGGGTTGAGTCGGGGAAGCAAAAAAGGCTAATGGATGCCTAAACTCAGTGCCCAGTGAGTCTGAACTGCCAACCCCTCCCACCCCAACCCCACCCCCACCCCCCACCATGGACCAGGGCTTCATCCTCTGTGTGAGTTTAAGGGCTATCTGATTACAGCCGGGGGGGGGGGGGGTGTTAGGGTTTAGCTATTGTAGGGTGTATGTGAGGCAGACATAAACATCACGGACAGAGGTGTGTAAGGAATGAACCTTTATTCTAATCTTACAAGCCCCTTCCTTTGTACAGTTCAAAGAACCATTTTTTCCCTTGTCCTTTGAAGGCGGTTTTTCATGTCTTAATCTGCAGGATAAAAGTTGGAGTCAGCTGTTGAGGGGGAAGTATAATGGGAGATAACATTGGAGGGGAATGGCCTCATTCTTCCTCTAGATAATAACCACAGGCCCTAAAGACTTGAGGACGGGCTGGGGGGGGTGAGGATTTGGGACTTGGCAGGGAGAAGGTTATGTTCATTTGTGGAGTCCAGAATTAACTGACCGTGCATGAAGAGTGTGTTAGCCACACTGAGGCCAGGTGCTGGGAAAGAATGAAGATCCCCTTTCCTTCCTCTTCAGAGACACAGCCAAAGTAAGCCAGGGCTGGACCAGCAGGATAATGGTATGTTCCAGGATTGCTTAGCCTGTGTGTGTGTGTGTGTGTGTGTGTGTGTGTGTGTGTGTGTGTGTGATGTTGATTATATTAATTGAGATTAGAAGACCCATCCTAAAAGAGGCTGCACCTGGGTTTGGGTATTGGCCTATAGAACAAAGAGAATGTGAGCGGAAACGAGCTTTTGTTGCTCTCTTTCTGACTGGGGATACCATGTGGTCAGGCATCTCAAGTTTCCGAGGCAATAACTTCCAATCCCGTTGATGGCCTATGACTTTGCACAACTAACCAAAAATGCACCCTCCCTCTAGAGCGCTGCTTTCGTCAGGATATTTTACCACAGCAACAAGGAAAGAAAGCGAGACACGGCTCCGTGTGCACTGAGTATCAGAGGTCTCGATACAGGTCAGCATGGCTGTGAGGATGGCAGCAGCAGAAGTCTGGGGAGCAGCACTGAGGGCCATAACCCCCAGCAGAGCTTTAGAGGGGTCCTCAGAGGTCCAAGCAAAGGCTCCTTTGATCCTCCTGTCAGCCAGTGTCCAGTAGCATGCTCCCGCCTCCAGAAAGCAATGGCCTCTCATTTCCTTCTAGATCTCATGTGGATGCTTTTCACTCACAGACTCACGGGAACCCAGAAGACAATGGATGGCAGATCCATGGCTCCTAGTTTCTTTTGTGTGAGGCTCAGAAAGTACTTGAAGAGGACGGTGTTAAGGCTAGGTTAACAAAGGAACGAGTCAGCCAAGATGTGACCCCTGAGCCAGACATGGTGGCGTGTCTTTAATCCCAGCATCCAGGAGGCAGAGGCAGGAAGAGTTTTATGAGTTGGAGGCCAGGCTAGTCTGCATAGTGAGTCCTGGTCAGTCAGACATACACAGTGAGATCCTGTCTCAATAAAAAGAATCCCTACCCCTACAAAAAAACGCACACAAAACCAAAACCAAAACACACACACACACAAAACCCACCACCACCACCACCACCACCACCACCACCACAACAACAACAACAAAACCCACTGGGGGTGGGCTTAGAGGTTTCAAAAATCCCATTCCCAGCCCAGTCTCTCTGTTCCTGCTGCCTTTGTTTGGATCTGGATGTAGAACTCTCAGCTACCAATGTCTGCTGCTGTGCACCCCTCCCCCAATAATGGACTGAACCTCTGAAACTGTAAGCAAGCTATGATTAAACACTTTCTCTTTATAAGAGTTGCCATGGAGCTGGGTGTTGGTGGCGCACACCTTTAATCCCAGCACTTGGGAGGCAGAGGCAGGCGGATCTCTGTGAGTTCGAGGCCAGCCTGGTCTACAAAGTGAGTTCCAGGACAGCCTCCTCGACCCTGTCTTGAAAAAAAAAACCAAAAAAAAAAAAAAAGAGTTGCCATGGTCATTGTGTCTCTTCATAGCAACAGGATGGGGAGAAAGGCACAGCCCATGCAGAAAGTTCTCTAAACCTGAATAACCAATGTTCAGACTGTCTGACAATAAGTGCGATACAAGTTGAAAAGTCAGCTAGGGATAAGCAATTTTTCTTTACAAATCTACAAACACCAGAAATAGAAATTTGATATTTTTCCAGGCATTTATTTGTTCATTAAATCCTCTGTAATCCTGAGATATTGTCTCCTATACATTTGTATATATCTGTATCTATCTATCTATCTATCTATCTATCTATCTATCTACCTATATCTATATGCATGTATACTTATATGTGTTCATATTTAAATGTAAAAAAAAGCAGAGGCTGTACTATGTGTGTTTCCTGGAAACCATTACCTGTTTGTCTTGTGGTACTCAACTTAAACAAAGAATTTGGATGTTTCCTGCGATTTCTGGATTCTTTCCTTCATAGCAACTGGCTGACATCAGAGCAAAACTTTCTTGGGTTTGGCCTCACAAATGGAACTCAGATGGTTTACTCAGATAAGTAATTCTTAGGGAAAAAAAACCTCACTGGAAGTAAAACGCTTGTAGGACTGTGAGAAGGGGCATAGGTTAGTCTGTGATAACAGACATGATTTTTTTTTCTGTGGAAAAACCTTGAGTGTCCTGGATCTTTGCTCAATGCAGAGACCATGGATACAGTATTCCATAACAACAACAACAGCAACAACAACAACAAAAGAGGTGCGTGCCTTGGAGGATGTATTGTCCTGATTTATCAAAGTCTGGACTTTCAAAACAATCAATCTTGAGAAAGTGGGTGCTGTTGTGTAAGAGTTTTAAACTACTCAAACTAGCTTCAGGAAGTCCCTGAAACTGACCAGATTTGCTAGGCTCCTCCCCGCTGGAGTAACCAATAAAAGCTGAGAGTCCCTCTCAGAGGGAAGGAAGTTGAGTTGCAAAAAAGACTCTGATACCAGAGTTGCTGACTGCAAGAAGCAAAACCATCTGAGCTGCCTGGAAGAGGTTTGGACAACTGAGGTACCTGTTCAACCTGTTGCGTGACCTGCAGGCTGTGCAGTGTTACAAATTGGGAATGCAATGGTTGTAATGTTTATGAATCCCATGTTTCTTGCAAAACTACAAGGATTTTCCCTCTGGGTTCAGGATTTTGGGGTGGAGCACATATTTGTCTAGAGTCTAACAGTTGTTTCCAGAATTTTCCTATGTTTTTTTGACCCAGTAACCTTGGAGATAGTATGCTATCAGGGGGGTAGTGGGGAAGGCTTACAAATTTCCAGTGACTCGCCTCTTATCTCCTCATTGTCTCTAATTGTGGTTTTTCCCCCTTAAACTTGTTGTGCTAGGTTTGTGGAATCCCAGAGACTAACCCAAGGAGTTGACACTTTTGATGCAAAAGCAAAAGGTTTCTTTCTATTGTTCAAGCTGCCCAGCTCGGATCTCACTCCATGGTGGGGAGATGAGATGCCAACCAGGCAAAAAGAGAAGCTTTTAAAGGGAAAAAAGGGGAGGGGGGAGTCCTGAGATCGCAAGTCTCAGTTCGCAAGGATCCCATGGTTACAGAGATTACTTAGCACACAGTTTCCATACAAGGTTATCATGATTCAAAGGGCCTTGAAGAAGGCAGTAACTGTCACCTGGTTAGGTAAAATTAATTGGCACATCTGTGGGCTTCCTATCGGTGCACATCCTGGGATCTAAAAGTTTTACGGCCGGTAGGTCAAGAGCTATCTGGTTCCCAGTCTTCTCAAGGCAAGCGGGTAGGGGCAGATGCTGGCGCAGCTGCTAGTGGGTTGGAACTTCTGGTCACACACTTCTAGTGGGTGGTCAGAGGGCTCTCTCTCCTAACAACACAGGGGTGAATGATTACTCTGTGGCTGTTAAATGTAGGGGTGTGAGCACTGGGGTGCAGGTCAGCGGTGGAAGTCTTTCCTGCATGTAGAAGGGCAAGGTCCTGAATTGTACCCCCAGACCAAAACCTGAAACTAAGCCATGCCTGCTACCCCAAGGAAAACACTGATATCAGACTATTGAAGCCTAAAGTGTTGTGCGTACATTTTTAAAATGTTAGTGAAACTTTTTAATGTATCATGCACAAATCCTTAGGTGTGTTTAAACCCTGGGACGCCTTCTTGTTCAGCCTATTTACTGCTACTGTTTTTTTCCCCATTGGTTCAGTGAAGGTGAATTCCTTTAGGCCCTATGACTAACATCTCTAGATTTGGAGATTATCTTATGAGTTCATTAGAAATCTTTGGAACAAAATGAATTCAATACTTACTAAGTATTTAATGTGGTCATACCTCTAGGGAGATAGACTGGCTCCTGATTTAGTGGTTGGCTGCAAAACACTCTGGCAATGAAAAGAACTGGGATAAACATTCATTATTAGGGGGGAAAAACCCTCAGGGATGCCGAAGTCCCTACAAGACAGAAAAAAACCCAGTTTAAAGTTTTCTTCCAGAAAGCATGATGTTGTTTGTTGGTAGAATTTACCATGTGTATCCATAGAGTATGATATAAAACTTAAGACACAAACCAGACCTTTGTCCTCTAAAAGCTTCTAGTGGATTCTGTTCAGAAGACTAACTGGAAGAATAAAATCTTGGGCATGTTTGCTCAGGACATGATTGTAAAACCTGCAGAGGTCCTGAAGGATTTTCCTCAAGGAAAAGGAAACTCCATGGATTTATCAGTTTTTAACCCAGAGACATCAGAAGAAATTTAATCTGTGCTCCAGAAGTCATTCTTGGTAGTCACCAAGTGTTTTCCTCATGACATATTTTCATATTTGTGCTGAGATAACATATTAAACATTTTGAAAGCACAGAGAAATACTGTGGAAAAGGGGACAATGTCCTTGCTGTTTCTAAATCCCCAAGTAATCATAACTCATAGTTTTGGCCATAATGTTGTTTTCCTAAGACTCCTGTCTGCACATATATTGATAAGTTGATGTAAGAGTTCTTGGCCTTATTTCTATCATGGTGTGTGTGTGTGTGTGTGTGTGTGTGTGTATGTGTGGTATGTGAGCCTGTGTGTATGATGTGTGTGTTGTATGTGTGTGTATTGTATGTATGTGTATTGTATGTGTGTGTTGCATGTGTATGTGTGATGTGAGTGTCTGTGTGTATGGTGTGTGTGGTGTATGTGGTGTGTGTGTGGTGTGTGTGTGTGAGCCTGTGTGTATGTGTGTGTTGTATGTGTATGTGTGATGTGAGTGTTTGTGTGTATGGTGTGTGTGTTTGGTGTGTGTGTGTGTGTGGTGTGGTGTGTGTGTGTGAGCCTGTGTGTATGTGTGTGTTGTATGTGTATGTGTGATGTGTGTATGGTGTGTGTGGTGTGTGTGTGTGTTTGGTGTGTATGTCTGTGTATGTGTGTGACTGTGTATTGGGGCATAAGGGTGGGCTCAGGTCTGAGAGTACTATATGCAAACCTTTGTAGTTCCATTTCCAAAGTCTGTGTTCAAAGCCTGGGATAGTAGTTAGCAAATATGTTCCTGGTTGATGTACAGCCTGGGGAAAGATGAGAAGTAGGTGATGTACATATTCATGGGACGGTGTCTACAGCTGGCAGTTTTGCTACTTTGAAATCCTGCCTTTGACTGGAGACAGCATGTTGGTCACTCAGAAGGCTACCCTGAGGCATCTGTGTTTGGGGCAGAAGAGTACATCACTGAACTATCTCTTAACTTCCCGTACTTCTTTGTCATTTAGAAACCATCCTTGCCTGGAACACTCCTCCACTGCTGGTGGGACTGCAAACTTGTACAGCAACTTTGGAAGTCAGTGTGGCTGTTTCTCAGAAAACTGGGAACCAATCTCCCACAGGACCCAGCTATACAATTTGTGGGTATATACCCAAAGGATGCTCAGTCATACCCCAAGGACACTTGCTCAACTATGTTCACAGCAGCTTTATTTGTAATAGCCAGAACCTGGAAACAACCTAGATGGCCTTCAACTGAAGAAGGGATAAAGAAAATGTGGTACATTTATACAATGGAGTACTACTCAGCATGACAAACAATGACATCAGGAAATTTTCAGGCAAATAGACAGAACTAGGAAAAAAAAAATCATGCCGAGTGAGGTAACCCAGACTAAGAAAGACAAACATGGTATGTACTCACTCAAAAATGGATATTAGCTGTAAAATAAAGGATAACCATGCTATAGCTTACAGACCCAGAGAGACTGGGTGACAAAGAGGGTTCACTGGGGGACCCGGGGCTCCCTGGGAAGGAGATTTTGTGAGCAGACTGATGGGAGGTAGGGATGGGAACATGAACAACCAGGTTGTGGGAGGAGGAAGGGGGAGCACTGAAAGAGACTACTGGAAAGGGGGGGCATTTCGGAGTCAGGGAGAAACCTGGTGCAAGGGAATCCCCAGGAATCTACAAGGAAGACCCCAACTAAGACTCAGCAATAGTGAATACGTAGCCTGCACTGGCTGTCTCCTGTGATCAGATTGGTGCCTAACCTAATTGCTTCCAGCAACTGATGGAAACATATGCAGACTCACAGCCAAACATTAGGCCAAGCTTAGGGAATCCTGCAGAAGAAGGGAAAAAAGGATTTTAGGAGCCAGAGGGGTCAAGGACACCACAAGAAAACCCACAGAATCAACTAACCGGGTCTCATAGTAGGGACTCACAGAGGCTGAACTGACAACCATGTAGCCAAAAACAAAAAAAAGTAATAGAAAAGAAAGAAAGGAAGGAAGGAAGGAAGAAAATAAACTATCCTTGTCTCCGTCCTTTCTCTCTCTCTCTCTCTCTCTCTCTCTCTCTCTCTCTCTCTCTCTCTCTCTCTCTCTCTCTCTCTCTCTGAGGAGACTTTGCCAGCCCTGCAGTGTTCCTTCCTTTCGTTGTCTTTCCAGTTTGATTACAAGTTTGTAGGTTTCCATGTGGCTTTTTTATAACCCTTCATTTTGGTTATCTTCCTGCTCCCTTTCTCCCCATCCCCTCCCTCCCTACTTGAACATTCCCATCCCCAATACTCCCCTCTACTTTCTGATCTCCTAAGAACTGCTCTGATCCTTGTCCCTTAGGCCTCCTGCTGCTCATGGCCCTGTCTCTGGCACCTGGAGAAACTCTTAGGTTGAACATACAAAGTTAAGAGACTGGGAGCCAGGATTCACATATGAGGAGGACACTGACACGTGTCTCTCTGTGCCTGACCTCCTGCAGTATAATTTTTTTTCATTTCATTCATTAACCCTCTGATCTTGTGTTCTTTGCAGCTGGATAAAACTCCATGTAGTACCAATAATAAAAACCCAGGGACAGATATTGGGGCACAAGTTGAAGATCAGAGAAGCAAAGTGGTCAAACCTCCCGAGAACTCTCACCTCTACCAATGCTCAGACCGAAGGGGCAATCCACCAAACCTCAGATTGCATCTAAGATTGTGCTGTTCCTTACCAGATCTCAGACTGCTGCCTGAGACTGCACTGAGCTCCTAAAATCTCTCTAGTGCTGGGATTAAAGGTGTGAGCTCTATTTCTCTTTTAGACTGACTCATTCTCAGATAACCCAGGGTGGTGTTGAACTCACAGAGATCCATTTGCCTCTGTCCCTTGAGTCCTGGGATTAAAGGTGTATGCCACCATTGCCAGGCTTCTATGGCTGTGGCTAGTTTTTGCACTCTGATCTACAGGCAAGCTTTATTAGATCATAAACAATATATCACCATAACTCCATTGTGTGACTACATCTCATTTTCATTTTTCATTCACCAATTTCATTCATTCTCTAGCTATTATAAGTAGAAGGACAATAAGCATGAATGAGCCACCAAATCTGGTTATTATTTAAAAATAAAATTTTAAGACTTTAAGATTTTTAATTCTACCAAGCTTCTGTTCACTTGTATAATTGCTTGATTACAGTATCAAAATAAAAAGAGGTATTTCTGGATCAATAAGAAATAATTAATTATCAAAAAATATTGCATCAATATTACCTGAGCTTAATGATAAATATTTGGATTTAATACCAATTAAACTCATAAAATCATGAGACCAGTACCTGGAGACCACCATTGAGAGTCCCCTCCCCGCAGGAGCCTATGCACCTCAGTTTCCTGGTCTTCTCCACCAATGGGACCAGGCAGTTAGGGATCTGTTTCTGGCCCCCCCCGTTCCAGTGTCTGGAGAGTGCCACTGAGCCTCCCTTCCCGGTAGAAGCCTACACACCCAGATTCCTGGTCTTCTTCTCCACCCATTGGACCAGGACTAGGACCAGGAAGCAGAGAACTACCGGAGTATTGGACTTGCTTGCACCCACCGAAAGGGAACTCTGGTCCCCTAACCACCAGGCCAGGAAGAGGCTCTTTCTGCACCCATTAGAAGAAGGGATGGGAAGGAGATAATACAAAAACACACTCAGCAACAGAAAAACAAATATGACACCGCCAGATTCTAGAGACTCCATTCCAGCAAGACTCCAACATTCCAATGCAAATGAAGCAGAAGAAAATGACCTTAAAAACAACTTCATGAAAAAGATAAAGGCCCTCAGAGAGGATACAGGAAAACCCTTTAAAGAAATGGAAGAAAAAACAAACAAAAAAATGCAAGAAACAGAAGAAAAAGCAAACCAAAAAAGCAAAAATTGCAAGAAACAATTCAAACAGTGCAAGGATTGAAAGCTGACATGGAGACAAACAAAACAAAACAAAACAAAACAAAAAAACCACAGTCTGAAGGAAGGCTGGAAATAGAAAAGCTGGGCAAACAGTCAGGTACTACAGATACAAGCATTACATACAGAATACAAGAGATGGAAGAGAGAATCTCAAGTGTTGAAGATACACTAGGAAAAATAGATTCATCGACCAAAGAAAATCTTAAGTCTGACAAATCCCTAACACAAAATATCCAGGAAATATGGGACACCATGAAAAGACTAAACATAAGAATAATAGGTATAGAAGAAAACCACCTCAAAGGGACAGAAAATGTGTTCAACAAAATCATAGAAGAAAACTTTCCCAACCTAAAGAAAGATATGCCAATAAAGGTACAAGAAGCTTATAGAACACTAAATAAAGTAGACCACAAAAAAGTCCCCTCACCACACAATAATCAAGATGCCAAATATACAGAATAAAGAAAGAATATTAAGAGCAACTAAGGAAAAAGGTCAAATAACATATAAAAGCAAACCTATCAGAATTACACCTGACTTCTCCATGGAAACTTTGAAAGACAGAAGGTTCTGGATAGATATTCCACCAACACTAAGAGACCCAGACTACTATACCCAGCAAAGCTTTCAATCACTATAGATGGAGAAAACAAGATATTCCATGACAAAACTAGATTCAAACACTGTATATCCACTAACCCAGCCCTACAGAAAGTTCTGGAAGTAAAACTCCAACCCAAGGAAGTTAACTACAACCAGAAAAACATAGGCAATAGATAATCACACCTTACTAACAGCCAAAAGAAAAAAGGGGTGAAAATCCACATATAATTCCACCACCACCAATCATACAAATCAAAGAAAAATGAGCAATGGTCATTAAGGTGCCTCAATATTAATGATCTTAGCTTGCCCATAAAAAGACATAGGCGAACAGAATGGATTCGGAGACAGAACCCATCCTTCTGCTGCATACAAGAAACACACCTCAAGCCGGGCGTTGGTGGTGCACGCCTTTAATCCCAGCACTTGGGAGGCAGAGGCAGACGGATCTCTGTGAGTTCGAGGCCAGCCTGGTCTACAAGAGCTAGTTCCAGGACAGCCTCCAAAGCCACAGAGAAACCTTGTCTCGAAAAACCAAAAAAAATAAAATAAAATAAAACCAAAAAAAAAAAAAAAACCACACACACACACACACACCTCAGCCTCAAAGACAGACATTACCTCAGAGTTAAAGGTTGGGAAAAGATTTTCCAATCAAATGTACCCAAGAAACAAGCGGGGGTAGCAATCCTAATATCTAACAAACTAGACTTTAAACTAAAATCATTCAAAAGAGATGAAGGAGGCCATTTATACTCATCACAGGGGAAATCCACCATGAAGTATCAATTCTGAACATCTATGCCCTAAATACAAAGGCATCCACTTTTGTAAAAGAAACATTACTGAAACTCAAATCACATATAAAGCCCCATACACTTATAGTAGGAGACTTCAACACCCCACTCTCACCACTAGACAGGAATACCAGACAGAAACTAAACAAAGAAGCAAAAAATTAATAGAAGTTATGACCCAATTGGGTTTAACAGGCATCTACAGAACATTCAATCCAAATAAAAAAAATATGCCTTCTTCTCAGTGCCACATGGAACCTTCTCAAAAATTGACCATATAATTGGCAACATATCAAACCTCAACATGTACAAAAAAATTGGAATAACTCCATGCATCTTATCAGACCACCATGCTTTAAAATTAGAATTCAACAACAACACAAATTGTAGAAACCCTACAAACTCATGGATAGCTATCATTTACCAAAATTAAATCAAGAACAGTTAAGCAATTTAAATAGACCTATAACCCCTATGGAAATAGAAGCAATCATCAAAAGTCTCCCAACCAGATGGTCCAGATGGTCTCAGTGCAGAATTCTACCAGAAATTCAAAGAGCAGCGTATACCAATTCTTCTCAAAGTATTCCACTCACTAGAAGCAGAAGGGTCTTTGCCAAACTCTTTCTATGAGGCTTCAATAACCTTGATCCCCAAGCCACACAAAGACACAACTAAGAAAGAGAACTTCAGACCAATATCCCTCATGAACACTGATGCAAAAATACTTAATAAAGTACTGGCAAATCGGATCCAAGAACACATCAAAACAATCATTCACCACGATCAAGTAGGTTTCATCCCATGGATGCAGGGATGGTTCAACATATGAAAATTCGTCAATGTAATCCACCATATAAACAAGCTGGAAACAAAAATCACATGATCATCTCACTAGATGCTGAAAAAGCCTTTGACAAAATCCAACACCCCTTCATGATAAAGGTCTTGGAGAGATCCTGGATAACAGGAGCATATCTAAACATAACAAAAACTATATACACCAAACCAACAGCCAACATCAAACTAAATGGACAGAAACTCAATGCCATTCCGCTAAAATCAGGAACAAGACAAGACTGTCCACTCTCTCCATACCTCTTCAATATTGTACTTTAAGTTCTAGCTAGAGCAATACAACAAAAGGAGATCAAGGGGATACAAATTGGAAAGGAAGAGGTAAAACTTTCACTATTTGCAGATGATATGATAGTTTACATAAGTGATCCAAAAAACTCTACCAGGAAACTCCTACAGCTGATAAACACCTTCAGAAAAGTGGCAGGAAACAAGATCAACTCAAGAAAATCAGTAGCTCTACTATATGCAGATGATAAAAGGGCTGAGAAAGAAATCAGAGAAACATCACCCTTTACAATTTCCACAAACAACATAAAATACCTTGGGGTAACACTAACCAAACAATCCTGCCAAAAGTAATCTACAGATTCAATGCAATCCCCATTAAAATCCCAGCACAAATCTTCACAGACCTTGAAAGAACAATAATCAACTTTGTATGGAAAAACAAAAGACCCAGGATAGCCAAAACAACTTATTTAACAAAGCAACATCTGGAGGCATCACCATCCCTTATTTCAAGTTCTATCATAGAACTATAGTCCTGAAAACGGCTTGGTATTGGCACAAAAATAGACAGGTAGACCAATGGAATCGAATTGAACACCTTGATATTAACCTATACTTATATGAACATCTGATTTTCAACAAAGAATCTAAAAATATACAATGGAAAAAAGAAAGCATCTTCAACAAAAGGTGCTGGCATAACTGGATGCTGGCATGTAGAAGACTACAGATAGATCCATATCTATCACCATGCACAAAACTTAAGTCCAAATGGATCAAAGACCTCAACATAAATCCAGCCACACTGAACCTCTTAGAAAAGAAAGAGGGAGGTACCCTTGAACAAATTGGCACAGACAAAAAGGCAGCAGGGCTAGCAAGATATGGCTGACAAGCAGGGCTGTCCATCCGCAGGGATTGTGCTATTAATTCTCTAGTGTGACTATTCTCCAGGTTCTTCATGTGGGCACTTAGTGCTATGACCTTTTCTCTTAGCACTGCTTTCAAAGTATGTTGTGTCTTCATTCTCATTGAATTATAGGAAGTCTTTAATTTCTTTTTTATTTCTTCTTTGACCCAGGAATGGTGCAATTGCCTTACCCTCCCTGGGGAAAGGAGTGGGGATTGTGGGAGGGTTGTGGTGGGGTTGGTGGGAGAGTGTGGGAAGAAGGGAGGGAAAGGGAGAGGGACCTGGGATTGACATGTGAAGCAATCTTGTTTGAATTTAAATTTTAAAACTCATAAAACAAAATAAATGTATTAATGTTTTACATTTGCAGTACATATTTACAAAATATAACCGTTTTTTGAAATTCTACAAACCGCTTTATGCATTATATCAATTCACTTAACTAATAGCAATGAAATTACATTACACAGAGAAATCAAAATGGCTGCTAAAGTGTCTTGTGGCCCCAGGGCCATTGATAGGCTTTTGGGAGACTGGAATTGTACCGAAGGACTCACTGTGCCTTCATGCTGTGTATAGCCCACAATCAGCCAGAGCTGGACAAATGAGCCTGTTGCCAGTGGAGGTTGTGCTGGGGATGGGGGAGATTTTAGGGCTGAGCCATATTAGATTTGTTTTGGTGACATAGAGGGGACAGGAAGTTCTTTTCTTAGTAAACTGACCTGGGAATCTTACACAGCATCTGAGAGGACCAGGTCTGGCTCAGCTGCAATTGGTTCTGTGGAGAATTGCCCACTGTCACATCCTTTTCCAGGGATTGCATTTCTGAAGAAGGCCAGCCCTGGTGCTATTCCAAGAGGACACAGTGTTTTAACGCACAGTATGATACACAGAGTTCTGGAGGTACCTGGAGCCCAGGAACAACTTCTTCAAGAAGGATTGGCTTGACAGTGGTAGAGTTGGCTTGATCAGGGGCTTTCATGGTCCTGCTCTACCTCAGGGGCCCTGCCTTCCTAGTTATAATAGTTTGCCAGTGCTACTATACCCAAGATCCACAGACCAAGTAACTTGGACAGTGCCAATTTATTTCCCCATAGTTTCTGAAGTCAGAATTCCAAGATGAGGGCGTTGGAAAGTTTGGTTTTCACTGAATTCTCTGCCATTTGCAATAGATGTCAGTCATGACACACACCTTCACCAACTTTGTTTCCTCATTACATTAAAAAAGTTTTGCTTTAAAATTTGCATTACGTGTGTAGGTAGGGGTGAGGGGTGAGCGCATGAGTATGGTGCCTGAGGAAGGCAGAATATAGTGCCAGACTCCCTGGAGCTGCGATTACAGGCAGTTGTTAGCAGCTTGCTGTGGGTCCTGGGAACTGGACCCAAGAGTCCCCAGGGAGGGGGGAGCAAGTGCTCTTAAGATCTTCACTGCTGAGCCGTCTCTCCAGCGCATTCATCATTCCTTTCTCTGTCTTTACTTTTATTCCTTCAGTCTTCATCTCATTAGACCTCCAGTTTTGTTTAGTCCTCACCAAGGGTATTCATTCTGAGGCACTTTTGTGTTTAAATTTCCTGAAGAAAACACGGCATCAAAATCCCTGCTTCCCTCCCTCCCTCCCTGTCTCTGCCTGCCAAATAATTGAGATTGTACAGGTATATGTTGCCATGTGCCTGGCTTGCTTTTGCTTCTCTTAGCTGGCTTTAATTTTCATGCTACCTGATGTCTCCCAACTGAGCATTGTGTTTTGAAGCTCCAAGCCTGTAAGTTGCTTCTAATTTTGCGGGATTATCTGTTGTGAACTGTCACTCATGTGCATAGTAGGGGACAGTAAGTTTTCCCCATATCTCAATTACACACTGTAAATGCACAGCAAAAGCAATAAGATGGGGGAAAAGCAACAAGGCATCAGTATACGGTGCTCTCCAGAACACTACCTTTCCTAGCTGTCTTTCTGATAAACTCCCTTGTGGTGGCAATGTGCATTATATAATATTGGAGTCAAATATACATGTATAAAATAATATGTAATGGTAACATGCTGTTTTGATATCATAATGGCATGCTCATATCCATGTTTCTACTCATTCCCAACTAAGACCTTTGTCACCTATTAGAGATGCAAAAATAAATGTTGCATACTATATATATGATATGTAAATTTTAATTGGACTGCTTTTTGAAAATAGCTGAAGGAAGGAAGGAGGGTTTGTTGGGGGTCAGGATTTGAAAGTACAGCCCAGCACGGCAGGAGACCCATGGCAGAAGAGCTCTAAGGCACTGATCACATTGCATCCAGAAAGCAGAGAGATGAGTGGTGTCGCTCAGCTCAGTCTCCTTTGTATTTAATCTGGGCCCCTAGCCAATAGAATATGGGTTTTTCCACCTCAAGTAACCTAGTCCAAGTAGTTCCTCATGAACACACACCCACAGCTTTGTTCCCACTGTGATTCTAAATCACCAAAGTTTTATACAAGATGCTATATTTCTGTCGCTGGTCCTCTCTTTCTGGCCACATAGGCTGGTAACACAAAAATTAAAAATGGGAGACTGGGGATGTAGTTCAGTTGGGAGAGTGATTCTGACTTCAGTTGACAGCCACCACAGTCTCTTTGACAGCTGATGCTGGGAAAATTACTTATCTGTACACACACAAAAAATAAGTAAGAATATGGGGAGGGGCGGGAACCCGGTTTCTCAAAGATGTGCCACCCCTGAGAACCAATGTCTTCAGGTTCTGATATGTGATTTGAATACCTTAAGCTATTTTCAAAAATTAACTTTACAGAGTTAGAAATGGTAGCGTATGCTTGTAATCTCAGCAATTGAGAGGTGGGGACAGGACGATCATTTCAAAGCCATCCTTGTTTGTATAGTGACTTTGAGACCACTGCAGGAAGAAAATATTCAAGGCAAGACTAGGTAACTTGTTTAGATGTTGTCTCAAATAGTAGAGTGAGGGTCTGGATTATTATTTAGTGGTAGAGCACCTGCCTACCAGAGAAAATGTCCAAAGTTCAATTCCTAGTATACAAAAAAAAGCAAAAAATATTTTGTAGCATGAAAATGTAAACCCAGAGACAGATATTGGTGTTCAAACTGAAGATCAGACAAGCAAAGCAGCCAGCCAGTAGAGAATTCTCACCTCTACCAAAGCTCAGACCTAAGAGGCGATCCTGTCCTCCGACGGCATCTCCAGACTGCACTGCTCCTCACTGTCTGGACTGCAATGTGTTCCCATCTCCTCTGTCCATCCATATCACTCCTGTCTCCACCTCCCTAGAGCTGGGATTAAAGGCATAAAGTGTTTCTATTTTAGGCTGATTCACTCTCATGTAGCCCAGGGTGATCTTGGACTCATAGAGATCCATCTGTCTCTGTCTCCTGAGTCCTGTGGTTAAAGGTGTGTACCACCCCTGCCTGGCCTCTAGGCTAACTAGTGTGATTAGCTTTGCATTCTGATCCCAGGCAAGCTTTATTGAGTTATAAGCAATATATTGCCACAATATCTTTTTTGGTTCACTATTTGTGCTGTAAGATTGGATTTCTTGGACTGGAGAGATGGCTCAGTGGTTAAGAGCTCTGGTTGCTCTTCCAGAGGTCCTTAGTTTAATGCCCAGCAACCACATGGTGACTCACTGCCATTTGTAATGAGATATGGTACCCTCTTCTGGCATGTAGGCATAATAATAAATAAATCTTTAATAAAAGATTGGATTCATTGATGAAAGGGATGAATGATTAGTTTTGTATGTCCAGTGTATGACTGTATTGCCTATTTTTCTATTGCTGGGATAAAGCATTACAATCGGATCACCTGGGAAAAGGGCTTCTGGGCATGTCTGTGGGGAGCAGCTTGATTACATTAACTGAGGTGGATCCCTGGTGGACTGTGTACATGAGAATGGTGAAAGCAAGCTGCACCCCAGCACGCATGAGGCCACCCTCTGCTCTCTGCTTCTTTACTGAAGATGTGGTCCAAGCTGCACCCCAGCACGCATGAGGCCACCCTCTGCTTCTTTACTGAAGATGTGGTCCAAGCTGGCCTCAAGCCCCATGTGTAGCCCAGGACGACACTGAGCTTCTAATTTTCCCACCTTGGTTATATGTGGGGCTAGGGATTAGGTCATATTTTTTGCAGGAGGCAAGCTCTCTCCCACATCCTGGGACACAAAAAAATCTTTACAAGATCAAAAAGACTGAATTGAAATCACCCATGTATTCTACATATCCATAATGCAATAACACTTATAACTGACAGCAAATGAATCTCTAGCTTAACAAACAAACAAACAAACAAACAAACAAAACAACAAGAAAACCCTCATGGAGAATAAATGATTCATTATTGAATGATGAATGATGCAAAGAAGAAACTTAAAATGTCCTGGAACCAAACCAGTCTGTGCTGGCACACACCTTTAATTCCAGTGCTCAGAAAGCAGAGACAGGCAGATCTCTTGAGTTTGAGGCCAGCCTGGTCTACAAAGCAGAGTTCGAAAGAATAGCCAGAGCTGACACACAAAGAAACTGTCTCAAAAACCCAAAAACAATAACAAAAACAAAAAAACCCTCAAAATGCTTGGAACTAAATGACAATGAAAAACAACACACACATACACACACACACACAAAAAAAACCCTCTGGGACACATTGGAAAGCCCTACAGAGGAAATTTATAGCACTTTAAGTGCATAAATTGAAAAATCAGAGAGGGTGCAAATAAATGACTTAATGATGCAACTTTTCAAAATTTGGAAAAAAAAACACCCAATCCCAAGAAATACTAAAAATCAGAATAGGTTATCAAGGAAATAGAAACAAAGAAAACAACACAAATATCCAACCAATCTAATTGCCGGTTCTTTTGGAAGATACACAGATTGACAGACACTTAGGTAATTAACCAAATGAGAGAAAGAGAGGATCCAAATGAACAAAATCAGAAGTCAACAGGAAAACATTACAACAGACAGCAAATAAATTCAGAATATTACAATGGGATATTTTAAAAAACTATAATCCACTAATCTGGAAACCTCAAAGAAATGGATGAAATTTCTAGATTCAGACAAACCACCAAAATTAAATCAAGAGGAAGTCAACAACACCAACACACCCATAACAAATGAGGAGACTGAAATATTAACAAAACGCCTTCCAGCTTAAAAAAAAAAAAGTCCCGGGCCACATGGCTTCAGAGAAAAATCTTGCCAGACATTCAAAGATCTATAACCAGTCCTTCTTAAACTGTTGGGAGCACCTCGGGTACCTTGATTTTTTTGGAGCCAAACCTGTACTTTCTAAAGTCTAAGGATTTACATAATTGGCCTTTAACCCCAACAAAGGAGTCTTCTGGGGGTACTCAGGAGAGAAACCACACAGGTAGAACATAGGAACACCATGACCCAGAAAGCTTGTCCAAACTCAGCCAACCCTAGCCATCACTTAGGCCATGACTGTTAGTCCACCCACTCCTGCCAATATCCTGCTCTATGTGCTTAAACAATACCCCCCTACGTGCACACCTGATATGCAAAGCAACCCTCTCACCCCCTCAACCCCCTCCAATTCTTCTGCTCTACCAAGTATATTAACTGTCCTGAGAAAGATAAAAATTGCCACTTGATCAGATACTTGTCTGGTGGCCTTTCTTTCGTGTCTCTTGTCCCCATCCCTGGTCCTTAGGTCTCTTGCTCCAGGTTGACGTCCTGTGGGTGGGGACATTAAACTATTAAAAAAACCCAAAACAAAACAAATGAAACAAACAAAAAAGTACAGAAATGGAAGGTGTACTCCCAAACTCCTTCTACGAAGCCAATATCACTTTCATACCAAACCCAGGTAAAACCACAAGAACAACAACAAAAAAGAAACTACCAGCCAATAGCCCTGATGAATGTGGACTCGAAGTGCACAATAAAATGTGTGCAAACAATACATTAAAAGGATGACTAGTGGTGGGAGGTGGGGGAGGAAGAACAAAAAAAGATCACCCACCGTGAGCAGGTTAGTTTCATCTCTGAAATGCAGGAATGGTCCCATGTGCAAATCAAATCAATACATGTAAACCCCAAAAAGAGACTTAAGGACAAAAATCACATGATCATTTCAGTAGGTGCAGGAAAAGCCTCTGACAAAAATCCAACACTCACGCAGGACAAAAACCCTAGAGAATGTAGGGTTAGAGGAAACACACATTCACACAAGAAAAGCTATCCATGAGAAACTCACAGCCAACATCCTCCCGAATGTAAAAGAGCTTGAAGCAATCACACTGAAATCAGGGATGAGACGGGGATGCCCACTATCCTCACTCCTTTTCAATAGCATGCTTGAAGCACTGCTGAATTAGTAAGGCAAGAGAAGGAAATTAAAAGGATACAAATAAGGAAAGAAGTCCAGATGTCCTTATTTACAGATGGCATAATACTCTACATTAAAGATCCCCAAAATTCTACCAGAGAACTTTGAGAACAATAAACACATTTAGCAAGGTGGTAGAACACAGTCAACCTGCACAAATCAGTAGGTTTTTCTATACTCCAGCAACAAATGTACAGAGAAAAAGATCGTGGACACACTCCTAATTACAGTAACCTCAAAGAAAATAAAACGCCTAGGAGTAAACCTAACCACAGAAGTAAAGGATGATAACTTTAATATCATCCACAACTGATAATTTTGAACCTCTGAAGGAAGTGTTAAAGACACTAGAAAAAGGAAAGACATTCCATGCTCATATATTGGTACAATTGACACTTGGAAAATGACCATTCTACCAAAAGTTAATTTACAGATTCAGTGCAGTCTCCATCAAAATTCCCATCTGGATTGGCCTGGACCAGCATCCTTTAGTAACAGATCCTGAGAGGTAGGACCAGGTCAGAAGGTAAGGAGATAGAAAAGCTTGGCATCTGGAGGCCGTGTACAAACTGTCTTGTGCCAAGCATGTTCATTGAAACGTGGTACTTCCAGGGGGTGGGAAATGGGACAAAGTCAGCAGGCGCTCCCATGTAGTGGGGTCGTCAGCTGGAGGTTAAATAGACCATGTTGCACAAAAGGGAACAGGGAGCGCTACAGACTGAGGCACATGGCGGCCTCGGTTCTGATAATTCCAGTCTCTTCATGGGGGACAAAAATCCATGCTACTAGGAACTGAGACCTTAACTCCTTCAAGGCCCTGGCTTCAGCCCATGAGACTGTCCTTTCCAAGTCTGCTCCCGGGCAAGGACACAGAAGCAGACTCCCTTCTTCCTGTCAGCAGGCCCTCTGAGAAAACCTTGGATTAGTTCAGCTCTCAACATCATTCTTCAATTAAATAGAAAAAAAAAAACTATCCTAAAATTCGTATGAAACCACAAAGGTTCCCAGATAATCCAAACAACCTTGAACGAAAGAGCAACACTTGTGGAATAACAATTTCAGATCCTCTCAGCTCTATCTCAGAGCCTTAGTAGTGAAAGCAATACGGTACCAGCACAAAAACAGACATGTAGACCTGTAGCACAAATTCTAGTTGGTCTTAATAATAAAAACCCAGACACAGATATCAGGGTTCAAGCTGAAGATAAGAAAAGGAAAGTGATCAAGCCACTAGAGAGTTCTTACCTCTACCAAGGCAAAGACCAAAGTAGGGGGTGGGTCCTGTAGTGCTCTCTTCCAAACCTCAGACTGCACTGAAACTGCACTGAACTCCTTCCTGCTTTATATTCCTTGAGTGCCGGGATTAAAGGCATTGTTATCCCAAGTGCTGGTATTAAAGGTGTGAGCTCTGTTTTTCTTTAGAGTGATTGACTCTCATGTAGATCAGGGTGGCCTTTAACTCACAGAGATCCATCTGCCTCGGTCTCGGGAGTTCTGGGATTAAAGGTGTGGCCACCATTGCTCGTCCTCTCTGGCCAGCTAGGGTGAAGTCCATTTTGGTGTTAAAATCAGAGTCAAGGGTTTGAAGCCGTTGTCCTGCGGGAGCTGGACCAATGTCAGTGTTGAGCTTGAGTCCTCCATTTTAAGCCATCCAAGTCCCAGGTCTAGGGAATGACCCTGGTCTTATGGGGTTTCCCACTTCAGGTAACCTAATTAGATAATTCCATTTCTAATCACTCACAAATGCACCAGAGGTTTGCCTCCCAGGATTACAGATCCTGTCTACTTTATTACATCAGCATTCACAGTTTGCTTAACCTATGGTATGCATCCCATAGGCTGAATAAAATCCACCCTTTCCACACAGCAGCATTTACACACACAAAGATTTGATTTAATTTAATTTATGCACACAAAGATTCAACCCAGAATTTTGAGATCAATTTCAAGCATTTCCTGAATAGAACTGCCACTGTTTAGGTTCTGAGTTTTTGTTTTGAAATTAATGAAAATGCGATTTACATATTTCTCATTTGAGGCAAAGTCTTTTTTTGTTGTTGTCGTTGTTGTTTTCGAGACAGGGTTTCTCTGTATTGTTTTGGAGCCTGGCCTGGAACTTGCTCTGTACAGATCAGGCTGGGCTCAAACTCACCTACCTCTGCCTCCCGAGTGCTGGGATTAAAGTTGTGTGCCACTACCGCCCGGCGAGGCAAAGTCTTAGGGTTTAAGAATAATTTAAATTTCCAGGCAATAGTGGCACCCACCTTTAATCCCAGCACTTGGGAGGCAGAGGCAGGTGGATCTCCGCAAGTTTGAGTTCAGCCTGGTCTACAGAGCGAGTTAAAGAAAAGCGGAGCTACACAGAGAAACCCAACCCAACCCAACCAAACCAAACCCAAAGCAAAACAAACAAACAAAAACCCAAAACCATCCAACCAAACCCCACCAAAAACACCAAGGCTGTGGAATCGCCCAGGGCCAAACGCAAAGCCTGGAATTTCAAAACCAGTGGCTCATGGCAGAACATGCCCTTATCGCAGCAGTCAGAAAACTGAGGCAGGCAAAGCACATAAATTCAAGACAGGCATTATTAAGACTGTCCCAGGAATGGAAGAGCTACAGGAAGAAGGGTGGTGAGAGGGGAGGGGAGAAGGGAAAGAGAGGGGAGCGAATGAGCTGCAGAAACTGGACTCCATGGGTGTTTTTTGTTTTTTTCAAAGGAGGGAACAACCTGCTATCGATTTGTCAGGGGGTGGTTCTGGATGGAATTTGGGGGGTGGTGGCATTTAGGATCAAGATGCAATATGTAAAGTTCTCAAAAAAAGAGATTATAAAGATCAAATAGTGAAACAGAAACCCAGCGGGATCAAGGAGAACCAGGAAATCCAATTGATCCAGTAGCGACACCCATCCTGGTAGGAGGAGCCTAGCGGTCCGGAAGCCGCCTAGATAGCAGATCAGACGTGATTGGATGAGGGATTTCCGCCCCTGCCCTGTATATACATATATAGGCTTCAGCAGGAGCTTGCTCCTTCATACCCACTCAGGCAGGCGAGTCGTTCACTACTGCGCAGAGAAGCATGCGCCTGAAAGCTCCAAAAGAAAGCTATTTCCTGCTAGGGCACTTTGAAGCCAAGAAACTGATGGTTTTGCCCAACGGGGACATCCAGCTATCCTGCTACTCGAGCCCCCAGAAACGTGTCCCGCGCTCCCAGTTGCTTGTCCTGATGCCTTTCCCGAGGCCCACCTCCGCGTGGCAAGGCTGCTGCCCTGTGCCTCCCTGGGAGGGCCTGCACTGGCGACCCCAGCAGGATGGGAGGAGGCAGCTGTGCCCCAAGACGTTGGCGTGGCTGTCGTCACTGCCGTGCTGGTGGGATCCACAGAAGGAGGAGAAAAGCAGAGGCACCCACATGGCCAGCCCCAGCCTGGCCAACAGCACCCCAGCTGCCACCAAGCAGACCTTGGGCGGTGGCGGCCCGGCCACCGAGGCTCAGCCACCACCACGCAGCAGCAGCAGCAGCTTCACCTACATTGTCAGCCCGCAGCAAGCCGCCTACAGCTATTCCTTATTCGGGGTGAAGAAGCTCAGCCTCGCCAAGGAGCTGAGGGACCGGATCCCGGATGCCATGCGCCAGCACTACTTGGGCCTGTTCACCGAGGAGTGCCTCAAGTTCGCCTCCTCGCGCCCGGAGGCCGTCGAGAAGGCTCAGGCGGAGGAGAAGGAGGTCTACGACCAAAGCCCCGGCAAGAGCAAGTACCTGGACTTCGCCCTGCACACCCTGAAGAAACTCAGGGGCCTGGTCCCCAGCGCCGTGCCGGGGCTCGACAAGGCCACCCTGTACGGCCGCCTGCGGAGCTATCTGCTCACCGAGGAGCAGCGGAGGGAGCACGGCTTCCCCTTCGCACACCCCGAGAAGCCCGGCTCGGCGATGCTCTACACGCGAGGAGGAGAGCAGCCCTGGAGCCCGCCGCCGCCGCCGACACACAGGACCTGCTGCCGCTGTGGCGCCGAGTATCCCGTGTCGTCCTCGGGCTGCTGCCTCTGCCCCGACCCGTGCGTGTTCCACTGGGGGCGCATCCGCACCAGCCGGGTGCCCGGAAGAGGCTCGCAGGTGCGCTACTCGTGCTGCTACGCGCCCACGGGGACCAGAGGCTGCACGGTGGCCAAGCAGCACGTGCAGGACGGGCGCAAGGACAACTTGCAGGGCTTTGCCAAGACCTTCCCGAAGAAGGACTGGGAGGCGCACGCCGGGATCTACGCCCTGGACTGTGAGATGTCCTACACCACGCACGGCCTGGAGCTCACCCGCGTCACGGTGGTGGACACGGACTTACGCGTGATTTACAACACCTTCGTCAAGCCGGACAATGAGATCGTGGATTACAACACGCGATTTTCCGGAGTCACTGAGGAGGACCTGGCCAACACCAACGTAAGACTGCGGGACGTCCAGGCCGTGCTCTTGAGCCTGTTCAGCGCCGAGACGATCCTCATCGGCCACAGCCTGGAGAGCGACCTGTTAGCTTTAAAGTTCATCCACAGCACGGTGGTGGACACGTCCGTGCTCTTCCCGCACCACCGGGGCCTTCCCTACAAGCGCTCCTTGCGAGGCCTCATCTCCCAGTACCTTAACCAGACGATCCAGAACAACACGGGTGGCCACAGCTCCATCGAAGATGCCAGGGCCTGCATGCAGCTGGTGAGCTGGAAGATGCAAGAAGACCTCAAGACCTCCAGCCCCCCTCCCCAGCACCAGACCGCTTCCCCAAAAAGCAGCCTGCAGCAGACGCGGGTTTACACCAGCCGGCACACCCAGATGCCCAGGACCATGAAGATGCATGCGACCACAGACCAGCGGCCCTGGGAGGAACGAGGCCCAGACCCACGTCATAGGCTCCAGCCAGAGACTTGAAGGACTTCTTGTGAGTTGATAGTGGGTTGTGGGGGCGAGGGACTGCCACCCTAAGAGTTGTGAAAACTTTTTAGCCCAAGCCTGAAGCCTTGCGGAATTACATGCTGCTGCCTTGTGGGACACGGGTGGGTACTGTTGGCTGTGTTGTGGGTGTGAAAACAGAATGAGTTTAGTTTAAGTCGCAATACACCATGCAAAAGGGCAGAGGAGGAAGTGTTGCTACTGAGGAAAACAGCCCGCCTGACTTAGGGATGAGGCTGTCTTGATTCGACAAGAGATTAACTTTGCTTTGAGAATGTCGATGAAATTTATTGGAAATAACTAGTTCCAAGCAACACTAGTCATCTCTTAATTTTCAGGTGTTTTTGTTCTTGGAGTGGAAATAGTGTGAGATTTCTCAGGGGGAGTAACCTTTTTTTCTTCTAGTACATAAAAACATTATAAAATGCAAGTGGTTTTGGAATGATTTTAATAATTTGTTTGAAAATTGATTAAATTATTTCTCCTAGAAAATAGCATGAACCCAAATACCTTTTATTTCTTCTTATGATATGTTTTAAACCAGATAATCAAATGAATCTTTTGTCCTAACTAGCCACCCTTGAGCTGTGTGTTAAAGGACATTCTCTGTTACTGTATGAAGGTTTATGCAAGACAGTGTGTTTTGGAATACTCAGGAGAGAAAATAACTTTTTATTATCCATTTTTTAGATGACAGTTTATAACAATTTGTAAGTTCTTTCTACCTAAGCTAGGACTCAGAGCTCATTAGCATTAAGAACTTTGCTTTTCAGATTTGTGTTAAAATGTTCAATAGGGCATTTAATACTATTTTCTTTCTCTCTTCACCTGTGGCTTATTGTGTGGCCGAGGGTTGCTACCTTTAGAGGGAATCACCATGCTTTTTGTCAAAAATAAATCCTAAATTACCTGAGCAAAACTAAACGTTATTCTTTTGGCTAATAACTCTTGCCTATGTGTTTTCCAGTTTGTAATCTTGTATCTGATTCCCAAATAAACTTTTTTTGAAATAGAGATTTGTGGTCATGTGTTTGATTAAATTTTATTATGACAGACCCAGGCTAGGGGCACTGGACTACCAGGACAGAAGATTCTAGCTCAGAATCTAGATTCCTGGACTTTAGAGGGGTCAGGCTTGAGTCTCCTGGCTTCTACAATTTGCTTTCTCAATCCCACTTGGACCTCTGTGACTTGGGATAGCAAAAGCACCCCTTTACCAGGTATCCCAGAGCTTTCATATGTAGCAAGTCTTTCTCTGTTCTGCCAGTTGATAGTGGGTTGTGGGGGTGAGGGACTGCCACACTAAGAGTTGTTAAAACTTTTTAGCCCAAGCCTGAAGCCTTGCGGAATTACATGCTGCTACCTTGTGGGACAAGGGTGGGTACTGTTAGCTGTGTTGTGGGTGTGCTCCCAGATCACGACACAGAGACTTACTAAATAAAAGTCTTACTTATGAAAGCTTGACTAATAGTTTATGTGGTGATATTTTGTTTATGATATAGTAAAGTTTGCCTGAAGTTCAGGGCACAAAGCTACTCACAGCCATAGAGGCCAGGCAGGGGTGGTGCACACCTTTAATCCCAGGACTCAGGAGACAGAGGCAGATGTATCTCTGAGTTCTGAGAGTGAATCAGTCTAAAAGAGAAACAGTTTGTGCCTTTAATCCCAGCTCTAGGGAGGTGGAGCCAGAAGTGATATGGCAGGGGGGAAGAGAGGAATCTAAGGTGGGAGGAGATAGGAACTCATTGCAGTCCAGGCAGTGAGGAGCAGTGCCGTCTGGAGATGCCGTCAGAGGACAGGATCACCTCTTTGGCTTGAGCATGGATAGAGGTGAGAGCTCTCTGGTAGCTTGGCTCCTTTGTTGTTTGATCTTCAAGTTTGAACCCCAATATCTGTCTCTGGATTTTTATTATTCATGCTACAAGCTTAGGCTTGTTTCTAACTAGCTCTTACAATTTAAATTAACCCACATCTTTCAATCTACATTCTTTTAAGCGTCTCAGTTACCTTTACTTGGAAACGTCCTTGCTGTTTGCTCTGCACCCAGGCATCTCTGCCCTTCTTCCCATAGTCTTTCTGTCCCTGGAAGTCGCTATACCTACTGCCTTTGTATTGACCACCCAGATCTTTATTACACCCGTCACAGCATCGCATGTTCACACAGTGTACAAATATTCCACCACATTCACGTCTGGGTGCCCCTTGTCACCTGATGGACTTAGTCTGGGTAGACTTCTACCCCGACTGTTGGTGCTGCATCCTCAGCTCTTGTGTTTATCTATCTATCTATCTATCTATCTATCTATCTATCTATCTATCTATCTATCTGGGAATCCTCAGCTCGTGTAATTATCTGTCTGTCTGTCTATCTACTTACTTATTTATGCTCTTCCATACATGGGCTTACATAACCAGGTTGGCTATCAACTCTCTGTGTAGTCAAGGATGACTTTGAACTCCCAAGTACTGGGATTTCAAGCTCATGCCATCCACCCAACCAGAGTTTTTGTGGGAAAAAAATGTTTGGGAAAGATAAATTAGGCAGGAGGATTAGGGTTTCAGAGCCATTCTTGGCTACATTTGGAGTCTGAACCCAGTCTGGGTCAAAAAATAATAAGGCCAGGCTATTATATTCATCACAGCATATCTGTATTGTTAAACCATATTTTTACCACGTGTATTCTTACCAAAAGGGCAAAACTTATGTTAATAGATTGGGTAAGCAGAGGCCACCTACCACACGAGTTTAAAACAAACAGTTCATAGGGCATTTATGTCAAGACAATTTACTTGTGGCATCATTCTTATTTCTTTGCTTAATAGTGGACCATTCTTAAATCTCTGGACTTCCTGTCTGTTTAATCACAACAAACGAGAAAAGAAGTAGCTTAACAAGACTTGGACTGAAGAGAGTCGGGAGGGAGGCCGGAGAGAGCTGTGCAGTTATGGAATATGGAAACCCAGCTCTAGTTCCAGGGGATCCAGGTGCTGTTCCCAGCGCCAACATGGAACCCCAGCTCTAGTTCCAGGGGATCCAGCGCCCTCTTCGGGCTTCTTTGGGCACCACCCACTAATGGCATGCATAACACATGCCAAGGAATACTCACACATGTAAAATTAAAATGAATTCATTCTGATTAGCTGGGGAGATTCAGACGCCTGTGAGCCCAGGCAGAGTAGTATGCTCTAAGGATGGTTTCAGCAAACTAAAATGAATGAGTCCCCAAGTTTATCTTGGAAAACAGAGTGACTGTAAGCATGTGACAAGGAAAACTTGAGTGTCTGTAAAACTGTTCTCAAAAGCTGCCCCAGGGCATTTCACTTCTGACACCTGTACACTCCAGTTTTAGTGAAAAGTATATGTACTCAGTTGAAAACAATATTGTCTTTTTTAAATAGAACAAATTAAACTAAATTGGCACATTTCCCAAGAAACTGAACTCAGTAACACGAGTTTTCTCCGATGTATGGTTTGCCTGCTAATGGCTTAGTGTCTTGAATGTGCAGATTGGATAGGCTTTAAAGAATTTTACTTTTACTGTTTCCAATGATGTGTATGTGTGGGTCTATACATGTGAGTTCGGGCGCCTGCAGGTGCCAGAGGGATCAGATCCACAGAACTGAAGTTGTAGGCAGTTGTGAGCCACTTGGTGTTGGTGCTGGGAACTGAGCTCGGTCCTCTGCAAGAGCAGTCAGTAGGCGTGTCTATCCACTAAACCATCTCTTCAGCATCTGCCAGAGGGGTTGTCACATCAGTCACGCTGCTTGGCAGCTGAGGAGACTCCAGGCTGGCTCTTGGCACTAGGAACATGTTATGGGATAAGTGATCTTTTGTGTTTGGAGTAGAATGGCATGGTGATCCCCCCCACCTGTCATAATCCTGTAAATGAATTGTCCTTGAATATGGTTTTGAGGGATGTGAAGTGTCATTATGCTGTTAAATGAACTTACAAAGCGCTGGTCATTTTCCTCATTGCTTGTTAAGTCTTAAATGGGATGAGTAATGTTGTCAACTTGGTGCATGAAAACAAACCTCCAGGCACGTCGGTGAGGGCGTGTCTAGACTAGGTTGATTGAGATAGAAAGACCCATCCTAATTGTGGATGGTTCCTTGCATACATGGGAGAGATCAGAAATCAGGCTGAGTACCAGCTTTCCCGACCGCACCTACCTGGGCATGCCTCCTTTGCTATGGTGGACCATCTGTGGGCCCAAGGAAACCTTTTCTTCCTAGGAGTCTTTGTCAGAAATTTGCCACAGCAACAAGAAAAGCAACCAATAGACCATGCCCAGAACACACCTCCTGTGTAAGTAACTAATAGATAATGTCCAGAGCATACCTTCTGGCTGAATAACTAATAGACCATGCCTAGAGCACACCTTCTGGGTAAGTAACTAATACACTGTGTTAGCCAGGGTTCTCTAGAGCTAGAGTCACAGAGCTTATGGAATGACTCTCTCTCTCTCTCTCTGTCTCTGTCTCTCTCTCTCTCTCTGTGTCTCTCTCTCTCTCCCTCTCTCCCCCTCTCTCCCCCTCTCTCTCTCATCCCTCCCCCTCTTAAGTAATGCATCATACCCAGATTAACCTTGCTATCTATCTGTTCTGATACCCTCAGTGGGCTGTCACCTTATCTGCAGTAGATCACTGTAACAAATTATTTGTTTCCTTTGCTCATGCTTTGCTCATTTCCTAATGCGTGTTTTGAGACAGCCTCATTGTGTATTCCAAGCTAGACTAGAACTCACATTCTTTAATTTATCTCCTAAGTTCTGCAGTTAGAACCACATACCACTGTGTCTGATTCTACACTCTATCTTATGTGCCTTTTTGTTACTTTCTTTTAAAATTAATCAATTAAAAAGTATGGTAGTACATACCTGTAAGTCTAGCACTTAGGAATCAGAGACAGGAGGACTCTGAGTTGGAGGCCAGACTGGGCTATACAGTAAGACTCTGGGTTTTTCGTTTGTCTATTTGTTTATTTGTTTTGTTTTGGTTTTGGATTTTCAAGACAGGGTTTCTCTGTTTTGTTTTGGAGGCTGTCCTGGAACTAGCTCTGTAGACCAGGCTGGCCTGGAACTCACAGAGATCTGCCTGCCTCTGCCTCCCAAGTGCTGGGATTAAAGGTGTGTGCCACCAAAGCCTGGCCTGTTTATTTGTTTTTAGTTCTAAAAGAATAACAGAGCTCACACCCTTAATCCAGCACTAGAGAGGAACATAAAACAGGAGCAAGGCGCCTTTCAATCCTTTGAAATCATAGGCCAAAATAGAGTCCTTCTTCTGGGAGCCACTTTATTACTTAGTGCTCACACAGACCCTGTGCTTAAAGTCAGTCTTCTCTTAAGTGCACTGGGCCTGTTTCAGAAGACATGGGATCTGACTCCAGCTTCACAGTGTGTAAGTCTCTCAGTAATGCACAGGTTGTTTGTACACCTGAATTCAGTTTTCTCTTGAGAAAATAAGAGGGACATAGCTTTGTGAGGGTCTGCTTTCATGAGGCATTAATCAGAGATTTATTGGCTTTTGAACACTGTTAACCTAGCACCATAAAGACAACTTAGTCTTCCACGGGGAGGACTTGTCCCTCTGTGGGACAATCAGTTCCCTCATCACTTTATGCCCAGCAGAAGCACAGCAAATACAGGGTCTGCAAACTTTATTTATAGGGCAGCTAGTCATTGAGGCTCCACAGATCATACACTCCCTGTTACAGCTAACTACCCCTGTAGTGCCTATGTAGTGTGAAAGTGGCCACACAAAATACTTGAATGTAGAGAACAGACATGTTTCACTGAAATTTCTGGAAAACTGGAATTGCACGTATAGTTTACGCTCTTACTTTGATTTTTTTTTCTCCTAGCATTTTAAGGTGTGAAAATTGTCCTTCTCAGCCAGGCATTGGTGGCTCATGCCTTTAATCCCAGCACTCAAGAGGCAGAGGCAGGTGGATCTCTGTGAGTTTGAGGCCAGCCTGGTCTACAGAGCGAGTTCCAGTACAGCCTCCAAACAATACAGAGAAACCCTGTCCTGAAAAATCAAAAAAAAAAAAAAAAAAAAAAAAGGAAGAAAAGAAAAGAAAAAAGAAAATTACCCTTCTCATTATTTTTTAATTCTTTTGTTTCTTGGTAGTCCAGGCTGGTCTGGAACTCACTGTGTCATCCAGGTTGGCCTGCAACTTGTGGCAGCCTTTTAAAAAGTTCCTCCCAAGTGTATGAGCCACCACACCCAGCTCAGAATATGGAAGCTGTTCTTACTGCACAGGATTTCCAGAAACAGACGAGGCATTACATTTAACTTGATGTGGATACCAATTAAATTATACAATTGGGAGGGATTTTTAAATTTATTATGATAATTGTGTAAGATATTTTCAAGTAATTTTACTTGAACAGACAATATTTATTTGATAAATTACTGTCATGATGTGACACGAGGTAAAACACATTGGGTTCTTATCAACAATGTGGAATCTTAGTTCATTTCTGGATGCATTTAAAAGTGGACTGGAAAAATGGAAAAAGAATGTATGTATCAAGGGAAAGTTGATGAGGTGATCATATAATGAAGCCTGCTTGGTGTCATGGAAACTTACGAGACCACAGACTTGGTCCATTGCAAATTCATGTTATCTCTTGTTGTTTGGGCTTCCAATGCTGCTTGTCAGTGCTTTATTTATCCGTTGTTTGTTAAATTCCTTTCCAGTTCCTCAGAGCAGCTGTTGTAGATTTTCTTTGCTTGCCACTTCCAACATTATCATGCCTCCACCCTGAGCACAAGCCAGTTTTCAGTCCATCCTGGGAGCTCCTACGGGGTTCTCCTCTTGTCCTTGGGTGTCTTAGCTGCCTTCCTGCCGCACACCTCACTGTTTACTTCACTCCTATCACAGGGAAAAATGGGTATCTTGATTTCTATGACTAAATCATCTCTGTGTTTTCACAAGTGCTGTTTCTTTTTAACATTTTCCATAAAACTGTTCAGTGTTCTTCAGCCCTGTGCCATCCCTTCAAGCCTGTCAGTCACTGTCTTTTTGAGACAGTCTCATGTAACCTAGGCTGGTTTCAAACTCACTACGTAGCTGTGGAGTGTTCCCATCCTGCAGCAGGTATCAAATGAGAACACCGAGGCTTACATTAATTGCAAATGCACAGCAGGTAGCTCAGGCTTGTTACTAGCTAGTGCTTACGTTTAAATTAACCCATGTTTCTTATCTATGCTTTGCCACGTGGCTGGGAACCTTTTCTCAGCGTGGCATGTGCATCTTGCTTCCCTGAATCTCCTTGTGACTCTTCTCACTCTGCCCTTCTTCATCCCAGCATCCGTGGTTTGGTCGCCCGACCTATTAGACGTCATGCCCGCTACTGGCCAATCAGCATTTTACTAAACCAGTTTGAGTGACAAACCTTGACAGTGCACAAGAGGATTATTCCACAGCAGAGATGTCCTTAAGTTCCTGATCTCCCTGCTTCCTCGTTGGGTTCACAGGTATAGGCTTCCATGCCCAGCTTCTCTCTCCTCTGCTGACTTGCTCATGCCTTCTAGTCCCTAGAATAAGACCCCACCCAGACTTTCAGCACGGATGCCTCAGGCCAGTGAGCTTTTGCCCTCATTGGTGGGTACTGGCCTGTATCACCCTTTTACTTATACCTTAAAGCAACCAGAATCTACAGCCAAATGAATACATTTCTAGGCCTCCTTGTTTAATAGACCAGCCAAAGGCACATAAAACATTTTCAACAAAATCAAAGAAGAAAATCCCCCTAACCTAAAGAAGGAGAAGCCCATCAAGGTACAAGAAGTATTTGGAATACCAAATAAATAAATTAGACCAGAAAATAAATTCCCCTCAGGACATAATAGTCAAACTTTAAACTTACAGAAGAAAGAATATTTAAAAAAATTCAAGGGAAAGAGACAAAATAACACATATAAAGGCAGACCTAGCTATCCCTGCCCTCATCCACACCTTCTCCATTTCTACTCAGAAAAGTACTGGCCTCCCTTGCATATTAGCTAGTCATGGCGTGTCAAGCTGCTCTAAGGCTAGGCACCTCCTCTCCTATCAAGGCTGGATGAGGCAACCCAGTAGGAAGGAAGGGTGCCAAGAGAAGGTAACAGAGTCAGAGACATCCCCTGTTCCCACTGTTAGGAGTCCCACAAGAAGGCCAAGCTACACAACTAAAACATGTGCCGGGGGCCTAGGTCAGTCCCACGCAAACTCTCTGTCAGTTTGGTCTCTCTGAGCTTCTATTAGCCCAAGTTAGTTGATTTTGTGGGTTTTCTTGTGGTGTCCTTGACCCCTCTGGCTCCTACAATATTTCTCCCCCTCTTCCACAGGATTCTCTGAGCTCCTTCCTAGTGTTTGTCTGTGGGCCTGTGCATCTGTTTCCATCAGTTTCTGGGCAAAGCCTCTCTGATGATAGTTAGGCTCAATGCCCATCTATGAGTATAGCAAAATATCATTAGGAGTCATTTCACTGACTTTTTTTTATTGGCAGTCATGTTTGGTTCTATCCTAGGTCTCTGGGCTGTCCACCGTTGGGGTCCTAGCCCTCCAGGCAGTGCCAGGTGTGGATCCCCTCTTCAGGCTCGGGACTCAAGATGTATTTATCATTGTTAGCTACTCCCACTAATTTCTGTGCCATCTGTACACCGGCATATTCTACAGGCCACAGCACAGTATAGAATAAGGGACTGGGGGAGACAGACAGATCTTCCCAGGACAGGGAAGTAGGATAAGTATGGATAGATAGATGGATAGATAGATAGATAGATAGATAGATAGATAGATAGATAGATAGGAGGTGGGATAGAACAGGATGATTAAGTGGAGAGAGGGGGATTATGTAGCCTTCACCCATGTGCTAACATCTTTGTTACACTGCATGGTACCAAAAGGAATGTAAAGACCAACTCAGCCACAAACCTTTTGATCTACAATAGTGTCATGTCTGCAGGTTATGTTAATGCAATAGCAGCCAAAAGTTTGTAGGAGTAACCAACCAACCAATATCTGAGAACCTGAGACTAGATAGACCAGGGACTGAGGGTAAAACCAAATACTATTGTTAAAAACAACCACAACAGCAGCCAAAACAAAACACAACAAAACAATGATTCTAATGACATTCTGATATACTCATAAATCCTCCCGCAGCAGATGGGAACAAACACAGAAACCCACTGCAGACGTTATGCAGAGAGTGAGAGACCTTCGAACATTCAACCCTAAACAGGATGTCCCCATCAGATCCCTCCTGTCAGGGCTTGGGGAACTCTAAAGAAGAGGAGGCAGGAAGACTATAAGAGCCAGAGGGTGTGCTTCCATCCCAAGAAAATAAATCCCTCCAAATCAACATGATAGATGCACATATGAACTCACAGAGACTAAGGCAACATCCATAGGGCCTGCATCACTCTGTAAAGGATGTGCTCCCAGAGTTGAAAGGAGTAGAAAGATGCCCCCATTTCCAACACAGGAGCAATCTTCAACTGATAACCGCATGCAAATAAAAATTTAGCTTCCTGTGGTGATATATTATTTATGATTTGTTACAGTTTGCCTGAGGATTCAGAGAGCAAAGCTAGCCTCAAACTATGGAGATCAGGCAGTGGTGATACACACCTTTAGTCCCAGGACTCAGGATTAAGAGGCAGACAGATTTCTGAGTCCTAGACTACCCTGGGCTACTAGAGAGTGAATCAGAGCTCATGCCTTTATTCCCAGGATTTGAGAGGTATAAATGGTAGAGGTGTTCAGTCTGAGATTAGTCTCTAGCCATGATGAACAGAGCACAGTAGTCCGAGTGAATCTGAGGGGCAGTTAAGCCAGGAACAGTCTGAGGATCACCTCTTTTGTCTGAGCTGAGTTAAGAGCTAGTGTCTGACTGCTTGGCTCTTCTGATCTTCAGCTTGAAGCCTGAACCCCAGTATCTGTCTCTGGGTCTTTTATTTATTGTATTACAGTTTCCTCCAAGGGGGTCTCTGCTTTTAATGGTAGGCTTCATGCCCAGCAGTTGATGTCCTACAGAAACTTCTTTGTCATTTAGAAACCATCCTTGCTTGTCTGGAACACTCCTCCACTACTGGGGAATGACTTGCAGGCTGCCACCCGATAGTGGTTAGCTGTGAATGGAAAGTCTGAGGATCTAGTAGCTACTCAGTCCCACAAGGTGGGGTGTCCCAGATGGTGTTTTATATATGCTGGAGTCCCAAAGAAGCAGGCTCCAATGCCAGTGCTGATAAGGTATGGGCAAGCAGGCTAAGAATGAGCAATCTCTTCTTCTTCTATTGCCTTTGTATCTTGTATAGGCTCCCAGCAGACGGTGTGGCCCAGATTATAAAGATGTGTCTCCCCCCTCAAGATCTGGATTAAAAGTGTGTGTCCTTTAGTCTCAAGATCTGGACCAAAGGCTTGTCTTCCTGCCTCAAGAAGTGTGCCCTCCATTTCTGGATTGTAGTTCATTCCAGATATAGTCAAACTGATAACCAACAATAGCCATCATACTGTGGAACCAATCAGTGTCTAAGAACAGAAATATTGTTGAGTAAATGTGCTTCGTGTACACGGTGGAACTTTTTTCAGCCATAAGAAAAGAATAAAGTTGTGTGCTTTGTTGGAAATGAATGCAAATAGAGATAATTACATTAAGCAAATTGATCCAGCCTCAGAAAGACAAATATCATATTGTTCTCTCATTTGTGGTTCCTAGATTTTATATAGTCACGTAAAATGGTGAATGTACACACTAAGTGGAAGTAGAAGTAACATTGTCTACAGGAGCCAAAGGGGAATTAAGGGGAGGGACAGGGGCACAGAACGGTGGGGGTGGAGAGGGGTAGGGTGGGTGGTGAGGGGAAAAATGTGCTCGCCATACAATAATACACACCTGCAAGAAAAATAACAAAAGTAAAATAAATCCTACCCTAGAAAACAAAACAACAACAAAACTTGAACAACCATCTTTCCATTCGGATTACTCCTGTCTGATTCTGCCGTGTAGCCCTGGCAGTCCTGGAACTTGCTGTGTAGACCAGGCTGGCTTCGAACTCAGAGCGTCACCTGCCTCTGCCTCCCTGGCGCTGGGACTGAAGTTCTGACTGCGCTAACTACTGGTCTTTATAAAGGAAGCACCACCTCTTTGGCGTGGACTCTCGAAGTGATTCTTGACTAGCTCCTTTTTCTTGCCTTTGACAGGTGATGCTCGTTCTGGCGCATTCACGGTCAGATGGGTTCCTCTGTCATCTTCTCATGGGTGCTCAGGTTTTAACCGTACACTTCAGAGATTCGTAGTGTCCTCTTTTCCCACCTCCCCCGCCCCTCCCTCCCTCCTTCCTCTTTCCCTCCCTCCCTCCTTCCTCTTTCCATCTTTCAGCAGGTTGTCGGTTCATATAGCTCAGCCTGACCGCACACTCCTCTATGTGGCTTAGGCTGGCCTCACACCCATGATCCTCCTGCCTCAGCATCCCAGTCACTGGCATTGCTTATGCCTCAGGCTCGGCAGGCTCGGCTGCTTTTGCTTCTCACTCAGCCACCCTGCTGGTTCTTTCCAACAGCTCTTTGTCTTTGAGTTCGTCCAATCACGTCCCTCCTGCAGCAGCACCTCAGTGCTCAGTTGTAACAGCCATCAGTTGTGGAGGGCTCAGCAGGGTCAGGTTCCAGCCTGAGTAGCCTGCACAACAGTCTCCAGTAGAACGTGTTTCTCATTCCCTACGTAAATACCATGGCGTCACCGCAGTCACGGGTGTCACTCGTGCCCTGCTTATCAGGACTACATTGCTTTCATTTCTCATGCGTCTACATATCACTTACAATGCTGATGTTTAAGTCCTGCCTCCTCTGCTGAGCTGAAATGTGTTCATGGATTAGAGCTGTACTGAAGTGTCCGGGGTGAGGGGTTGGAAGATGGCCCAGCCCTTACGAAGTGTTCCCTGCTCTTGCAGAGTATCTGGCTTCAGTTCCCAGCACCCATGTCAGTCCGGCAGCTCTCAACCACTTGTAACTAACTCTGCCTTGAGGGGACTCCAACACCCTCTGAGAATACCTGTACTCAAGCACACGGACCTGTGCACTTATTTAGAATTTAAAGGGAAACGAGCCTTCACCTGGGCATGGTGGGTATACAATGTTAATCTCCGTACTTGAAAGCAGAGGTGGGTGGATTTCTTTGAGTTCAGTACCAGGGTGGTTTAAATAGTGAGTTCCAAACCAGCCTTATTGAGATGCTGTCTTAAAAAAATATCCAGGAGAATAATTCAAATAAGTTTGATATATTTTCCAATTATGATTTTAAAAATTCCACAAAAATTCAACTCCAGAAAAGGAAGCATTAGCTTTCTCTAAAGCAGCAGATGATCTCAAATTATATCATATTTTCTGGGATTTAATTACTGCTGGAAACTGAAAGGCTGTGACCACAAGAATGGGGCCATTCCCACGAGTTCTGACTTGGAGTAAACAGGAAATACAGTACCAGAGCTCTGGCAGGAGACGTCCAGAGCAGGAGAGCTTGCCTTCATGAAACATCAGGTTCTGGGGTTTGGAGCGTTTTCCTCCTGCTTGCTAAGTCTTTGCCATCATTTCCTGTTACCTAGCTACTGGGAGACTCTGCGACAGTAGCTCCTACACCACAGGAAGTGTTGATGAAAACCACATGTCACAAAACTAGAAGCTGCTGCAGCAGCATGTCCTGGATGGACAAACGGGGCTCTCCGTCCATGTGGCCAGGCAACGAAGCTGCAGGGTGACAATGAAGAGAACTGGAGAAAAAATCTTCTTAGGATCGGTTACGTTCTCTGCCTTGGCTACTCTGAATCCTCATTGCTTTGCTCATGGGAAGGTGGTGCAACTTGAAGACACAGTCAGCAAGGCAAATCAGTTTCTCCCTGGGAGGCTTGATTCAGCCAGATCAGGCCCCGCAACACCAGAGATGCCATCTCTGCCTCCCGTAGGAGCTTTTCTTGGGACCCAGCTTCTGTGCGTATGTTCACTCTCCGGCTTGGCTCTCCTCATGAGCACTTAGAACTTAGGGTTAGTAAAACGTAATATAAAAGAAAAGAAGAAGTACAATTAAAGGCCTCCGAGAGTCGCTGGCGACAGTTAAAATGGAGGTGGAAAGAGAAGGTGGCGTAGGAAGGAACAGTGTTAGCTGCAGTTCTAGGACGCAGGTTGACATATAATATAGGTACTTGGTGAACTCGGGGGATGGCTAAGGCTATACCTTCCAGGAGGATATTTCAGGCCAACATTAGGCGCATATAAATCCACACACCTCCCAAAGCTGTTTAAGGCACTTTAGTCAATAGAATGTACTCTCCCACTAGTGCAAGAATAACACTTATTTTTGGCACACACACTCCAAAGAGAACTGAAATCTTTTAAAACACCCAATGCTACAAAATAAAATAAAAAGCTTTTGTAAGCCTTCCAACTCTGCATGTCAGCACTGTGCCCATCCAGGGGAGCCTATGATGTGCCTATCTTGTGGGTGTTTTCTTTTTGGCACACCTTTCATTGAGATTGGTGTACTATTTTTTTTAAAGCTAGTTCAAAGGACAGTGACATTTCATCGTGTTTTAGATTAATTGTAATTGAACTCAGCCAAAAGTAATGCTTTTGCAAGCAAGGTGTGGGTAGAATTCCCTTTCAGTGCTTAAAAGTGCAACAGTGGAATGAACTTTAGCCACAACGTCTGCCTGTGTGCCAAACTGTTCCCCACCATGACGATAATGGACTGTCTCTGAACTGTAATCCAGCCCCAACTTAATGTTTTCTTTATAAGGGTTGCAGTGGTCATGGTGTCTCTTCCCAGCAATAGAAACTTAGCTAAGACCCATTAAAGTCTTGGTAGTTATTTGTTTACATGGTATACATATTGCACATTTTATGTTACGAGACTATACAGTTCTTATGACAGGAGTTATAATTTGTGACATGACATATTTCTTTTAGTGGTGAGTAAAAGGCTACTTACCCTTTCGTGACATCATCCCACTCTTTGCCCTGCAGACAAGAAATTCTTCCTGATATTTCAAAGCATCCATTGAGAGCATTGTGATAGACCTGTCATCTGCAGTGTTCAAAGAACAGGAGACTCTTTCTTCTGCCCAAACCACATGGTTTGATTGGAATTGTGAGCTATGAATAGAAATTAATTCCAACTTGTGATTTCCTGCTTATCTATAAGGAAAAGACTAAAACCTAGCATTTTACCTGATGGCATTTTACCTGAAGGCATACACCTAGAGCAGCACCGACATTTCTTATTCACAGCTGCTGGTAGGTTTTGCCTCAGCTGTGTTGCAAAGTTCATTTAAGTAATTGATGTATGGCTTCTGTTTATCACTTCAAAGTGAACGATAATTGCTGACATGTGTGAAGGCTCTTCTATTATAAAATATGGTTTATCTTTTCTGCCATTGAAAATGATTGTACTTCAATTGCACCATTCCTGGGTCAAAGAAGAAATAAAAAAAGAAATTAAAGACATCCTAGAATTCAATGAGAACAAAGGCACAACACACCCAAACCACAACGAGGGAAGTTCATAGCACTAAGTGCCCACATGAAGAAACTGGAGAATAGTTACACTAGAGAATTAACAGCACAGCTGAAAGCTCTAGAACACAAAGAAGCAAACTCCCCCAGGAGGAATAGACGCCAGGAAGTAATCAAACTGAGGGCTGAAATCAATAAAGTAGAAACTAGGAAAACAATACAAAGAATCAATGCAATGAAGAGTTGGCTCTTGGAGAAAATCAACAAGATAGACAAACCTTTGTCCAAACTTACCAAACAGCAGAGTGTAAACATGCAAATTAACAAAATCAGAAATGAAAAGGGGGACATAACAACGGACTCTGAGGATATTCAGAGAATCATCAGGTAATACTTTGAAAGCCTGTACTCCACAAAATTCGAAAATTTAAAGGAAATGGACAATTTTCTGGATAGCTACCACTTGCCAAAATTAAATCAAGAACAGATAAGCAGACCTATAACACCTATGGAAATAGAAGCAGTCATTAAAAGTCTCCCAACCAAAAAAAAAAAAAAAGCCCAGGTCCAGATGGCCTCAGTGCAGAATTCTACCAGAAATTCAAAGAGCAGCTTATACTAATTCTTCTCAAAGTATTCCACACACTAGAAGCAGAAGGGTCTTTGCCAAACTCTTTCTATGAGGCTTCAATAACCTTGATCCCCAAGCCACACAAAGACACAACTAAGAAAGAGAACTTCAGACCAATATCCCTCATGAACATTGATGCAAAAATACTCAATAAAGTACTGACAAATCGGATCCAATAATACATCAAAACAATCATTCACCATGATCAAGTAGGTTTCATCGCAGGGATGCAGGGATGGTTCAACATATGAAAATCCATCAATGTAATCCACCATATAAACAAGCTGAAAAACAAAAATCACATGATCATCTCACTAGATGCTGAAAAAGCCTTTGACAAAATCCAACACCTCTTCATGATAAAGGTCTTGGAGAGGTCTGGGATAACAGGAACATACCTAAACATAATAAAAACTATATACAGCAAACCAACAGCCAACATCAAACTAAATGGATAGAAACTCAACACAATTCCACTAAAATCAGGAACAAGACAAGGCTGTCCACTCTCTCCATACCTTTTCAATATTTTACTGGAAGTTCTAACTAGAGCCATATGACAACAAAAGGAGATCAAGGGGATACAAATTGGAAAGGAAGAGATCAAACTTTCAGTATTTGCAGATGATATGATAGTTTACATAAATGACCCAAAGAACTCTACCAGGGAACTCTTACAGCTGATTTACACCTTCAGCAAAGTGGCAGACTACAAGGTCAACTCAAGAAAATCAGTAGCCCTACTATATACAGATGATAAAAGGGCTGAGAAAGAAATCAGAGAAACTTCACCCTTTACAATTGCCACAAACAACAGCCGGGCGGTGGTGGCGCACGCCTTTAATCCCAGCACTCGGGAGGCAGAGGCAGGCGGATCTCTGTGAGTTTGAGGCTGGGCTGGACCGACAGCCTCGAAAACAATACAGAGAAAAAACCCTGTCTTGTAAAAACCAAAAAAATAAAAAATAAAACAATTGCTACAAACAACATAAAATACCTTGGGGTAACACTAACCAAATAATCTAGCCAAAAGCAATCTACAGATTCAATGCAATCCCCATTAAAATACCAGCACAATTCTTCACAGACCTTGAAAGAACAATAATCAACTTTGTATGGAAAAACAAAAGACCCAGGATAGCCAAAACAACTTATTCAACAAAGCAACATCGGGAGGCATCACCATCCCTGATTTCAAGTTCTATCATAGAGCTATAGTCCTGAAAACGACTTGGTATTTGCATAAAAATAGACAGACCAATGGAATCGAATTGAACACCCTGATATTAATCTATACTTATATGAACATCTTATCTTCGACAAAGAATCTAAAAATATACAATGGACAAAAGAAAGCATCTTCAACAAAAGGTGCTGGCATAACTGGATGCTGACATGTAGAAGACTGCAGATAGATCCATATCTATCACCATGCACAAAATGGTCAAAATGGATCAAAGACCTCAAGATAAATCCAGTCACACTTAAACTCTTAGAAGAGAAAGTGGGTGGTACCCTTGAACGAATTGGTACAGGAGACAGCTTCCTGAACATAACACCAGTAGCACAGACAGTGAGGTCAACAATTAATACATGAGACCTCCTGGAACTGAGAAGCTTCTGTAAGGCAAAGGACACAGTCAGCAAGACAAAAAGACAGCCCACAGAATGGGAAAAGATATTCACTAACCCCACATCTGACAGAGAGCTGATCTCCAAAATTTACAAAGAACTCCAGAAGCAAGTCTCCAAAACACCAAAGGATCCGATTAAAAAGTGGGCAACAGAACTAAATAGAGAATTCTCAATAGAGGAGTCTAAAATGGCTGAGAGGCACTTGAGATAGGGCTCAACATCCTTAGCCATCCAGGAAAAGCAAATCAAGACAACTCTGAGATACCATCTTACTCCTGTCAGAATGGCTAAAATCAAAAACACCAATGACAATTTATGCTGGAGAGGTTGTGGTGAAAGGGGAACACTCCTCCACTGCTGGTGGGAGTGCCAACTTGTACAGCCACTTTGGAAATCAGTATGAAGATTCCTCAGAAAAATGGGAATAAACCTACTACAAGACCCAGCCACTTCACTCTTAAGCATATACCCAAAAGATTCACACTCGTACAACAAGGACATCTGTTCTACTGTGTTCATAGCAGCATTATTTGTAATAGCCAGAACTTGGAAGTAACCTAGATGCCCCTCAACTGAAGAGTGGATAGAGACATTTACACAATGGAGTACTATTATTCAGCCGGAAAAAAAACCAATGGAATCCTGAAATTTGCAGGCACTAGAAGAAACCATCCTGAGTGAGGTAACCCAGTCACAAAAAGAGAAACATCTCATATATGGATTTTAGGCATAGATTTGGGGAGTGCCAGCCTACAATCCCATGGCCAGAGAGTCTGGGAAACAGAACCTTCATTCAGTGGCTGATGGAAGCAGAGGCAGACTCCCACAGCTAAGTACTGAGCTGAACTCAAGAAATCCTGTGATAGAGAGGGAGGCCTGATGAGCAAAGGGGTTAAGACTGGACTGATTTAACCCCCAGAAACAGCTCACCTGACAAGGGTTAGCTCTTGAATCCCCGACTAATGGCTGGGAATCCAGCATGGGACTGATCAAGACCCCCTGAGTGTGGGTGTCAGTGAGGAGGCCTAGGCAATCTATTGAACCTTGGGTAGTAGATCAGTATCCATCCCGGGTATACAAATGGACTTTGAGCCTAACGCACTGGAGATCTGGTAGCCCCTGTTTTCCTGTTGAGGAAAACCGTAGTGTACGGAGCTCATGGCCTGGGAAGAAGCTCAGGTGGCCTCTCGGGGGCACTGTCAGAAGCACCATACCTATTGTCTCAGTCCGCTCATCACGGAAAGTGGTCACTCATGTCCTTTGGGGACCTTTCCTTTTACCAGAAACCCTAGGGTGTGGTGGGCTGTTAAAGGGCAGGGAGACACAGGTTTTGCCGCTCCTGGCACTTCTTCCCAGAGCTGAGCACGACGAGAAACAGCTGGGGACAGTGTGTCCGCAGCTGTGTCTGTACTGCCAAGAGTGGAAGTGTAAATGACATTTGCCTTTGGTCACTGACAGGAACAATTGAACTTGCAGGGAAAATTGCTATTTCGAATCTTTTATTTGGCTCGGTTTGATAAGACACTTAGCACCTCCAGAGCCCTCTTTGAATTTCAGGGACACAATGAGAACAAAAGCTGGAGTTGCATGACGTCCATTCACTCATCTGTTCTATTCAACAAATATTAAAAATCCAAATGTCGCATGGTTTTGATTGTAGAAGGCGCAGTTGGAGTTAGGGCTGGGGACTTTTAGACAGAAACATCTATGCTGATGGTGGCAGACACGTCGAGAAGAGGGACAAAAAGTCCTGGCGGAGGACCGGATAGATAACGAAGACTCCAGGTAGGCCAGTGCCTGGGACACCGAGGGACCAAGCACCAGAAACCGTCTGAGCGGCAAACCAAAGGGGAAGGAGCTAGACAGAGTGAGCCGGAGAGGTGGCCACGCTGTGTCTTGTGTTGTCACTCATGTGGAAGACTTTGGCTCCTTACTAAAATTACTTAAAGTGTTTTTAATTATGCGCGTGTGTGCATATGTTGTGTGGGGTTTTCGGAGTGCCTGCAGAGGCCAGGATAAGGTCTCGGATCCCCTGGAGTTGGGATTACAGGTGGTGATGGAGAGCCAACGTGGGTGCTAGGAACCGAACTCCGGGCCTTGGGAAGAGCAGGAGATGTGCTTAACTGCTGACCCTGCTCCTCAGCCTCTTCCCCTGAAAGCTAAAGCCCTGGGTTGCAAGTGGCTCAGTGTCTGCCCGTGGAAAAATTTTTTAAATACGCAAGTGCAAGATAAACACAAGTCAAAAGATGTTGTTCACTAGCAGTGAAGTCTCTATGGTGTAAAAACTGTGTTACAACAGAATCCTAGGCAACAGAGCAGATGCATCCATGTGTCTAGGGTTACTGAAAGGGAGCTGTAATCATTTCGACACCTAACTGGCCAGTATCCACAGGGGACAACCGCTGTCTCTTGAGTAGAACAATTTATATTTCTGAGGATAAGAAGAGTTGGCGCTGTTGCCAGCTTTCCACAAAGCACGTTTCTTTCTTCTCTCTCTCCTCCAGTTTCAAT
The DNA here is from genome assembly GCF_017639785.1 of Mesocricetus auratus. Taxonomy (NCBI): domain Eukaryota; kingdom Metazoa; phylum Chordata; class Mammalia; order Rodentia; family Cricetidae; genus Mesocricetus; species Mesocricetus auratus. The sequence goes on from NW_024429195.1 coordinate 10,725,293, forward strand.
ATTAATTTTTTTGTGCCGGCATGTAAAGCACCAGTGCTGTCATGATGTCTGCACGTATAAATTAATCGGAGTGACAGGCTGAGCTAGCTTGAAGGGTATGCTAGGCAGTGCACCTTGTACTGTGTGGTGACGCCTAATTCTGAAAATAACTCTTACACTCTAAGAGGCTCAACTTTTGCTGAACCTCACAGTCAGAGTTAATAATATACCTTGAGGTTACTTAAGACTGCAACCCTGCTGTGTACTCAAACTGTTTGTTTAACTTGCCTTTAAGAGAACAATGTAGGGACCAACCTTACTTGCCTTGGATTCCGGTGTCATCAATGTTTACAACCTAAGATGATGCACAGCTGTAATCCCATTATGTCTCTCATGCCTTGACCTGGAGCAATGCTGTTGAGAGTTAGACCAAACCAAGGCTCTCTTAAATGCCCCAATGAAAGGACAAAAGAGACATAGTTCTGCTCCCTTGCCTACGGGCAGACTTGGCAAGGTCCAGTCCGGTGCTAGGGACCAGGGACCTAAGGCTTCCGTTCCTGAAAACCCAGCTTTCTTCTCTGAAGAGCTGTGGTTATTAGTCCTAAGGCAGCTGTGTCTGAGGCGTCCGGTGCCTGACTTAGCTCTCTGATGACCTTGGCCCGTTCTCCCTCTGCAAATGGTAAGATGCTATAATTCTTGATAAGCTTGCTTGGCACAAGACCTCCTGACTCCAGCTCTTCCATCGTCTTTATCTTCTCATGACCTTCCCAGTGGGGCCCCGTCACCGAAAAACCACCTGCTGGTCCAGGTCATAATCTGTGTGTGTTATGATAATCATTTGCCAGAAACATCAAGTATAGGCTAAAGGTAGTCTTATGAAATGAGTACCATATCGACCATAAATGTTGAACGTGCCACATATGGACACTGCTTGACCAACAGTGACGTTTGTAGCACTGTTTGTCATCTGGGTCAGTGGGGTCAGTTCGACTCAATGACTTCATCCCTAGTAAAAACTCTGTTAAAGATTCCTGTAAATTATCCCTCATCCCTTCCCCACATGATGCTTTCTGGGATGTTCGATAAATACAGAGCAAAGCCCTTTGTTAGGGCAGACACAAACACAGACACAGATTCGTAAGACAGCATTCAGTTTAGCACAGACTCACACAGCAGACAGAAAAAAGAGTGGGAGGCACTGGGAGCCAGAAGGACAGACTTCAGATCTGGGCTCACACTGGGTTAAGCCACTCCAAGGGGAACTGGTGAGTGTGAGTTACAACTAATGCGTTCAAAACTGACAGCCTTAGTAGTCATGCGAGATAAGCCAGCATGGAGGTCAGCTGGATGGTGGATGAGCAGCCACATGGTGGGCACAGGGCCTTTGGAGAAAGAGCAAGGGAACCCAGTATGTCAGGGGAAGCGTGTTTAGGAGAAAGATAGAGAGATGGAAATGGAAAATTGCATCTTTCATGAGTAATTCACAACAACAGGAAGACTGTCAAAGCTGTATGCCCCAGTAGTCTTACATCCTGCCTGTCTCAAATCCTCCCTGATGCTTGGTACTTTTTTCATGCTGAGGATAGTTTGCCCAGAGTTTGGCAAGGGAAAGATGTTTGATGCAGACATCGTCTAAGGTGGCCCCTCATTCTCCTTGTGCACTGACCAACGCCCATGCAGTCTGTAATCCCTGACCCTTGACTACAGGTGTGATGCTGTGAGTCACTTTTCACTAAGGAACACAACGTGACAAAGCTGATGGACAGTCACTGCTGAATTCTGTTACTAAAGCCTCTTGGGCATCCTCCTTGCTTTCTTGTTCTGTCCAGCAGTGCCAGCTGTAGTCATGTGAGGCCAGGGACTGTCATCTCCCAGCAGCCACATGGCTGAGTTTGGATACTTGGAGGATTGACAGTGTCCAGGGACTGGGCTTGGGACTAGCTGTTCCTCTAGCGTGTGAAGAGGCTGCAGCCTCAGCCAGTGGGCTCAGCCAGCCTTGGCTGTGATCTTGTGAGGAACTGTGGAATGGGGGACCACAGCTATACCTACAACCCCTAGACTCACAGGACAGGGAATAAGCAAGGCTGTTTGTTGGATGTTGCCAAGAGTTGAGGTAGGCAGCCAATTGTCTGTAGATACTCAGTGCAGAATCCATAAGCTCACCAGTGACTGAAGGGTCGGGAGATTTACAGACATCTTAAAATTCTATTTGGAGTGAGGATTTTGTAGCTGTGTAAGACTGAGAAACCCCGAGCTCATTATTATAATTTTGGTAAAGTATCTTAGCTGGAATTGTTTAGCTCCCCAAGCAACGGGCTGGGCTCCAAACTCTTGAGTTTCTTTTTAACACACAAGGCCGGTGCTCAAATAATCCTTTACTCAAGTTTTCCACAAACATTAATTAATCATGTGCTTGGCTCTGAGGACGAAAGGAAAATATATTGTTTTCTACCCCCCAGAAATTCATACTGGTATGAAGTCAGTCTACAGAAAAGTTAAAATGCAGAGTGGAGATGGGAGGGTGGTCTACAGAACATGTACTGCTACACCCTAGGCTGCTCCCGTCAACACAGCCTGACCTAAGAACTCCATTTTAACTTGAAACTGCTTGGGGAAAAAAAAAGGTATACATTAAGAGTGAGGCTGTAAGATCAGTTCCTAATGTTTGTCCTTTGAACACACTCTGGGCTTCCTAGAGAGGGACTGGAGATGTAGGTCACTTAGTGGAGTGCTTGTTTAGCAAGCACAAGGTCTCAGATGGGTCCTCAGCACCAAACTGAAACGGGCCGTGGTGACAGTATGACACTGACATCAGGAGTTCATGGCTACCCTTGGCCGCAGAGCACTTTTGTGGCGATATTTTGTTTATGATGCAATACATAAAGCTTGCCTGAAGAGCAGACTGCAAAGCTATGCTAGTCAGTCATGCAGGCTGCCCTGGAACTCAAGCTGCCTCTGCCTCCTGAGGGCTGGGATGAAAGGTGTGCTCCATCACAATGGTAATGTCCTTTACAAACGCACAACGGAGCTAGAGCAGAATTTCACTAACAAAATCATCCTGTGTGTTTGTTCAAGTCACATTTTCTTCTGTGCAGCAACACAGTTTTTCCATTGTGAATTGAATAATTATGGAAAACATCCCCAGTCTCACCTCCAGCGAGTGCTTATTAAAAACAAGAAATACATAAACTAAAACTACTCATAGTTTGAATATTATCGCTTTCTGTCCCCTAAAGAGCAAATGGGATTCTTTTTTGTTTTGACTGCTTTGCCTTTAAAAACAGCTAAAAAAAAAAAAGAAACAGCAGGAGAGAATCCTTCTTGATATTTTAGGTTCACTATCCATTACTGAGAATGCAGAGACGAGAAAGCTGTATTAATATGTGACTATCTTGGATAAGAATTCATCCATGCAATAGATGTAGTAAATGAAATTATTAAGGCTACTTTGTATGACCTTTCTGGGGGTCCAAAGAATAGAAAAAATAGCTTATATCAGGAGATGGAAGTTTATTCTGGTTGTAACCTGATTATTGAATAACCAGATTCAGTGATGCATAAATAGGCAAGGACTCTCTCTTTTTGACAACAGCCAGTGGAACCCCCAAATGCCCTGCTCCACCCTTCCCAGCCCTTGGCCAATGTCCCTGGGAAGTTCCACGACCTTTTGGTAGCTTTCAGCTCTGAGAATTTTTAAGTAGTTTACTAGATGCCCAGTCAATTGTAAATTAAACTTGTGTTATGCATGTATATATTTATTTGGATATGTGTCTATATTGTATGCATGTGTGTACGTGTCTGTTTGCAACATGGTGTCCATCTCTGTGGCTTCATCTATCACTTTCCACTTTATTTTTTTTGGATTATTTATCTTAATGTACACATGCCTGAGTGTATGTGTATCGTGTGTGTGCAGTGCCAGTGGACTCCAGAGGGAGGGAGTGCTGAGTCTCCCAGAAATGGAGTTAAAGATGGTGGTGAGCTTCCAGGAGGGTGCTGGGAACTGAGCCCTAGGTCGTCTGCAAGGGCAGCTCGTGCTCTAACCATTGAACCATCTCTCCAGGCTTTCAGCCTCGGTTTCTTGAAACAGCGTGTCTCACTTAACCTGGAGCTCAGATAGACTAGGGTCCAGCTAGACCCTGGCATCTGATGTCCCTCTTCTCCTACCTTCCCATTTACTGCTGGGGTTTCAGGCGCAGGCTGTGGTCACCACTGGCTATTTACTTGGGTGCCAGAGAACTGGACTCACGTCCCTGAGGTTGTGCAGCAAGACCTTTACTCACAGAGCCAACTCTCCAGCTCTTACTGCCATCTTTAGTCTCAGCATCTCTCCAGCTCATCTCCAGCAATATTGCTTTTCCCCTCAAGTCCGGCTTTTGGTCTGTGGGGGTCTCAAGGCACAGCCAGAGAGACTGGAGGGAGAGGCGGGCACGTGTTATCATCCTACGCGCATCTGTGCGTCTTCAGTGTGAAATATTTGTGAGTTTTCCTAATGACTCTCCTTCACAGCCCAGGTCTCTATTTTGCTCCAGTTCCTGATGCAGGCAGTGTAGTTTATCCCTAAATCACTCCAATGGCTGTTTGGGTACAGTCCTGTTCAGCACTGCCCCAGGTGTTACAGGGGAATTAGTTCTCTGCCTTGATTGCCCGGTTCCTTTGGTCTTTGGGATGTGCCAGCTTGCCTGTTAGCCTTGAAAATGAGATGTTTGGAAAGTCAGAGATGCATTTTGGCATGACAGCCACTCCTAGAGTTTATTTAAATGAGTGGAAATCAGCACTTCACATTAACTTTTAGCAGTTGAGAAATCAGTCCTGTGAGCTTTTCCTGTTTATATTTAAATTCTCAGATATTCCCAGGGTACTCTATACCTTCATCTAAAAATTATGCACTGCTCAATCAAAGTTCCATGAACTCTCACGGAAATGACCTGTGTTAGTCAGTGTTCTATTGCTGTGAAGAGACACCATGACAACAGTAACTCTTATAAAGTAAAATGCTTGATTGGGGTGACTCACAATTCAGAGGTCCACTAACATCATGATGGACTTGGTGGCATGCAGGCAGACATGGTGCAGGAGAAGCATGGCTGAGGCTCCTTCGTCTTGCAGGCAATGGGAAATGGTCCGAGACACTGGGCAGTATGCTGAGCACAGGAAACCTCAAAGCCCGCCCTCACAGTGACACACTTCCTCCAGAAGGTCATAGCCATTCCAACGAGGCCTACTTCCTAATAGTGCAGCTGCCTATGAGATTGTGGATGTCATTCAGACTTTCACAGGGCCTTATGTAATCCAATGTGATAACAGTAAAACAAACAAACAAAACAGTAAAAAAAAAAAAAAAACAGCGAAGTCCATATTCTGAAGTGGATACAGAAAAACCCACAGAACTGGCGGAAGTCTAACAGTGTGGTGGGCATTTTGCGTGTGGAGGCGCAGACAGAGTGTTAGGAGTAAGATGTTCCTAATTGCAGCAAAGATTTGAAAAAAGTTAGCTTTCCTTTCTTGCCCATCTTGTTTTCAGCGGGGACACTTGCTCCCCTTCCAAGGACTTGGGGTTGGCTACCAGAACCCAGATTTGGCTGCCACCACCTCTATCAGGTGGCTCACAACTGCCTGTAACTTCAGTTTTTGGGGATCTCTTCTGGCCTGAATGCATATTTGCACACATGGTATTACACCATGCATATACTTGGTACACACATACCTTGAAATAACAAAAGTTAAATCTGTCAGATGGAAGGTATCGGTCAGGCCTGTTTACCTTGGGTAATTTTCACGGTGTTTTTCTTCATTGCCTACACATTGCCACAAAGTGCTTTTGCATATTTCCCCTACAGAAAATTGCGCCATGTGAACAGCCTGCAGTTCACAACTTTGAAGCCATTTCCAGCCATCGTATTTTCTCACAATAAGGCCAGACCCAAGCCCAGAGCAATTAAATGGCCAAAGAAGTGTGGCTCCACCAGTGACTGGAGGCTGGAATTCCAGTGGCGGGGGTGGGGGATTAAGCAGCAGATAGCTTGCTTTCAGAAAGGCATCGTCCATGCTATGAAATGCATCTATCATCTGTGTGTCACAGGGCATGTTTGCTTGGACAGGGAAGACTTTTGAGGAACTCAGACTTTCTCTCTTTGCGGGGTGGACCAAGACAGGGTTTCTCTGTGTAGCCTTGGCTGTACTGGAACTCAGTCTGTAGATTGTAGATCAGGCTGGCATCAACTCATAGAGATCCATCTGCCTCTGCCTTTTGAGCGCTGGCATTAAAGGTGTGTGCCACCACCTCCTGGCTAGGATTCAGACTATCTACTCCAAAACAAACTCCTGGAAAATGAATCATTCAAAGGCTCCCTCGAATTAGAAAAACACAGACTGGTCACGGGTCTTAGAAGCCCTGCGAGTGTATAAACACATGTATATGTGCTTTACTTTACGATTCAGGGCATTTGCATGTAAACATGTGTCCTTAAAAAATAGGACTGGGACTGGAGAGATGGATCAGTGGCTAAGAGCACTGGCTGCTCTTGCAGAGGACCCGGGTTCAATTCCCAGCACCCACATGGTACTTCATAACCATCTTTAGCTCCAGTTCCAAGGGATCAAATGCCACCTTCTGGCCTTTACAGGCACTGCACACAAGGTGCACATACACACATGCAGGCAAAACACTCATACATATAAAATAAAAATAGATGTAAAATGTTGAAAAGAGGCTTATTTTGAGACAGGGCCTTACTGAGCTGTCCAGCCTGTGCAGGACCCTCTAGGAAGCTAGGCTGGCCTCTGTCTGGGGATGGCCTGTCACCATACCCAGCTGACTATTTTCTTCTAATAGACACTGACTAGACTCTACATGCAAATATGAATGGCAGTTTGAAGCTTGTTGTAGACTTCTTTCTTTTAAATAGAACCCAGAATCTTCCCAACTTGTAGCACCCAAGCCAGGGCCATAGTTAAAAACAGCAATTGTAACCCAGACTACTGAATGCATTCTATATATTAGAAATTGTTTACAGCAATTTATGTGCATTTGGCAATTTAATATGGACAGTAAAGATATCAGGAAGATACTAATAATATTTATGTTTGTTTGTTTTCTGATGGGGAAAATGAGACTTTCTCACTCTGACAGAGGCAGTATTGCATAAACTGATGACCTGACTACTCCATGGTGCGGCTAAAGGGAAGGCGTTCATTGGAGGAGAGAATAGCCAGAGACATCTGAGAAAGCAGCAGACTGAACACGGCCATGAGAGAAGCCGGAATGGGGGTGGGGTGGTTGAGAAGGGGAGAAGAGAGAGAGGAAGACAGAGAGAGAGGAAAGAGAGGAGAAGGAAGACAGAAAGGAGAGAGAGAGAGAGAGACAGAGACAGAGACAGACAGACAGACACACACACAGAGGGAGAGAGAGAGAGAGAGAGAGAGAGAAAAGCATTGCTGGTTGTATCAAAAATTTAAAGATTTTATTAGCACTATTTATGCCCATGAATGGCTCACGAAATGCACGTTTAAACAAGATCTGTGATCTTATGTGAACAGAACACAAATTTTCCATTTTTAACCTACTACTAATTTTTATTTCAGCATTATGTGATTCTAAAACTTTAATTAAATTGGATTCCAATAATTTACTTGATTATTTCTATGTAGACTATTTGAATCCTAAGTAAATGCTGTAGGCTAATAGGTAACCTCTGTATCTTTAAGCCCGGTATAAATTTTTAGAAATATTTACTTACTTTTATTATATGTCTCCTTCATGTGTATATGTTCACCATGCATGTGCAGTGCCCGCAGAGGCCAGAAGAAGACGTCATATCTCCCAGAACTGGAGACGCAAATGGTGTGAGATACCATATGGGTGCTGGGAATTAAACCCGGGTCCCCTGGGAGAGCAGTCAATGTTCTTAACCACTGAGCCATCTCTCCAGCCTCAGGTCTTTCTTGTTTATATATCCATTTAGTGTTCTGCATTTCCCTTTAAGTTTTGCTGTTACTAAATCCCACACATTTTGATGAATTGTGTTTTTATTTAGTCAAATATACTTATTTACTTCCAATTTCTTTTCTACTTGCTGCTATTTATTGCATGATTTAATCTGCACATCTGAGGGTTATTCCATCCCTTTCTGTCATTGATGTTGTAGCCCAATCTTACCTTAGTGTGAGAGAGGCAGTGAGTGTGCTACAATTCTTTTATTTTCTAAGGTCTTTTTGTGGCCCAGAACATGGTCTACTTTGGCAAGTGTTCAATGTGAGCCCGGGAGTCGTGTGTAACATGCTGTTGGATGGATTTGCCTCTAGATATCCACTGGTCCAGTTGATGGTGCAGTTGAACTCTGTTTTAGTACAATGACTATTTTTTTTAATGGGAGGAGACCTTTTAAAAGTATGTCCTGTACTTATTTTCTTGGTAGGACGACAGCGAGCTCTGGTACAGGGTGCTGCTGGGAGTAGGTGTTGAGAAACACAGAGGGAAGGTGCGTGTGGGAAGTACCCTGAGTTCACAGGCTTTCAGACATCCATGCCCAAGCTTCCTGCCACTTCCATAGTGGGCCTGAGTTGGCATTTCCTTCCCCCAGGCCACTCAGGCTCAGATTATAACCTGCACAAAGCAGTTTCTCCGGAGGCAGGCCTTATTAAGGACTGAATATCTTAGACTGATTCCTTTCCCTGGGCTGGAAACTTGAGTAAGCTTTGCCTCAAATATTTACTGTAAGGATCAGATGAAGCTTTCGGGAATAAAGTGGAAAGTTGTGTTGGGCTTTGCTGTTGCTGGGGTTTTCAGTGTTTAGTATGGGTTGGTTGCACTTCAAGCTTCCGATGCTGGTACTGGTCCTGCATGGGACTCCTGGGTTTCTGTTTTCCAGTAGTGGGGCTGTGGCAAGAGGCAGGTGGCACTTTGTCCTATGAAGTCACTTGTAAAAACCAGTACATTCAACTTTCCACTTACTGTTGGGCAACAGGAAGTGTCTTGCATGCCCCAGCAGAAACTGGAAGCTGTTTTTTTGAGTTTCAAATTTTAGCCCTTTTGTGAAAATTTTCACTCTTTTTGGTCTGCAAGTCCAAGGCCTGCCTGGGCTGCAGAAGGAGTTCAGAGGAGTTAACTTGGTAAGGCCTTAAGTGAATACTGATTGATGAGTAAGTAAATAAACCAATAGTTGCAAAACAAAACATAAGTGGGTGGACACTTATGTAGCATGCTTGGGGCTGCATATTTCATCCCCAATGCAGCAAAAAATAACTGTTGGAGAGATGGCTCAGCGATTAAATGCATTGGCTGCTCTTGCAGAGGACCTGGTGCCCACATGGGGGGCCATAACCTCCTGTGGTCTCCATTGGTGCCTACTTCATATGGTATACATACACACGCACACACACATGCACTGATTAAAATATTTCTCACAGATACTTTTCTGTTTTGTTTTTGCTTTTGCTTATTGAAATAAATTCACACTCACCATGTATCCCAGAAAGACCTTCATCTCACAGCCCTCTCCCTCAGACTCTTCTCTGCTGCAATCACGGTGGAGGCTGCCCTGACCAGCTTGTCACAGTTCTAAAGACTCCAGAGTCTAAGATCAAGTCACCACCGCATTGGAGTCTGGTGGGTCTCTCTCTGCTTTACAACGCTGCCTTGGTGGTGTGCCCTTACGAGGCAGAATGGAGAAACAAACAGCCTCCTTCAGTTCTTTTATAAGGTGCCAGTCCCATCCACGAGGGCAAACTTTTTGGTCATTTTCTCCCAGACTTACCTCTGATCACCACTGCCTAGGGCTTAGGTTTCAGCACAGGATACTGGAGGTACTCCAGCATTTATACCAGACTTCCCAAAGTACTGTACAGCACCACCCATTTATCCCCGATGCTCTAGGCATTGTTGTGGCTGTTTCCACCATCCGATGTGAGCTCTCCATGGAAACAGCCTGGGATTTGAACTTAGCAGCTCAGAGAGCTGTGGAAGCAGCCTGGGATTTGAATTTAGCAGCATGGAGAGCTGCTTTTCAACAGCTGTGTCACACTGGGGAAGCCTTTAAACTCATATGCACGGTGGACGTATAAGTAACATGTTCAACACAGGGTTGTTATTTCAAAGAAGATGGAAAAAGGTATTTCATACTACAGAAACTCTAATTTATTTAACTGTAGTCCCAAGACTAGAATCTTTCTTTTTTTTTCTCTTTTTCTTTCTGAGATAGGGTTTCTCTGTGAAACTTCTCTGCTTGTCCTGGAACTCACTCTATAGACCAGGCTGGCCTCTGACTCACAGAGATCCGCCTGCCTCTGCCTCCCAAGCGCTGGGATTAAAGGCGTGCGCCACCACTGTCCGACTTAGTATCTGTTTCTTCAGGAATTTTCTAATACTAATTGAAAACTCAAACCCAAACATAGCAGGGGAGTTTACTGGTTCTGGTGACTTGGAACTGAAGTGGAGTGTCTGCTGACAGAGAAGTTCTACCAGGGGATGACCTGTTGTCCTGGGTACCGCTGTCTGTCTTTTCACCCAATGGCCTACACGTGACTCCATCTTACCTTCCGAAGACGTCTGTCACATGTCAGCCGCTGTAGACAACAGGGAGTTCCGCTGACAAGAACGGGTTTCTCTCTAGCAGTTTCTGTGCAAACCACAGGGTTCACCCTAATTGGACCCAGCTACATGGCATGCTCATTTCTAAAATGAACTGGTTAAAATGACTGACTCAATATGAGTCACAGGAGCCTTCTCCAGGGCCTGGTGGCATAGGGTTGTGGGACTTTTAACCAAAAAGAGGGGAGCAGGCACTGGGTAAAAAAAGAAGAAAAAAACAAAACAAGGTCATTCTACAAGGGACACTCAATGTTTCTGAGATGACGCCATTTTATCCCGAGTACGCTCGGCTCGGGAAAGAAGGCTTTCATAGAAGAAACGGCCTATTTGCTGCAGTCATCTTCTCCATCCTCTTGTTTGTTTGAAGCCCGTAATTATAACATGCTGCGTATCTTTCCTCTCCTCCTGGCAGCTGGTCGCGCCCATCTGTTTTGAATTGAGTGATGTATAGGAAAACCACGTTCTCCTGGGGCGGGAGCATGGCTGGCCTCTCACTGGGTCTGTTGAGCACATTCTTAGTTTTAGCTTTAGGGGAAGATTTATACTTGACTCTAGCCAGCACTCATCCTGAAACTGCAGAAGATTTAAAGTTTCATTGTACTAAAGCACTTTTCCATGGCTAAATGGAATGTTCTATGTTCACAAAGCCATTCCGGTGCAGATAGACTTGGCACGTTACAGCAGTGGTGTGAGTGGATTCATATTTTTGAAAGTTAATTTTATGTTTACTTGCTTATTTTAATAGCAGTGCTAAACGTAGCAAATTAAAACTTAAGTAGCATTTATTTTTCTGAATCCTGTTAAAAATCAGTCACAGATAATTACTCATATTTTAAGTATCAGTTCTACAGGGAGAACAATTCACTTTTTTAAAAATGTTCTTTCCTGGTAGTTTCCCCAGATCCAGGTTTCTCCCTAACCCCATAATGGCTCTCTCTAGCAAGACATCTCTTTCATTGCTCTCTCATTCCATCCCTCTGCCAACCTGACTGTCGGTTTGTTTGTGTTCCCATCCCCTCCCTTTCACCACTAGGGAGACTGCCAGGAATCCACAAGGATGACCCCAGCTAAGATTCCCAGCAATAATGGAGAAGGTGCCTGGACTGGCCTCCCTCTGTAATTAGATTGGTGACCATCTCAACTGTTATCACAGAGCCTTCATCCGGTAACTGATGGAACCAGATGCAGAGATCTGCAAACAAGCCCCAGAAGGGGAAATCTACAGACATAGCTGAACCAAACTGGTAGGAACTCTCAAACTCTATCTAGACCGAGAGCAGTGGAGCCTTAATGGGACAGAACTAGACCTCCTGCGAGACAATTGTGTAGCTGGGTCTGTCTGAGAGGCCCCTGTCCCTGGTGCATGAGCTGGCTTGTTGGAGCCTATTCCCTATAGTGGGATGTCATGCTCAGCTTTAATTCTGGGGGGAGGGGCTTGGTCCTGCTTCAACTTAATGGACCAGGCTTTGTCGAACCCCCATGGGAACCCTTACCCCGTGGGAGGAATGGATGGGGGGTAGGCTGGGGAAAAGGCAAGGGGGATATGAGGAGGGATGGGAGGGAGAACTATGATTGGAATGTAAAATGAAATTTAAAAAATAAACTAAAAAATTAAAATGGAAATGGGAAACAAAGAAATGTTCTCTCATGTATTACAGAACATCACATGCTGTCAGACTAGATAAAAACATGTAGCAGGACAAAAAGCTGTGCATAAGAACCACACTACAGTGATTCAAGATTATGAAAGCGAGTTCATATGTGCAGCTGCCCTGCTGTGTCCTGAAAACATTGCTCCTTCATATCTGTCCACCTTCCCTGGCTCTAGGCCTCCCCCACCCCCACAATGACCCCGAGCCTTGTGGGGAGCCTGTGTAATAGTCTCTGCACCTTGGTTATAGCTCTGCTCTTCCTTTGTCCTGATAAATCCCACACGTTTGGTTGATTCCCTGTTACTAACTACAGTGACTGTGCTTTCCACAAGGCTTAAGCAAATGCAAGTTTAACCTCTGAAAGCATCTCTCAAAAAAACATATTTCCCACCAGGTGGTGGCACACACCTCTAATCCCAGCACTTGGGAGGCAGAGGCAGGTGGATCTCTGAGTCAGAGGCCAGCCTGGTCTACAGAGTGAGTTCCAGGACAGCCAGGGCTACATAGAGAAACCGTGTCTCAGATAAACAACAACCCTCACCCCAAGCCCCCTGTTTCTCTTTAATTGTTCTGATCTATTTAACACCAGAGTAATACAGGGTGGCCGAGACTTTCCTTAAGACAGTCCTAAATTTGATAGACTGAAATCATTGCAAATTAATCAGTGTCATGTCACTCTCTTCCTAAGTTTCCACAAATGGAACGTAAGGTATTTGGTTTTCTTTACATAGGCCATGACCTCACCCATTCCACGGTACTTTATACTGTGCTTCTGGACCCATCCATGAGTGGTGCTTTGAGCAGCGGGTCCTCACTGGACGCTTGGGTGTTTGTTGGTCTCACAGACAGCTGCTGTTCTCATTTAATGACTTTGCAAGAAGCACAGTGACTCTTTCACTGTTGGCTTGAGTCTGTATCTGTCTCACATACACAATTTTATGGGCATGGGGGGAAAATCACTTTTCTAACGATTAAGTCAAATGAAGGTAAATCCTGCTGTACGAAGATAGGAAAATATTGCACATAGGATTTTAATACAGTTATGAAATAATAAGAATCTTTGCAGAAGGAAATGAAATAAGAACACTGTCTAAATGCCCCATGGACAACGATGGAGCTGAAATTTGAATTTAATATCTCTTTACTATAATCTTCCTTTATAGAAGTTGTTGGAAAGATAGTCAACCAGAATCCATTTACCAAAACATTAACAATTTTTGTGAGTTCCAAGTAGATATTAAAATGTCTAGACTAATCACTCTTTATGGAGATGAAAGCGTTGAATGTTCTTCCCAAGTGACCTGAAGCAGATAGAGGAGACAGGCGGGACCTAAGTAAACTGACCCAGTGATGTACATCCATGGCTCCTGGTAGCTGACTTGTTCATGAGAACGAGGTAACTCTCGGGGAGGTTTTAGCCTTCATTCTCTACCAGTGATGGATTCTGGCAGGTCCCGAGTGGGGAATTGCCATTTGAATTTGTGTAGTGCTGATGACAGAGGGTGAGCGGGGAGAGGGTGAGCGGGGAGAGGGTGAGCGGGGAGAGGGTGAGCAGCAGAGAGAGGGTGAGTGGATGCCACAAACTCCTTCCTGTGCATCTGAGTCCTAGCGCTTCCTGGTCATTGGCTAGAGTAACTCACCTGACTCTACCAAGTAGCCAGGTGGCTGTGTGTTGAAGGAAAATTCTTGGACATTTAGTAAACAATAATGGACTCTGTCACTTTCCATGACACCTCTGCAAATGCATTTAAAAAGTAGATTGGCTGGTCCCATTATCATTAATGAAACGTTTAACACATTTGAAATGATTTTATTTTTATTTTAGTGCTAGGTGTTTTGTTTCTATGTATGCACGTGCACCACATGTGTGCAGTGCTCACTGAGGCCAGAAGGTGGCATCATATTTGATAGACCTGGAGTCATGTGGTTGTGAGTAGCACATGGGTGCTGGGAACTGAACCTGGGTCCTCTGTAAGAGCAGCTGGGTCCTCTTACCTGCTGAGCCGTCTCTCCTGTCCCATCGCTTTAGGTGCTATTGTCTCATAATAAATTTCAAAACCTGGTATACAAAATCCCCCCCTCCTTGGCTCCTTTAAACAAAAACAGTTTTGCATTTTACTTAACTTATTTTCATTCTGGATAAAACCCAAAATCTTTTGGGGAATTTAAAATTCTTTCAAGATAATTTTTCTGACATCTTTACTGGAATGAAATCAAAGTGCTACATTAATTTAGGAAGAATTCATGTTTGATAATACTGCCCTTTCAGTATAGAAACAGGATTGGCTCTAATTTCTATGTCAGTAAAGATTAACTTTATTTAAGAAGTCAAGTAATTGCAAATAGGTATCTTAGTTTTCTAATTGTCTCTTGTGATTGGGATTTCTTTCCTCTATTGTCTTTAGATTTGATTATGAGAATGGAAATGTTTCTTTGAAAAATAAACTAGATGAAACAAATTGGAAAGCTTATCACAAAAACGTATTTAAGAAGTCTGGGGAAGTGACTCACTCAGTAACACGCTGACCGCATCAGGCACAAAGATCTGACTCGAGTCCCCATTGTGGGCACAGTGGCACATGTCTGTAGCCCTGGTGCTGGGACAGAGAGGGGGCAGCAACAGAAACAGAGACAAACAGATCCCTGAAGTTCACTGGCCAGCCAGCCTAGCCAAACAGATGAGCTGTGTTCTTAGCAAGAGAACCCGTCTCAAGAAAATAAATAAAGGTAGACAGCTGTGGTGGTTTGAATGAGAACGCCCGCTGTATGCTCACAGACTTGAAGGCTTGGTCACTAGAGTGTGGTGCTATTTGAAAGGATTAGGAGGTGTGGTCTTACTGGAGTAGGTGCGGCCTTGTAGGAGGAAGAGTGTCACTGGGGGGTGGACTTTGAGGTTTCAAAAGCTCAATCTAGGCTCAGTTTCTACTCTCTTCTTTCTGCCTGCCAATCCAGATGTAGATTCTCCAGCACCATATCTTCCTGCATGCCACCATGCTCTCTACCATGATAACAATGGACTAAATGTCTGAACTATAAGCCAGACCCAGTTAAACGCTTCCCTTTATAAGAGCTGCTGCTGTGATGATGTCTCTTCACAGCAATAGAACAGTGACTAAGACCCCAAATGTGAGTGTCAGTGAGAAGGCCTGGGCAACCTATGGGGCTCTGAGCTGTGGATCAGTGTCTATCCCTGGTATACAATCTGTCTTCATGTGCCTATGGCACAAAGAGAGATGCTCTCTCAGCCTGGACTCTTAGGGGAGTGCCTTGACCCTACCAAGAGTGAAATGATAGACTCTAGACATCCCCTATGTGGAGGGATTTGGCAATAGGGTGGGAGGGAGGGTGGAAGGGGAGTGCGGGAGGAGGGGAGGGAGAGGGAACTGGGATTGACATGCGAAACAAGCTATTTAAAATTAAAATAAAAAATGATTAAAAAAAAAAAAGAGAAAAAAAAAAAAAAAAAAAAAAGAAAACAGCAATCGACGGAAGACATCCAACCCCTCCCTCTAGCCTCTATAAGTACACAAACCAGCTATACACACTTACACTAACAAGTACATACACTTCAAAATACACCACCCAACATACCATGCACACATCTCCTTACAAGAATGAAAATATAAAAAAATAAATAAATATGAAAGAAAAAAATTAATTTTATATAAAATTATTTAAAAACATTAGCAAATACCACCTACCAAGTTGAAAACCAAATAACATGATTAAATTTCTAGATAAACATAGAAAGCTGAAACATATTCCTAATGAAATAGGGGCACCAAAGAAACTGAAAACAAGAAGATAGTGAACATGGAATGAATTACATGACACCCAAAGTCATTTTCTCTCTAAGACTGGGTTGGAGGATCTTCAGGTTAATACTTGCAAATTCTTGTGTTACATAAAACCAACATTATCCTGTATTAAAGTGTCAAAGCAATGAGCAAAAGAGCCTGAGCAGGTCACTGGGAAAACATGCATGTTGATCCTCCAAAAACAGAAAAGACAAAGGAAACTACAGGGCAGTTTTAAGTATGATTTAGAGATGAACAGTGTGTAATAAAACCCCAAATATCAAGCTATCAGCTTTTGAAACTAATGACTTTAATGCTAACATTTTGATGAGTGATCTAAAGCCTGTGATAGGATCATTTTCACTGTAAAAGTGCATTAGAATGAATGATGTCTCTACTCCCTAGTTCTTTTTACACATGTAGAAACATGGTGCTTCTGACTGAAGGGATAACAGACATAATTTAAATTAATGTAACGAGTACCCAAAAAGCTGTCTTAATCCATTTCCACAGAGCAACAGCAATATGAGTAACTTTTTATTATGTGACAAATCCTTTGTAATCAGCTCATTTCCACTGTTTTGTCTTACATATTGTGGAGAAAGACCGAGCTTTTAGATGATTGATCATGGAAATTAAATTTTTATTTCAGAGCACCATGTGTTCTTGATGAAGGAATACAAAAATATTGCATGACATTTGTTAAACGAGCAAAAGGAAAAATTCCTTCCATTAGTAAAACTCCTCCCGTACAAACTGTTTATGTGACTAAAATGTATTAGTACTTATGTCTCTGAAAATGAAAAATGTCAATAAGCAAACAAACAAATTTATTATATAATTCAGACATTTATTTTTTCTTTTTTAATGTTTTTTATTTAGAAACAATCTTATTATACATATTAGTCCCCAGATATTCATTTATAATAATTTACTTTTAGACTTGAAGTTACTTATATGGTCCTCCCGGCTGGCTTGCTTTCATAGTTCTTGAAAGTGCTATGCAGGCTGTCGGGTAGAAAGTCAACAGTCTTCCCCACTGAATCCTGAGAGCTTCGGTAATGACTGGCGTGTAAAGATACAGCCATGGGTGCAAGAGCGGCATAAATTGGGTGGGGATAAACAACTGCTTTCTGATTGGGGAAATCACAAGCTCGGTACTGCAGATCTGGCCAAGAACCTATGGCTGGGGAGCCCATGGGCCCCAGGGTTGAACCTAATGCTGAATGGATATGAAACCAAACTGCACTCTACATTCATCCGAGAAGTTTCTTTATGTGATGGATGATAGTTAACACAGAAACTCACAACAGGCCTACATGCACAGAATAAGTGCCCATGCATACAACTATACACAGAACATCTATATCACACCCCTCTCCAGAGACTTCAGAGACCAGCATTGAAAACGGGGTAGAAAGATTGTTAGAGCCAGAGGTCAGGGGGCACCAGAGCAAACCAGCATTGTCTCCTGGATATGATAGGAGCCTGCACTCATGAACTCATGTCATCTATGGTTGTCTACAGAAGACCAGCTTGAGATTGAGTCAGCTAACATCTCAGTATTGATGGAGAAGAGTTAAGAGCTCCGATCCATAGCTAAGGTGATGGTTTCTGGGGGAGGAAGATCCAGCTTTCTTTTTTTGTTTTTTGTTTTTGTTTTTTTTTTGTTTGTTTGGTTTTTTTTGGTATTTACGAGACAGGGTTTCTCTGTATTTTTTTGGAGGCTATCGGTCCAGCCCAGCCTCGAACTCAGAGATCCGCCTGCCTCTGCCTCCCGAGTGCTGGGATTAAAGGCGTGCGCCACCACTGCCCGGAAGATCCAGCTTTCTTTATGAGTGTGGTCCCTGGTGAGTTGAGCATGCTCCAGTGGGTGTCCCCACACCAACGCACATGGGGGGTGTTAATTGGACACAGAAGGTTATTTAAAAAAACAGAGGCAATGAAGTTGTGAGGAGTGATTGAGAGGGTAAGGGATAGATTATAAGGATTTAGGAGGAGTAGACAGGGTGAATATGATCAAAATGTATGTATGACATTCTCAAAAAATTAATACGAACTTATTTTAAAAAATTGCTTATGCAAAACTGTAATGTTGCTTTGTGTTGATAAAAAAATCTAAACTGTCTGTTATAAGCTTCCCTTTGGATGCAGTGCTGTTGATCTTGCAGCCTCTCTTTGAGCATCAAACTTGCATTCTGGGAAGTCTCCTTAGCTGTGCTGCAATGAACCGCCAGACAGAGTGCAGGCTGTCGGAGCACCTAGACCTGAGTGTTCCCATTGGCCGAGGCACTACTGAGCTACTCAGAAGAAAGTGGATCCAAAAATAACCACAGACGTCATCTGTCAAGGTTGTACAGTCAGGTTAATTATTTCAGACTGAGAAAGAGAAACAGAGTCCAGTGTCTCAGAGTCAGTAATACTTCAGGAATAAATCCACACAATGAGAGAAATGGCTGCCCCTGAGTAGGTACGTGAGCTCTCCTTGTCTCCACGGTTGAAGGACAATCTCCCGACTCCTTGAAAGGCTGACCAAACACTTGCCCTTTGCAGTGAGTGAGGCTTTTTTAGTACAAGATGGTTTGGGGATGATTTGGCTCGAGCCAACCAGTCATTCCATGAGTGTAGAATCAGGCAGAATGTGAGCATTCCTCCTCTACTTCTTTGATTTGAGTTGAGTGCTTTTAATTATATCCAGAGTCTGATCACACATTTAATAACCTCATTACTTGGTGTAAAAGTTCAAAACTTGAATTATTAACTTGATGAAATTGAATTAGGATAAGCATTTCGGTTAAAAATGAACTCGGCTTGGAGATATTAAGAACTAAGACATAATTGCTAAATTATGACTGTAATATTGCAAAGCTAGATGCATGTCTTGGGAATATTGAGTTGTGATGTGTCCAGGTTGGAAGGATTTCTGGGATCCCTGCCTTTCAGCTGTGCTATACTGTAATTAGTTCCATTGTGGCAGTTAGCATTTGCAGCCACCCATGAAGAGGGGTAACTTTGTCTCCAGCATGGGAAATTTTGCTTAATCACGAGACTTAGCAGAAAGTTGTCTCACTAATGTCACAAGGGCAGTCTTATCATGAACTCATGACACAAATTTGAAAACTCACTATTCATCCATGATGCACTTAAATGTTGTATCCTTGGTCCAGGACATATTATCTCAAAAAATTGGGAGACCATAGGGCAGGAGGATCAGTTTCAAGGTCAGCCTGGAAAACTTATGGAGACCTGATCTCAAAAAGAAAAACAAACAAACAAACAAAAAAACAAAGGAATGGAACTATATCTGGGTGGTGGAGTATTTGTTTAGAATTTGTCACACCATGGTTTAATCCAAGTACTGAAAAAAAAGAGGAATATTTTCCAGTTCAAAGTGCTTGTGTTGGTTATAGTTTCTATTGTTGTGAAGAGACACCATGACCATGGCAACTTTTAAAAATGAAAACATTTAATTGTCTTACAGTTTTTAGAGGTTTAGTCTATTGTCGTCATGGCGAGAAGCATGGCAGCATGCAGGCAGAGATGACAGTTCTCCATCTTGATTCACAGGCAGCAGGAGGCTGTCCTACTAGGCCTAGTTTGAACTTGTAAGATCTCAAATCCCGACTCCACAGTGATATATTTCTTCCAACAGGCCACACCTACTCAAACAAGGCCACACCTCTTAACAGTGCTGAAGCTCCCTATGGGCTCGGCATTCAAACACATGAATATATGGGGGCCATTCCTATTCACACCACCACAGCACTTTTTATCCAAATCGAACTCTATTAATAATAGCTTAATGCTGTATCATTTCTCACTACTTCCCATTGCTGATTGGTAAACTGAGACTAGTAGCTATATTAAAAAAACTAGTTCATATAAAATTAAGTTTATAGGTTTTATCTGTGGTTATCTGTCATTACTTGTTGTCACGTGTGGGAATCAAGAGTTGCTGGATGCAGTACAGGTTTATTCAGAGAGATAACACTTACATAAGAAGCAGGTGGCTGCCCCAGGATGCAGCTCCAAGGATCCTCCAACGGTGTCCTCTGTGTCCAGCCAGCAGCCAGAGAGAGAGCACCCCTTCTAGAGTCAACCTAAATCCTCCCCTCCTGTGATCTGTGACCACGCCCAAATGGGCGTGGCCAGAGCCACAGGTGTGTAGTTAGATCTTTAACTACAATTCCCCTTTTTTAGTCTAAAAAGATTTAGACTTGACACAAAGCTATATACAAAGATAGCAAATATCAAGTATGCTCTAGGAGAAGGAAAATAAGAACAAATATACCTAATACCTATTGCCAGTGATGCAACTAGAGAAAATGGCAAAAACTACCTATCCAGTCATTACTAAAAGGTTATCCTAAGCTGGAAAGTTTAAGTCTTGTACCTAATATTTCTATTTAGGGAGAGAGAACAATAATTGTCTCTGAAGACAGTCTAGTCTTCAACCTCATCAAAGACCTGAGAAGGAAGACAGCAATGCTAGGGTATCAGGAAACACAGGCGAGCAACTTCCAAAAGGTGCAGTGAAGACAGAAACCGCAGGCTACCTGGACAGTCACCCAAGGTCACACAGCAGCGTAGGAGCAACCAGCTTTGGCTAAGGCCTGGAGTAACAGACTGACCAACACAGAAGCAGGGAGGTAGAAAGGCTGTCTTACCCTGACTTAGCAAGGTTCAGCAGTCTTCTAATTTATCTCCTGCAAGCATAGTAGGACAGCATGTCCAAAGTCAGCGGTCGAAATGGGGTCCCAAGAGGCCATTAGCTGAGGAGAGAACGGACTCCAGAAGGAGTGACATTGGTGTCCAGTATTTTCTCGGAAATAGTTTGGTGCTATCAGGTGCAATTATGTCTTATGTTAGCAGGTACTTATATTAAACCATTTAAATAGAATATTCTTCAGGTCTATGAAGTGTTTGAAGATCAAAATCTATGTCTGACTAATCTCATTGATATAAGAATGTGAGTGAAAATATCTGTAATTCTTGATCTAGTTGTACAATGGCTTAAGTTTCTCAAAATAATTTAGTAAGGACCAAAGTTATAGCAATGTAATTATAAAAACATATGTATGTGAATCTATAAAACAGAGGTAGAATTGAAGTGTCTTAATCAGAGATAGAACCATATAGTGCAACATGATAAAAATATACTAAATTGTGTCAATATACAAAATATCTTAAACATATGTAAAGGTATATACAAACATCATAAATGGAAAGAAGACCTTACACAGTATGACAAAATATACAAATTATCCAAGAGAGGAATACAACTTGAAAATACAAGTTACATCATACAAGAATCTATAACAATGTAAGATGTCAATAGCTAATAATTACTAAGGTAAATCACAAGAAGATATATCAATCTACCGATATCCCATCATAACCATATCTTTCCTATCCATATCCTCAACTTATCTAAAAGAGATAACTGAGTCTGCACACCCCCTATCTATACCCAACCCTAAACAACTGAAAACCAACCCTAAACAGGTGTATATTATCCCTTAAAGTCAACAGTAGGGAAAGGGGGGCATTGTATTCTCAGAATTACTTCCTGCTGAAATAGGATGATGATAACCTCATGCGGTCTTATAGGAAGAAAATATTTAGAGTAACGAAAGTCTCCAGCAGACTAGCTGTAACATTTGTACCTAGTCTGTTTGGTCAGAGATGCTTTAAGTTCTTACCTGAAGCTCTGGTCAGAGTGTAGTAGGAAGGTGCACTGTTTCAGCTATCTAGTGTAGAACTGTCTAGAGCAATACAGTTCCAAACCGGTTTTAGGGTGGTAATTGTCAGTTCAACTATGTCAAGTTGGATCAGGTAGAATCAATGAAGTGGGGCCCCATATTCTTTCCGGAGAGTTCAAAGATTGCTCTCAGGAAATTCTTTCTTTGCTGTGGAGGACTTAAACATTAATATCAACACAGAAATTTCAACTTTTATAGGTATGCATACCAGGAAATGCAATAACAAGGAAGATAATAAGTATGAGGGAAATTAGGCTTTCAGAAAAAGAACCTAATTTAGACAAATGACAGTCACTAGATTTTGTTTTCTTCTGTCTTACATCAATTTGCTTCTTGATATAATACAGAAACTGTGAATTTTATTTTAGCAACATGCTTGGATGTAGAGGAGGAGAGCCAGATCCAACTCCAAAGCCAGCCTTGGTTTGAATGAATCGGGATTAAAAGAGTGCTAGGAATTAAAGAGAAATAGATTTTGTATAGAAATAATTCCAGAATTTACCACATGTCTGATTCTCCGTTGTTTAAGGATTTTTATGGATAGCTATCCTCTCTTCTTTAGGCATCTGCATGTTCAGTGTCTTTTTGTACTTTGGAGATGGGTTTTCTTGTTAAGACAAGAACAAAACACTCCCCTTTCCTTTGTGAAGTCTCCATGCAACTCATGGGATATACCTTGGTGGATGACCTGTCATTTCTCCTCATCAAGAGATTTCTTCTGTTTGAACCAAACCTTGATCAACTTTGATGGTAGCCAAAGCTTTTCTTCTCCTGTGGAAACAAAGGGAAAACCCCTACCCCAACATAACACATATCCTGGTTTCCATACTGAGGCCAATGCATCCTTGAAGTACACCAGATGATTTAGTTCCGAAGTCTTTTCTATTGTCCAGTGTCTTTCTGTAGCTGTTTGTCCTTTCTCATTAGCATTAAGAAAGCTTAATGTTAATAAAGCATTATGTAATCTGTGTTTGGGGGTCTTTGTTCCCCCTGCCTGTTTATAGAGCATTTCTTTTAAAGCATGATTAGATCTCTCAACCACCTCTTGTCCTGTGGGATTGTGTGGTATACAGTTATGTGCTTTATGCTGTAGTATTTAAAATGTGTTTTATGCTATAGTATTTTAAAAAATTGTTCCAATTTGCTGGAGACACATGCTGGAGCTTGTCAGTTTTTACTTGTACAGGTATTCCCATAATGGACATCACCTCTAAGAGGTGTGTGATAACAGAATTAGCCTTTTCGGAGCTAAGAGCAGTGGCCCATTGAAACCCTGAAAAATGTGTCTATTGTATGGTGCACATATTTTAATTTTCCAAATTCTGCAAAGTGAAACACATCCAGTTGCCAAATTTCATTTCTATGTATACCTTTGGGATTTCTGCCTGCTGGTAATGGAGTGTGGTTATAGAATGAACAAGTAGGACACTTTTTTACTATTTCCTTGTCTTGTTGTCTTTTTTAAACCTTTGCTATTCACATGGTGATTTTTTATGAAATTCTGAGGCCTCCAGCACACTTCCTATTAATAAACAATTAATCTTATCATTGACTTGTGCTAGAGGACCTAGCAGACCCATATGGATTTCCATATATATATGATGGGTTCTATTTCTGAAAGTTTCCTGTAATTGTATGAACAATTAAGTTAATTCCATACCAGCAGGAATAAATTCAGCAGTCTCAATATGTAAAATGACAATATGTAATATGTATTGAGAGGCTCTGTAAAATCCACAAGTACCATGAGAATTATGTACAAGTCCAACATTTGTATGGAGTTACAAGGGCTTTGAACTACTTTACTTATTTTACCTGATTTATATAACCTGCCTTACCTGATTTGTTTGCATCAGTGTAGAAGGTAGGAACTCCAGAGATTGGTGCTTTTCTTACAATATGTAGGAGGATCCAAATTGTTTTCTTTATGAATTTGATTCTCTCAGTATTAGGATAATTGTTGCTAATCATTCCCAAAAAGTTATTACAAGCCCTTTGCCAATATTCTTTATCTTTCCATTTTCTTTAACTAACCTCATTAGTTAAAGGTACTGTAATTTCTGCTGGGTCCCTTCCTGTCAACTGACAAAGTCTTAATTTGCCTTTTAATGTCAAATCAGAGATCTTTTCTATACATGGTTTTAGTTTTTTATTTTTGTTTGTGTGGTAGAAATATCCATTCTTATATGTTATCTTCCCTCTGCATCAAAATACCTGAGGGGTATTCTCTAGATGATAATATAACCAGAATACAGTCCAGTTTTGGAGCCACATGGTCCACATGTGATTCTAATATTCTCTTTTCTACCCATTGTAACTCTTTTTCAGCTTCAGCTGATAAAATTCGTGGACTATTTGAGTCCTTGTCCCCTTTTAGGACCATTTTTAAGTTTTTCAAATCATGACCTTTAACTCCAATAATTGTCTGTAGTTGAGAAATCTCTCCCAGTAATTTTTTAAGATCATTAGTAGTCTGGTAATGTTTTCTCCTGATCTCCAGTTTTTGAGGTCTAATTTTTTGTAGACTTATTTTATAACCTAAATAATTGATAGAACATCCTCCTTGTATTCTTTTGGGGGCAATCTGTAGTCCCCAGTGAGGTAAAACTTCATTTACTGTCTCAAATATCTTTTCCAATTTTTCTTTCTTAGTCAGTCAATAATATATCATCCATATAATGGTAAATGATGGATTGTGGAAATTGTTTAAGAATTATTTCCAAAGGTTTTTCCAGAAAATATTGGCACAGGTTGAGACTAACAGTCTCAGTATCAAGACCTTTCATTGATATCTTTTAACCAGCTGAGAACTGTTGGCACTGTGAAGGCAAATTTTTCCCTATCTTTTTCTTGTAAAGGTATAGTGAAGAAGCAATCTTTTAAATCAATGACTATAGTAGGTCTTTCTTTAGGTATTAGAGAAGGCAAGGACATCCCGGGCTATAGAGAGCCCATCAGTTGAATTACTTTATTGATGACTCTCCATTTACCAGATTTCTTTTGGATAACAAATACAGGAAAATTCCAAGGGCTTGTAGATACTTCAATATGTGCAGCATTTAGCTGTTCCTGAACCAGCTTTTCTAAAGCCTCTAGCTTCTCAGAGGTCATAGGCCATTGCCCTACCGAGACAGGTTTATCTCTTAGCTATTTTAAGCATAGGGCTTTTGGTTCCTCTGTAGGTTTGGTACTTGTATTCTGTTTATGTACAACCTGAATGGTTGGTATTTATTTTCTGTAGTGTCTTATGATATTTTTCTACCACCAAGAAGTTGTTTATGATTCATATCTGATACTGGAGGAATGTTAATCTGGGTGTACCATTGCTGTAATAGATCACAACCCCACAGATTTATCGCTATGTCAGCTACATATGGCCTCAGCCTTCCTCTTTGCCCTTCTGGCCCTATACATTCAACCCGTCTTGTACTCTGTTTTACCTGAGATAGGGTTCTAATCCCTAAGAATTGAACATTTGCCTCTTGCAGGGGCCATCTTGGAGGCCAAGATTTTTGATTTATAATGGTCACATCATTTCATATGTCAAGTATCCCCTCAATCACCCTGTTACTCATTTGTACTCTTAATTTAGGCCTTTGATCATTGATAGAAGTTTGCCAAAATATACATGTTTTGTTTCCTCCATTTATATTTGATTCAGTCTCCATAACTAATCTATTATTTAGAGCTGTATGATTTAATCATCCTGGGGAAGATTGTCCTCCACAGTGACTGGGAAGGACTGAATCACTTTCAATGTGTGGGCCTTCAAGATGCCCCCCAAGGAGTTTCCTGATTGTATAGGGTTTCCTTGCTTGTCTCTGGTCAATCTATATTCATTGGTCCAGTGTCAGCCTTTGCTACATCTTCTACATAATCCAGAAGGTTGAGGCCTTCTGTTTGAGACATTCCTAGAAGGAGCATTATTTCTAGGAATGCTTTGCTAACAGTTTCTTCTTAGATGCCCTATTCTACCAGAGTTAAACATCTGGCATTTTCAAACCTTTGGAGATCACTTCTTCAACCCAAGCTTCAGTGTCGTAATCACTATACTCAGTGATGGCTGTATACAGGACCCATTCATACAATGGTGCTGATATTACCTTTAAGGTCCAAAGCACCTTTTTGCATTGTGGATTTGCATTCTCATAAGTTAGGGATTCTATGAGAATTTGTCTATAATCTGAATCTGTTACCTATAATTCAATTGGTCTGGACAATCTTTGCAAGAATTCAGTGAACTGTTCTTTTGGTCCCTGTATCACTTTGGTATAGGGTTTTGTTCTCTCTCCTGGTTCAGTGACCTTATCCCAAGCATTCAAAGCTGTACAGCATAGAGTTAAGATGTGTTCATCATATGCAGCTTGAGTCTCTGGGTCTGCATAAAGTCCTTCACCAAGGACCTTATCTTGGGGAGCTTTATAACCTTTCTTTAAGCCCTGAAATTCGAGGGCTTTTGCTTCTTTCCTCCATAAAACCCTCCATTGTATTTGAGATGAATTTTCAAGTACAGCTGATATTAGTTGGCCACAATCCTTAGGGGTCACTCTATTAGTCCTTGCCCATGAGTCCACCAGTTTTCTCACATAAGACAAGTAAATGCCATAAGAGACCACGGCTTCTTTCAGGTCCTTCATCTGTATGGGCTCCCACTGATATGCAACAATGCCTGTCAGGTATTTTTTTGTTGCTGGTTTTTCATAGCCACTGGGAGAGCCATAGGAGAAGGCATAATGACCTTAGGAAAGTCTTTCTGGCACCTGAAAAGTGTAGCTAATTTTAAATCTTTTTCATGACCTAGTATTCTGATGTATCGGATTGAAGGTCTTCTAAGGCCTGTAATCCATTCACCATTGTTTCTCTGAGTGTTTGAACTTTCTGGACCATATAAGTTTCTAAAGATTTCATAGAATCAATCAAAATTTTTGTTCTCTTCATTTATATATGATTTTAAACATTTAATATTCTCATCCTTAGATATTATCTGATTGGCATGTAAACTGCCTTCCAGAAACAGTGTTCTATCTGCTATCTTGTCATTAGTCTCAGACATGGAACAAATTCTTTCCATTAGTATTTCAATATTATGTTCCACTTTTTGTATTCTGTCTGTTGAATCAGTAGATATGGAACACGTTTTTTTCTGAAAGTAATTTAATGCTATGTTCCGCATTTTGTATTCTGTTTCTTGGGTCTTCATTATCATTTTGAATATTCTGAATCTTTTTTACCAAATTTTCCTTACCAGTGTGTAAGGAATTTTCTGTTGTCTTAATCCTTCTTACTAAGTTTTTCCCTTCAGTCTGTAAGGAATTTTCTATTAAACAAATACCTTTTAGCAAATTTTTCTATTGTTAAGAGCTCTCTTATCAGTCAGTGAAGTATTTTCTATTGTCTGAGGTTTTTTGTTTGTTTGTTTGTTTTGTTTTTTCTTTTTTTTTGGTTTTTCAAGACAAGGTTTCTCTGTATCGTCCAGGCTGTCCTGGAACTCGCTCTGTAGACCAGGCTGGCCTTAAACTCACAGAGATCTTGTTCCTCTGCCTCCCAAGTGCTGGGACTAAAAGCATGCTCCACCAGCACCCAGTATGTCTGAATTCTTTGTAGTAGGTTTTCATTACCAGTCTGTGATGACTGTATGATTTGTGTAAGTTCCTCATTTTTTGGACCTATTTTTCAAACCATTTCTCTAGTGATATTATATGGATTACCAAACTGATAGCCACTACAGCAGATAGAATGTATGTTCCAGGTAGGTCCTCAACCTCTTCTAATATCTCATCCACACAAGAAACAAAAAAAAATTCCTAATGTCCTGCATTGTAATATTATCTGCCACAAGTATAGAGTAGTTAATCTTTTTTATTACTATTAGTTTAAAATACAAAGGATGCAGTACTTACTTTCAGCAGAAATCTGGTGTTTTTTCATCTCGATGACTTTTTTTTTTAACTGTTAGTAACTATGTTTGGCCAGCAGGTGGCGCGGGGTGAATCCGGTGGCAAGATGCTCTCAGTCTGGATTGTTTCTAGTTTGTTAAGATTCTGTAAATTCTAACCAAAACTTTTAGCAAACCCAAATCAAGTGAAATATTTTCAGAAAAGGGGAAATACGAGGTTCGTACTCGTGGGGACCCACAGGCCCCAGGAACTGCAAGAATAAATCATCAGTGTTAGCACACACGTGTATGCAAGCTGGGCTGCTTGGACAGCATTGGCTCACAGCTGAGCAGTTTGGCGGGGGGCAAGAGGTGCTTGCTGTCAGTCCCCAGCGGAAAAAGCGGCAGGGGCAGATCACGATTGATTAGATCAAAGTTCAAACTGCCCAGCTGGCATATGGGTTCCTGAGGGCGAGTTCTGCAGCCAGAGGGCAGCAGCGAACCAGGTGTTGGCTGGGGGATGGGAGCTGTGGAAGGTAGCCCTCTGTAGGTCAGTGGATTTGCCCACGGGGGCAAAATATTCCACTTCTGACACCAGATGTCGTGTGTGGGAATCAAGATTCGCTAGTCCCAGTACAGGTTAAATGGTTTTTTCAGAGCCCGGCGCTGGTGGCGCACGCCTTAATCCCAGCACTCTAGAGGCAGAGGCAGGTGGATCTCTGTGAGTTTGAGGCCAGCCTGGTCTACTAAGGGAGTTCCGGGACAGCCTCCAAAACAATACAGAGAAGCCCTGTCTCGAAACAAACAAACAAACAAACAAAGGTTTATTCGGAGAGATAACACTTACATAAGAGGCAGGTGGCTGTTCCAGGTTCCAGCTCCAAGGATTCTCCTAGGATGTCCTCTGGGCCGGGCCAGCAGCCAGAGAGAGAGCGCCCCTCCTGTACATACCTGTGACCACAGATGTAGTCAGCGCGGTCAGCGTCGTAGGTGCATAGTTAGATCTCTTGCTACAATTGAATCCACTTGTGTTTATTACATAAACAGCGGTTAGAGCACATCCATCAGAGGTATACATTCATTGATCCATTAATAAGTCACTGTCTAGGCGGAGGTGAGGACAAGCGAGGGGTGCACAGGGTCCTGTGTTGTGTCACTTTGGTGAAAGCGAGGTCTCATGGAGACTTTCAGGAAGAGGCCACCTCCAGTGTGAGGTACAAAGGATGGACACCATTCACTAGGACAGCTTGCTACTGCTGTAGGTATGAGAGAGCACACAAAGCTGTACTATATTTTAGTAGGACCCATCTATGCAAGACCTTTTAAAATACGTATTTGATTTTATGTGTACGCCTGTGAACGTTTCCCTTAGTGTGTGCATGTGCATCACTTGGGTGCAGTACCCATGGAGGCCAGAAGAGGCATTGCATCCCCTTGGATTTAGTAGATGAATGTGAGCTGCCTTATGGGCGCTGGGAATTGAACTCTGGTCCTCTGGAAGGACAGCCAGTGCTTTTAACCACTGAGCCATCTCTCCAGTCCCAACATATAAAATCTTGTTTAAAGTTTACTGGTAGCATTTGTAGGAATATGTGAGTTGCTATTTGCCAATCTTTTCTCTTATTCTTCTACTTTTAAACTGAGTATTGCTGGGTCACACACTCTTTCAGAGCTAACTAAAAACATGTGTCAGTATCTACACCAAGCAAGTCTTGACAAGGGAGAGGCAAATTGTAATCTTTAGTGGGCTGCAGTTAGGAGGAAAGCAAATTTAGCTTGACAGTCAGACATTTTATAATTCTTTTCGGCTTAAGGCAATTAAAATACATTTCCAAATACCAGATAACTTCAACATAAGCAAAATGGAATTTTAAAGATAATTCCAAACTCTTTCCAGTAATTCACTTACTTCTGTTTGTTAGTACAAATATCAGAAATACGTATGATCTCAATGTACTTTGAACATGAAAGTGTGAAATGAGAGTGTATTTTAAAATATGAAAAATGATGCCTGGCAGATGGCTCGGTGGACATGGTCTGCAAGAATGAAGACCTGCGTTTAACACCCAAGAACCCACATAAAAGCCAGGCATGGTTGTGTGCACCTGTACCTGTAGCAATTTGGGGATAGAGACAAGCATATCCTCAGAGCTCACTAGCCAGAAAGTAAGTTTGCGCTTCAGTTAGAGACCCTGTCTCAAGGAAATATAGCAAAAAACACTGAGGAAGACATTGTATATCCTGCCCTGGTCTCTTATGTATGTGTCTAGTCACACACACACACACACATGTGCAAGGAACACATACAAACACACACCACTCACTCACACACACACATATACATACCACACACACAAATATATACATCATGCACACCACATGTACATACGGTACACACATACCACACACACCACAAAACACACTAAACATGTAAAAAATGTCTGATGCATTATAGGATGATTTGTTTTATGATGGCAACCCCAAAAGGCTCACAAATTCTTTGCTAATGTACAAAAATATTTTGTCAAAAAAGGAGAAAATGTAAAAAAGCAATTATGGAGAAACATTTTTCAATATTTTCCTGTTTCCTGGAGAGTTTACCATGGGCCTCTGGGGAGAAAAGGGATCATTGGTCATCATGACTGTTAACTGGGAACAGTGGTTATCATGACTGTGAACTAGGGACATTGGTCATCATGACTGTTAACTGGGAACAGTGGTTATCACGACTGTGAAATGGGACATTGGTTATCATGACTGTGAAATAGGGACATTGGTTATTGTGATTCTGAAATGGGAACACTGGTTATCATGACTAACAATCTGAGGCAGCAAAGTGATTTTCAAGGAGAAATTTGGGGGCATCTTCTCGCTACAAAGACTCTGAACTTTTTAAGTTTGTGATGCTATCTATCATCTATAATTAGAGCAACAACTGAGACTACTTTTTGTTTATTTTACTTCCAAGGCCTTCAAGATCTTTCTGCCATGCATGAAGTCACACACTAAATCAAGTTTGGGAGTCTGAAAGGGGGATGGAGCTCTTTCTTGCCCAGGCTGGGAGAGCTGATGTCAGGTAATCAGGGCAGGACAACTTTAAGGCTTCTTACTGAGTCTAGACCCTAACCTCTCTTTTCCTAGGGCTGGTTATAAATTTTTTTCTCAAGTCTTTGAGATATATGGGAATCTAAAACCAAACCAAAACCAACCAAACAAACAGAAAAAAAAAAACCTCTTGCTAGGGGTGGAGAGATGGTTTAGCACACTTTTAAGCTCTTCAGTTCTGATCACGCATTTTGGGTGAGACTCACAACCTCCTGTGACGCTGATCCAGGGGCGTCTGAGCCCTCTGGACTCTGCAGACACCTGCATATGTGTGCACACACCCATGCAGAAACAAACATATGGAAAATTGAAAATAATAAAGATAAATCTTGTACAACAAAACAACCCAGCTTTTTGACTGGTGTGACAGTTATTCTCAGCTGTCTACTTGATTGGATTGAGACATGCTTAGTGGATTGATTAGTGAAGTAACTTTGGGTGTGTCTCTAGTGGCTTTGCCAGAGACACCAGTCCTGAGTCTTTGACCTAATCAATGGATTAATCCCTCTATGGGTACCTAGCAGGAGGTGGTGAAGGAAGGAGGTGGGCCCAGCTGAAGGAAGTGTGTGACTCTGATGTCAGCTGGGAGACGGATCTTGCCTTGGACACTTGGTATTATTTTTCTTCCTCTGCTTCCAGGTTGCTGTGATGTTCCTGGAGGGTCAGGATAAAAAATGCAATAATTTCTTAAATTTTATTTTGTACTTTGAAATTATATACATTTATGCCTATGTGTGGGTATGTCCCTGTGAGTGCAGATGCCTCAGAGGCCAGAAGAGGGCGTCAGATTTCCAGGAATTGAGTTGTGAGCCATCCCATGTGGCTACTAGGATGTGAACTCAGGTCCTCTAGAGGAGCAGCCCATTCTCTTAACCACCCAGTATCCCCTCCAGCCCCAGATAACTTCATATTTATGATATAATAGAAACAGATTTGAAAATTAGGCAAAAAGAGATTCTGGTACTAAAAGGCTAGTATGAATGAATGCAAGAAGGTGTGGAGCCTATCAGAGAACAAGCGGAAGTCCCAGGGTTTAGGGAGGCCCTCTCCTGGCCGCTCAGAGCAGGGTCATTTCTCACAGACTGTTTCCCAGATGCAGGGGAGGGTGGAACAAACGTGGATAAGAAGATCTTCTCTGAGAAATCTGACTCAGCAGTGCCCAGACACGGAGGGAATGGAGAGAGGGGTGTGGACCGCTATGGGAGAAGACATAGAACTGCTCCAAATAAGAAAACACCTTGTTGATTTCACTTTACTCTCTGGTGGGAGAGAAAATCTGGTCATGTCAGGCAGGAGGCACTCAGATGAGATGAAAGAAGAGGGGAAAAACACGGTATCCCAGAAATGAGAGATGTCAAGTTAGTAGGGAACAAACAGAAATCAGATAAAGCAACAGACAAAAGTGGAGACAAACGAGCTCTCCCTTCCCTTTGATGCTGGGGATCCGTCCCAAGGCCTCAGGTTTTTGCCTCTGAGCTGCATTCCCCACTGAGGAGCAGGTCTTCTGACAGAGGCCAAGGAGAACAGTAGCTGGGATTACTTTTGTAGTTTCTTGTCACTATGCTACAGACTCAACAATGGGACCCAAACAATCCACCAAACCCAAACCAAATGCCCAGTGATGATAGGGGAGGCCTTCTGTATGCTGTGACTATGTTTCTCTTATTGATTTAATAAAATGCTGATTGACCAGTAGCCAGACAGGAAGTACAGGTGGGACTACCAGACGAGGAGAATGCTGGGAAGAGGAAGGCAAAGGGAAACAGCCAGGGATACACCGTGTAGCTTCAGGGAGGGTAGGAAGCCCGGGCATTCCCGGGTAAGATAAAGTCATGTGGAAATACACTGATTAATAGAAATGGGTTAATAACTAAGAGAGAGCTAGCCAGTAATAAGCCTGAGCCATTGGTCAAACAGTTTATAATTAATACAAGCGGTGGTGTATTTATTTGGGACTAAAGGGCTGCAGGACCTGGTGGGACAGAAGGTCCGTCTACACTGTATCCCCCCTCCCCCCATATTAGTTACTTTTCTGTTGCTGTGATGAAGGTGACTTGTGGAAGAACTTATCTGGGCTTATCATCCCTGAGGGATGCGGCCTGTGATGGCAGAATGAGGAGTGGTGGTGGGATTGGGAAGCTGAGGGGTCACACCCTGAGCTGACAAGGAATAGGGATGTGGGGGGAGGTAGAATAGCCTGAGGCTATCGTCTCAAGTGACACACTTACTCTGACAAGGCCCTACTTCCTAAACCCCACCAAACAGCACCATTTCCAGGGAGCTAAGTATCCAAATTCCTGAGACTGTGGGGAGGTGGGCATCTCAATAAAACAACCACACCTCAATTTGAAGAATAGAAGTGGCTGAGGAAGGCCAATCCTGTTGCTGTCCCTGGGGACCATGTGAGGTTGTTTGAATTACCTGCACAGAATTAAGGGAAGTCTAGGATTGGGCAGAGAGCCAGGCTGTGGGTCATGTAACAAAACACTTAAAGACAGCAGCCCCATTTTGCTGACAGCACGGATGGAAGCTTGCTTTTCCCCAAACCTGAGCATGAAGCTGGAGACTATGATCCAAACCTCTGCACACCAAAGGAGTCCAGGAGAGGTCACTGACAGTCTGTGGATGGAGCATCAGACCTGGGTCATAAAAGAATACCCACTTGACTGGAATTTAACCAATGGACTGACTTCTTAAACCTTTTGGTGATTTTTTTTGTCTGTACAAAAAAAAGCAAGAGTTTGGGCCTGGAGAGGGGTCTCAGCAGTTTCGAGCATGGGCTACTCTTGCAGAGGGCATGGGTTCATTTCCCAGTACCCACATGATGGCTCATAACCAGATCCTAGGGATCTGATGCCCATTTCTGGCCTGTACAGCATAGGCCTGCCCATGGTGCACAGATATGCATGCAGTCAGACAGTCATACACATAAAATAATAAAAAAGTATATGAAGAAAATAGTTTTGACTTGTTTCATAATAGTTACCAGTCTATGGCCATATCACCCTGAACATACCCAATCTTGTATGATCTCAGAAACTAAGCAGGGAAAGAAATAGAAACCCAGGCAGCCAGGGTATGCACTTTTAATCCCAGCTTGCAGAAGGCAGAAGGCAGAGGCAGGCAGGTTCCTGAGTTTGAGGCCAGCCTAGACAGAGTGAGTTCACCAGAGCTACAGAGAGAGACCCTGTCTCAGAAAATAAAAAATAAAGCTGCCACTTTAGTCACCTTTATATATGAGACAAACTTTTCCATTTTCTCAAGGAAGCCTGTGTTAGCTAGTTTTATTATCAGCAAGACACAAACTAGTCACCTGGAAGAGAGAACCTCAGCTGAAGTACTGTCTAGACCTGATTGGCCTAGTGGTTTGTCTGAAGGTCCTTTCC
Organism: Mesocricetus auratus; assembly: GCF_017639785.1. NCBI lineage: Eukaryota > Metazoa > Chordata > Mammalia > Rodentia > Cricetidae > Mesocricetus > Mesocricetus auratus. The sequence goes on from NW_024429195.1 coordinate 10,759,437, forward strand.
ATGATTTCTTGATGTGGGAAGATGGAGCCCATTTTGGGAGACACCATCCCTGTCTGGGTAAGTGGGCTTGGACTGTCTAAGAAGCCAGCTGACAGATCTGAGAGAAAGCCAGTGAACAGCTTTCTCCCAGGTTCACGTCTCTGCTTCATCTTGAGTTCCTACCCTGACTTCCCTCAGTGACAAACTGTCACCTGCAAATGTCAAGTAAACTCTTTTCTCCCCAGATTGCTTTTGGTCATGGCACTCATCATATGAGAGGAAGGCAAGGCAGAACAGATGTGTAATTTAAAGGAGTATACGCCTATAGAGAAATGACTGCTTCTCCAAGTCACTTGCAGGGTGCGATGCCCAGACCCACCCTTCCAGGGCCGTCATCTTCCAAGATTGCTTCCAAGGGAAGGAGGGGAGCAGACAGCCAGCCTGACACACAAATAGCTTTTGGTAGACATTTGTGACACTTACTATTGAAAGAGAATGAATAGACATTTGTGACACTTACTACTGAAAGAGAATGAATGTGTAAGAAGCTTCAGTTGAGGTAGAACCCTCCCCCACTCCCCCCCTCAAGCGAGATATGAGCAACGTGACTCTGGAGACTGTTGGGATTGTGGTTAATCCTGCTTCCTGACTTTGAATACATACCACAAATGCAGGACTAAATGTAATGGTATGGTGACATTTTGTTTATGATCTAACAAATAAAGTTTGTCTGAAGATCAGAGTGCAGAGCTAAGCCACTTAGTTAGCCACACATCTAGTTAAGAGCTAAGCCACTTAGTTATCCACACACACACTAAGCCACTAGTTAGCCATAGGGGACAGGCAGGGGTGGTACACACCTTTAATCCCAGCACTGGGGAGACAGAGGCAGATGGATCTCTATGAGTTCAAGGCCACCTTGGGCTACATGAGTCAATCAATCTAAAGAGAAACAAAGCCCACACCTTTGATCCCAGTAATTGGGATGACGATGCCTTTAATCCCAGCACTAGAGGAATATAAGGCAGGAGCTCAGTGCAGTCTCAGTACAGTCTGAGGTTTGGAGAGCACGGCAGTCATTCTGAGTACAGGATACCCCCTCTTTGGTCTTAGCCTTGGTAGACGTAAGAACTTGCTAGTGACTTGGCTGCTTTACTTTTCTGATCTTTAGCTTGAACCCCATTATCTGTCTCTGGGTTTTTATCATTTGTGCTACACAATGGGCTCACACCTTGTGAGAACAAAACTAAAATCATAAACACAGCAGAGAACTGGAGAATGCTGGAAAACTTCTTACCTGTGGCAGGTGAGGATGGCAGGGGAGTTGTCTCCAAAGCCATGCCCTCCCTGAACAAAACAAGCATGGGGACTTTATGAAGGTATGTGTATCACATAGGCAGTGCTTTAGAAACAGGGTCTTGAGCATGCTCAGTTAAATAGTGTACTCTGAACCCACTCAGCTCAAGATCTAAAGAAAAATGAAGGACACATCCTTGGACACACTTAGCTCAGGATGGCACTACGCACGTTCAAGAATGTGTGGACTCATCTCAGAAAATTTTGTTCAGGGAAAAAAAGAGGATGTTTTGGAGGTATATCAATATGGCAGTTTGCTCCTAGAGGTTGCCTTGCTTAGTAGCTATCAGAGTGAGAGGTGGATTTAACCTCAATGCTACCAACAGCAGGGCAAGCAGATCCAACAGCCAGAAGACCACTCGTGCTGAGAAACAGTCAGGGTAAAGTGGCTAGTGAAGGAGAAACACAGCCTGTTAGGAAGCTGCGGTCAGGAGGCCACCGGTATCCATGGGAGGAGGAGGAGGTGGTGGTGGTTGTTGTTGCTTTTTATTTTTATGTTTTGTTTTATGACAGGTCAGAGGCCTAGAGAGTCTGAAGCTAACCCTAGGACTGTGCACTCATTACTTTAACATTCCATCCATTCTCCTCGCCTGTTCTTGCCCTTACTGGCTAAAGGTCAGAGGAGGCAAGGAGAGACACAGCAGGGAGGTAAGAAGACAGAGAGCAGGGAAGCCAGTGAGAAGCCAGCCTCTGTCAACATAGCACGGAACACTCAGGACGTTACCAAACTTTTCAGTCAACAGTGAGGTCTTGGTTCCTACCTTGGGTTGAACTGCTCCCACCTCTGTGTTTCAGCCACGTGACTGGAAAGTCATTTCAGATGCACAGTGAAAAGGGTGTTGTGATGGTTTCCCGTGCATTTTTCACATGGTGACGGGAAATTCTCTTCCCATTGAAATGGAAAACCCCAAAGATGGTGTTTCCATGCTGCCTTCTTTCCTCATTCACTCATTGTAATGCGATTATTGCCGCATATCTCTCGGTGAACGTGTAGCTATTCTCTGTCCTAATTTGGGAAAAGATGGAGGAAAGAGAATGTGTGGAGTTGATCCCATTTGGTGGAGAAGAAAAACAGTATTGCTGCTGTCCTGTGTGCGGCTGTTAGCAGAAATCCAGTGGAGACACGTGGGTGAAGTGTGGTCCTGGAAGACAGCCTCCCGAAGTCTTCAGACCCTGCTGCCATCATGCCTCAGTCTGTGCTAAGGTTGAGACTGGGATGGTCCCCACCGGCTCATGCTTGGTTCACAGATAGCGGTACTTTCTTGGGAGCTGTGGAAACTTCAGGAGGCAGGGCATACCTGCAGGAAATAGGTCACCGGGGGCAGGTCCTTGGGGTACATCTACTCTCTATAGCCCCCATTTCCTGTCTGCAACGAGGTGACAAAGCTCCTTTTTGACATGTTCCCACTGCCAGAGTCTTCTGTTCAAGCTCATGGAAGCTGGCGGCCATCAACTGTGTACTCTGGAACCACAAGTCACAGCATATCCTTCCTCCCTTAAGGTGAAGGTGTTCGTGTCAGGTACATTTTGTCACAGCTTTGCAAAGGTGGCCGATATAGCAAGCGCCTTCTATTGTTCTCTCACGGGGTAGGCTAAAGTCATCCCCCAAGCTTAGGTTTGGAGGCTAGCTAGTCTCAAATTTAACATGAAAGGCTAAGCAAGGACCATTCTGAGTAATCATAATTTTCTCTTGCAAGTGCAGTTTAGTTTGTAAACTAAACTAAAACTACACTAGCAAAAATGTCTGTGGAAAAAGCAGTCATGTGGGGAGCTACTGGGAAGGTTGAGCATTTTCTGCCTGGTGGCTGCTCACAGTGGGTTAGCCCAACACAGAAGCATATATTATCTTGATCTCATCTTAGGACAACTTGTGGCCTTTATCTTTTAGACTTTGAAATATAACCTAGGCAAAGCCCAAGATTCATCTCATTGAGGAGATTCTCAGAAACCAAGTTCAAAACACTGGTATTTAACATCAGAATGACAACTGTTCAGTCATTGAGGGAAAAGAGTAAATCCTTCCATGGGTAGACTTCATGCACAGGGTGCTCTTGGTCAGGCAGCCTAGGAAACAAGGTTGCAAGGCCACCAGCAGAAGCTGCTTGGGAAGAAGGATAGAGTGGGAGGAAGGTTGATGGTGGGATCGTGAGGCCTCAGCAATGCTCCAGCAGAGTGGCAGCTTGATCTAAGGGATCACAACTCTAATGCCAGGACAAAGGAACCTTAAATTCTTAAAAAATACCAATTAGGGGACTGGAGAGATGGCTTGGAGGTTAAGAACACTTTCTTCTCTCATAGAGGACCCTAGTTTTGTTCCCAGTTCCCAACTTCCAGAGGCTCACAAACACCTGTAACTCTAGTTCCCGGAGATCCAACAGCCTCTGCAGGTCTCCTCAGGCATTCCACATGCATGGTACAGATACCCACACATAAAGATATAGAGATACACATGTAAATAAAAATAAAGTGGGTCTTTAAAAACATTATATGTATTAATCTAGTTACACCAGTGAGCTCCACTGGAATAAAGATTTCCATTATAAACTTATAGGGAATAATGAATTTTTTTGTTCTTTTGATATATGTTAGATTTATTTGCTTCTGTTTGTAAAATCCTATGTAAAGGGAGGGGGATGAGAAGAAAAATTTTGAGCAAAGGAAGGAACATTTGGGAACACTTCCATCTGCCTTTGTGTTTTATAGAAACGCTCGATGCTCAAGAGAGTCCTTGCAGATGCGAAGAGAGAAAGGGGCTGTGGGAAACTTTGCTCTCTGCTGTCCTTTACTGCCCAATGACAGTAAAGTTTCATGTTCTTCCCAAATCACTTAGTGATATTTAGAAGATTCTTTTAAAGGGTTACACTACATTTCAAGCCGTGATAGTGTCCAGGGTACTGACTCCGCACGCTACCAGAGGAGACAGGCAAATGCCAACCAGCCACAAACTGTTATCTGCAGTGTGACCTGCCTACAAGACACCCTGGCACAGACACTGTGGGAGTAGCTGATCACTGCCTGATCGGATTTAAGGCCCACACCGTGTGGGAGCCCATGATCGCCCACTAGCAACACCATGCTATACTCACAGACCAGTGTCTAGCTCAGCAACCCTCAGAGAACTTTCCTCCTGCTACAGATTGAAACAAATACAGAGACAATGTGTAGAGAGTGAGAGTTCTTAGAACACTCAGTCCTAAATGGCATGTCTTCATCAAGTACTTCCCCTGGGGACCCAGGGAACCTTGCAGAAGAAAAGGCAGAAAGATTGTGAGAGGTGGTTGGGATGGAGGACGCCGAGGAAGCAAGTCCTTCCAGATACAGCTGAACTGGTGCACATGTGCACTCACAGAGACTGCCGTAGCATACACAGGACCCCTACAACCGAACCAGACAGGGCCAAAGCTGAGATGGAAAAGCAGACATAGGCTCTCTAACCAAGAAGCTGTCTCCAATTGATAACCATGCTCATACACAAAAAGCTAGTTTTCAACCAAGGAGTCTCACTAAGTATACAAACCACACATGAGGGTGGGCCCATCCATGCCCAACAACAGATGGCCAACACAAAATGAACTCAAAGGTATTTGTTTTTTGTCTCATATTGCTTTCATCAGGTCATTTTTTAACTTGAATGGTCTTGTGCTCATACATCATAGCTTTTGATATGGTGTTTTACGGGTTTTGCTAGTACACATGTGTATCTCTACATGTGTATGCATTTCTTGTCCCCTTTTTTCTTTCCTACTTTTGTTGTAAGTTTTGTTTTATGGTTATTTGTTGAATTTTTCATTTGCCTTTTTGGTTTCCTAAGGGAGAGAGAGAGAGAGAGAGAGAGAGAGAGAGAGAGAGAGAGAGAGAGAGAGAGAGAGAGAGACCGCATGATGTTGGAAGGGTCGGGGAGGAGGAGATCTGGGAAGAGATGAGAGACGGAAACCCATGATCAGAATATATTGTATGAAAATAACTTTTTCAATAAAGAAGCAAAATTATAAAACATCTGAAGTCATGGGGAGCACAATGACTAAGACAGTGGGTGAGAATACAGCACCCTAACATCCTTTAAAGTGCCAAGGCTCTCATCCCCAGCTGCTGCAAATTTCTTAATGTAGCAGACTTAGGAGCACAAGTGAATTCAGAGTGAAATGGAGTCACGCCTCTTAAGCGACAGTCAACTCCTCTTCCTTGTTTGGCTTCCTTCGCTTATATTAACACCGACTGCATTTGTGTGCACATGCTCCTCCAAATATCACTTCTGAGTTCTTGAAGGAAGAAGCGCAAACAAGACTAAGGGAGGAGCGCATTGAGAGGAAACTTCAAGTGGCCTTGTTGTGTCCCTGTCTTCTCCCAGCCTCTCACGCAAGCCCCACTCTACTCTCTCGGCCCGAGCTAAGGCGCCCCCTTCTTCCATCTCTCTTGGCTTCACATCCACACTTATGGCTCTCAGGTTCTTGGATTTACACCATTACCTCCCTGCCCTCCCAAATCCTTGGACGTCAGACTAGAACTAGGGTTTATGTATAACACAGGCTCCTTGCGTTCTTCAATCTTTGGGCTTGGATTGGTATTACCTCCTTGGTTCTCCTCAGCCTGCAGGTACAAAATCATAGGCCTCTCAGACTTTCTAATTATGTGAGCCAAGCTCTCCCAACAAAGCCTTCTCTCATCATCTTAATGTATCTTATCAGCTCTGTTTCTCAAGAGAGCCCCGATTAATACATGTGGTAATTTCAAGGATGTAGGACAGTGATTTATAAACGTTCCTATCTCGGAGGCATGGGAGATGCAGGAAGGCACATGAGACTTGGAGAGTTAAATTCCACCAAAATCAGACACATGCACGCATGGCGATTTGTGTCAAATACAATACATGCTTCAAATTGCTGTGACAGTGGTGACCTACAGTCATACTGCCTCCTTTTGAGAAATATCCCAGCATGTGCCACACCCACAATCTCTGTGTGAGTATTTGTGCACATATTGGCTCTACTCTGTTTCCCTAGATTCACCACTCCTAGCTGACACCATCTACGGCCGATTTCTAATGGAGAAGGACGCCAAACATGCACGGCTTCTATTTGCAGAGCTTCCAAGGACCAAGACATGACTTCTGGCCCATGGTAAGTAGCTGACTAATCACATTTGCCTATTGAGAGCTTTTGAATTCTGACTTGCAGGCAGAATGTCAGCTGACTTTTGTACAGGAAGAGGAAGGAACACCCTCTTGTACATGCAGTGTTTGGAGAATGAATTAGACTCTAGGGAGATCCAGAGTCAGTTCCCAAGGTTCTGACCCACAGGAGAACAGAAAAGGAAGTCAAGGGCCATCATTCCAAGAGCTGGGTTAATGGTACAAAGGGAAAAATAACTAAAAATGGATGCAGCCACAGGCCCAGTGACCAGGCTTGGAGCTCAGCGTGGGAAGCTCTGCTGTTGTTCCCCATGATACATACATGTGCGTGCATCCATGTGCACAGGTGGGGGCAAAGGCTGATTTCAGATATCTTTCTCGATCACTAACTTATTTATTTATTATTTTAAACATCTCTTCTTAAAAATATTTTCTTTTAAACTGTGTGTGTGTGTGTGTGTGTGTGTGTGTGTGTGTGTGTGTGTGTGTGATGGTGTGCTCATCAAGGCCAGAAGAGGGTGCCGTATCTGGATCTAGAGTTATAGGTGGTTGTGAGTAGCCCAACAAGTTTGGTTGCATCCGAACTTGGGTCTTCTGCAAGAACAGAATGTGCTCTTAGCTGTGTAGTCATCTCTCCAGGCTGTCTCAGTTAGGGTTTCTATTGCTGTGAGGAGACACCATGACCATGGCAACTCTTATGAAGGGAAACATTTTGTTGGGTGGCTCACAGTTTAGAGGTTCAGTCCATTATCATCATGGTGGGGCATGGCAGCGTGCAGGCAGACACGGTGCTGGAGAGGGAGCTGAGAGAGCTACAGGCAAAAGGAAGTGGTCTGAGTATCACAGGGAGTGAAGCTTGAGTAACGGGGGTCTTAAAGCCCACCCCTACAGTGACACACTTCCTCCAACAAGGTCACACCTATTCTTAACAATGCTACTCTCTTGGGAGGGGCATTTTCTTTCAAACCACCACACAGGCCACACAGTGAAGACAAGGTCTCTTCACTGAAGGTGGAGCTCATCACATTGGTGATGGCTGCTCAGAAAGCCCATAGGATCTGTCTCTGTCTCTTCACTACCCTGGAGTTACAGAAGCACGCTGCTGCCTTCAACTTTCACATGGGTGCTGAGGATCCAAACTCAGTTCTTATTCCTGCACAGCCATCTAAGCCATCTCCCCAGCTGCAGCACCAACCTTTTAAATATCCACAGCCCCTTTCAAGAACACCAGCATGAGGACCAGGCCCTTAACACATGGATTGTTGGCAGATGCTCATCCATACTCATACTCGTACTCTTGTTCCTGTAATGACTGGGTGAGATATGTTGTAAGAGGAAGGTTTGTTTCAACCCAAGTGGCCGTAGCTTAGCTAACTGGTTGAGACTGCTAATCAGAAAGGCATCTTTGGTTTTGTCTAAGGAATGAAACCCAGTGCTAAGCAGGCACTGAACTACAAAGCAACACTAGGAGGCCCAGCCTACATGCATTTCAAATGTGGCTTCAATGGACTTATTCAATGGACTTAGTTCTCACCTTGATCACTTACCAGTATCTTCCTGAAGCAATAGCCATTTGTGGAACATGCTTAGCACTCCTTAGCTGCATTCTTCTTGACATCTGTTTTTCCTTCTAACATTTCTCAGGTGTCCCTGTTTTTGCTTTTCCCTGCTTTAAATTTCCATCTACATGTATTCCTTTCTTTTCTCTTACAATACTGACCTCATTATGTGATATCGAAGGCATGAGAGCTCACCTCCCATCTGAAATTCTCCCTCACTCCAAAACACCTTCTCCCTGGATCTGATGGCAAGCAGTAGAGTTCTTTAGAGAAGAAGGTAGCTTTCCTCCTTGGCCAAAGCAGCATAATCCATGACTTACAATTGACATTTCATAGCTCTTCCAGATAGCTTTATGTCAACTTGACACAACTATAGCAATCCAATAGAAGGGATCTTCAATTAAAAAGTGACCTTCATAAGATTAGGCTGCAGGCAAGCCTGTAGGGCATTTTCTTAATTAGTAATTGATGTAGGATGATTGTGGGTGGTGTCATCTCTGGGCTGGTGGTCTTGGGTTGAAGCAGGTTGCCGAGCAAGCTAGTAAGCAGCACTCTCCCATGGTCTCTGCATCGGCTCCTGCCGCCAGGTTCCGATCCTACTTGAGATCTTGACCCGACTCCCTTCCATGATGAACAGTGATATGGAAGTGTAAGCCAAATAAACCTTTCCTCCCCAAGTTGCTTTGGTCATGGTGTTTTATTGCAGCCATAGTAACTCTACCAATATTCTTTTAAAAAGGCTATTTGTGTCTTGTTACAGTTGGTTGATTAAAAGTTAGAAGGAATCTTAAAATCCATTATGCCTCCCAATGGGGCAATAGACTGGCTCAGCCTCTTTGTTGTGACACACTGAGAAAAATGTGAATCCTGAGAGTGTAGAGATGCCTGGCCACTGTTGCAGCAGGGCTGTTGCTAACTCCAGAGCACTGCACACTAGGCATGTTTGCTCAGATAGCCTTCATCAGCAATGGATACCTGCTTCCAAGTCTGTGTTTGCTACCAGGGTATCTGCCCTAACTTCTACTGTAATTCTCACCTTTGCAAAGATTTATTGAGACCCTCTCAAATTCTAAAAGTCAATGCATTTATAGAGACCGCCTCCCACAATGCTTTACACATTTAGCTCCTCCCTCCCTGTCCTCTCTCCCCTCCTACTTCCTTGCCCCCTCCCTCTTAACAAGCTTTGCTCTCAGTATGTCTAAACCAATCTTTCTGCTACAGCTTGCTTCCTCTTGTTCACATTTCAGAAAAAATAAGTCAGCGGTTGAAGGGAACCATCTGGATGCAATTTCTTTGAAGTTTTTTTTTTTAATCAGAAAATTCCCCAGTTTATTTTACTTGGCTGCCTTTTAGGGTGTGATTGTTTAGGTTGAACATCTAAATCTCTTTCTCAAAGCTTCCACTAAAGTTCAGAATCCAAAGGGGTTGACTCTATAAACTGGAAATGTTGATAAAGGAAAGGCAGACCCTTAGAGCAATAGATGCCCCAAGGGTGTGGATGCAGCCTTTCTGTAGACAAGAAATTTAAGCTGAAGTGTCCATGGGGCCATGTCACTTGTGGCGATCTTTCCATTTGTCTTCTATGGAGGGAGAAGCTAGTACATGGGAGTTATTACTGCTTGGGGGGACATTGTTTCCAGAGTGATTCCTGTTCATAACTGGGATTTTGTTTATGCTAAACGCCTTGGTATACAGTTTAGTCTTAATTTAAATGTTTCTCCTTTTTATAGTTTAATTCATGCGCAGTCTGATTGTCCCTGTTTAGATCTAGTGAAATAAAGTGGTTGGCAAAGTCCTTTGACTGAGAACGAGCAAGGGTTTGTCAAGCAAAGGGCACTTAATGCATTTATGCCGGGGCTGTTGGCGGTGGCTGGGTTTTTCACAGATAGGAACTCAGTGAGCAAAAAGCAGGAAGAACAAAGTCATGGAGGAACAATGAATGCCAGAGCCCATGTTCTGGGGCTCATTTGGTACGGTGCATCCCTGGAGTTCACTGCATTCAGCCTAACTGAGTTGGCAACCTCTGGTTCCAGGGATAGCAGCAGAGGGGTGTAAGGTTTAGAGGTGTGTAAGGGTTAGAGGTGTGTAAGGTTTAGAGGGGTGTAAGGTTTAGAGGTGTGTAAGGTTTAGAGGTGTGTAAGGTTTAGAGGTGTGTAAGGTTTAGAGGTGTGTAAGGTTTAGAGGTGTGTAAGGTTTAGAGGTGTGTAAGGTTTAGAGGTGTGTAAGGTTTAGAGGTGTGTAAGGTTTAGAGGTGTGTAAGGTTTAGAGGTGTGTAAGGTTTAGAGGGGTGTAAGGTTTAGAGGGGTGTAAGGTTTAGAGGGGGCTCAGGCAACCCTTGGGCTTGCTTGGCCTTGGGATTTGGTTTTAAATCTCTTGGGACAATGGTGTGGTGAAAGAAATCAGGGAGACCTGCCAGAATTGGGGTACCTTCTGGGTACAACCAAAGTCCGCTCAGCCTAAAGGCTCCTGCATCTTCAGGACACCCTGTGCTGCTTTTCAGTGAATTACAGTCGCAGCACAGAGAGAAGCCTGCTTCCTTCCGTTCAGATTTCGGTGGTTTGGATCCACAGTTTATCTGTATGGGGGTTTGGGAAAGGCTGAAGGCAGTAGTTATCCCTGGGTTCCCCAGGGCTGTGCACTAGCAAAGGACATTTTCTCTAACTTTGGTAAATTTTCAAGGCTTATGCTTAAGGCAGGATGTATACATACTGGGTTAGGGGGAAAGGGCCAGCTTACTTAACTGTTATTCATAGCCAGTGTGTCCTCCCCCAGGTTCTCTCAGACCCTTCCCCACCCTCCTACCCAACCAACTTTACACTCTCTACACTCTCAACTTTATACTCTCTTTCTCTTTGAAAAACTCAATGCCTGCCAAACAATAAAAACAAAACAAAAAATAAATACACGCCCACATGCTCTCACACGCATGTGCGCGCGCGCGCGCACGCGCGCGCACACACACACACACACACACACACACACACACAAAGCCAAAAAATAAAAAATGCAAAAGACCAGTAAGATAAAAAATGCCTAAACAAAGCGAAATGAAGCGAAGAGGTTGACAAAACACCACTCAGTTTCTTTTGTATTGGCCAACTACTCCTGACATGGGGCCTGCCCTGGAGTGTGCTTGATATATACCCAGTGAGACTCCATTAGAGAAAGTGGATTTTTCCCTTTACCAGGAGGAGTCAATGACAGATCAGTTCTTGGTTAGGGTGGGAGCCTGTGTCCATCCCTCCCAACCAGTGCAGGGACCCTGTCTGACTTGAACCTGTGCAGGCCTTATCCATTCTGCCACACTCTGTGTGAGCTCATACGTACATCATCAGTACTGTTGTGTCTGGAAGACACTGTTTCTTTGGAGTCAAGCACCACATCTGGCTCTGATAATCTTTCTATCCTTTACTCCACATAGATCCTTGAGCCCCGAGAGGGATGGGGTTGGTGAAGACATCACATTTAGCGTTGACTGTTCCAGTGTTCAGTTGTGGGCCTCTGTTAGTTCTCGTCGTGGTGATCTTTCAGTTTGAGGACCCATTACTGGGACGTCATGAACACTAGACACTTAGGCCTTACATACGAATCCACAAATAATAATAAAAAAACTTGCTTTCCTTCTGTTTGCATCCTGCAATCATTTCTGAAACTGAGAGAAGAAACGGTAATACCATTCATTAAAAACTGTTGTTGAATATTTGTTTACACTGTGCGAAGATGTGTCTCTGTGATTGGTTTAATAAAGAGCTGAATGGCCAATGGCAGGATTTCCAGGGAGAAAGAGAATTATTAGAAGAGAGAGGTGGGGAGACACCAGCTAGACTTGGAGCACGTAGGATGTGCCATGCTGAGGAGAAGTAACCAAGCCATGTGACAGAAGATTGAAAAGTGTGGGTTTCTTTGAGTTATAAGAGCTAGTTGGGGACAACTCTAAACTAAAAGCCAAGATTTCATAACTAATAAGAAGTCTCCATATTGTTATTTGGGGGCTAGCAATCCAAAGATAGTCTGACAAGAAAGCTTGCTACAAAAAACACAATGTATATTTAGCTCAACTTTATGCTGAGTAGCTAGCCTCTGTTTCTACAGCAGCACTGTCTTAATGTATCATTCACAAGTGGCCCCCAGTTATTTCCATACATTTCTAAGGCGGTGCATTAAACATCCAGACTCCCAATCTAACTGCCAATTACAAATCTCAGATACACAGTGTAGGAGGAAAACAATGCCGCCATTAACCATGTGACTTACTAGAGGCGCATACAGATGAGGTAATAAAAGAGCGGTTTACCACACCGCTAACCACACCCACTTTAGGCATGACTAAAGACATATACGGATGGACTTAAAGACGTATACGTACGTAGGCGGTGAACTACGTCACTAGTCAGGCCCACTTTTGGGCATGGCTAGGGGCGTTATGGGGGAAGGTATAAAAGACTGAACAATGGAAGTCTTGGTGTCTTTTTCCGGCTTTTGGCTTCCAGTTCGGCCGGCGGAAAACTACTTGCCTCATCTGGGTTACTTGTTTGGTATCTTGTGAGTAATTTCTACAATAAATACTTAGTTTTACTTTCAGTAAGTATGCCGTTTATAGTTACAGCATCAACACAGAATTGCTACCCATGAAGGGTTGCTGCTGGTGTCATAGGAGTGCTAGTCTACCCAAGATAGTGTCACCAGATTTTTAAAAGATTCATCTTTATTATTTTAGCTATGTATATATGTATGTGTCTCTGTGTGGAGTATGCACGTGTGAGTTCAGGTGCCTTGGAAGTCAGAAGAGACCATTGGGTCTCCTGGGACTGAAGTTACAGTTGTGAGCTACCATGTGTATGCTGGGAATTGAACCTGGATCTTCTGTAGGAGAAGAAAGTGCTCTTACCCACTTAGAAACCTTTCTGGGCCTTGTTTGTATATTTTTTTGATATTGTTTCTTTTTGGTGTTTTTCTAAACACTCTTGGCTGTTTATTTCTGTATTATACGGCTGTATGTGTTAACTATCTAAAGCCTAGAGAACATGCGTATGTATGTACATCTTTTATGATTGCAAGGAAGCATAACATACCAATACTTTGAGTTTTAAATCCCTTCTTATGTACCCTTGTTTAGACATGAAGCATGACATTTCAGTGAAGAATATATTATGGAAAAATAATGTTCATTTATTGGAAAATCATCTGGTTAAAGAGCCATAAAAACATCCTTGCTCTCCAAGTTGGGTGCAGGTGTTTGAAGGTGTCCCAACGCTCAGAGTTTGTGACCCAAAGAGAAACCAAAGGTTTGAAATTGCCTCCTCCTTTTCCCTTTGGCTGACTTCTTTTAAGTTGTGAAAGGGGACCCCTGTGAGTCTGAGAACCTGTTTTAAGGTGAGAGCATATACCCATAGGCGTAAGAATGAAAGCTGGGAAAAACAGCAATGGGGAGACGGTGAGACCCAAATATCTAGAAAGTAGTTTTTGATCCTTGGGTGTCTTTCAGCCATGAAAAAATAAATGAAAATAATAAATTAGCCTACCTTGGCTACATACAAAGGAATTTTCAAATAAACTGAAAGTCACTACAGAAAAATGTATTTCTAAAATGCATGTGGATTTCCCAAGAGACTTTACAATGTCAACAAAAATTAATTTTTCATTGATTACATATTTTTACATTGAAAATATGTTGGCAACGAAAATTGCTGGAAAGATAGAACTATGTTTTTCACTTTGTGTCTTTCTTGCATTTCTATTGCTGTGACGAAGCATCATGACTAAAGCAACTCAGGGAGGCAGAGGTGATTTGGTTTCTATTGCTGTGACGAAGCATCATGACTAAAGCAACTCAGGGAGGCAGGGGTGATTTGGTTTCTATTGCTGTGACGAAGCATCATGACTAAAGCAACTCAGGGAGGCAGAGGTGATTTGGTTTCTATTGCTGTGACGAAGCATCATGACTAAAGCAACTCAGGGAGGCAGGGGTGATTTGGTTTGCAAGTCGGCGTGAACCATGGTCCATTGAAGAAGGTCAAGGCAGGAAGCTGAAAGAAAGAACTGAAGTGAAGTCATGAAGGAATGCTGCTTACTGGCTTGCTCCTCATGGCTTGCTGAGCCTGCTTCCTTATATACTCCATATGGTGATATATTGTTTATGATCGAATAAAACTTGCCTGGAGATCAGAATGCAAAGCTAGCCACAGCCATAGAAGCTGGGCAGTGGTGGCACACACCTTTAATCCTAGGACTCAGGAGACAGAGGCAGACCTGTGTGTTCAAGGTCACCCTGGATACATGAGAGTGAATCAGTCTAAAAGAGAAGCAGAGTTCATGCCTTTAATCCCAGCACTAGAGAGAATATAAGGCGCCTAGTACAGTCTCAGGCAGCAGCAGTCTGAGATTTAGTGAGGAGCAGCTCAGTCTGGAGATGCAATCTGAAGTTCGGTGGGTTGTCACTTTAGTCTGAGCATTGGCAGAGGTGACAGTTCTCAAGTCAAAGGAGAAAAGATAAGCAATAATTGATGAATAGTGTTTGAGGTAATTCTCAGATAAAGCTATAAGCCAAGTTGCAACAGAAGTATAGTAAAGAGGCCACTGTGTTAGTTACCTTTCTTTGGTGCCTTACCATGATCAAAAGCAATTTAATGGAAAAGAGTATATTTTGGCTATGGTTCCAGGGGACTCTGAGGCCATAATGATGAGAGAGGCATTCCAGCAGGAGCAGGAAGCTGAGAGTTCCCATTTTGTCTGTACACAGGAAACAGAGAGGAGGAACAGGAAGTAGTATGAGGTTATAAACCCTCAAAGCCCCCTCCCAGTGAAGGGTTTCCCCCAACAAGGCTGCACCTCCTAAAGGTTCCGTAACCTCTCAAACAGCACCATCTACTGAGGACCAGGTGTCAAGCACCTGAACCTACAGGGACCTTTCTCATCCAGACCACTACAGCCAGTTATGAGCAAGGTATTGTGTCAATACATAAATTATTGTAAGATAATATGCACATAAGCTATCTGTCATAATTATGTAAGATTTGTTTTAAGATAACATATTAGTCATTGGTAAAACATAGTAACAAAGTTAAACTACTTAATGCTAAGGAAGCTAGAGCCTTCTTGAATGAACTAAGATAAAGCTAGTAAGAGTCAATTATTCAGAAAATGTGGATCAGAAAATGTTTTAAAACCATCAAATGTGCTAATTCATCTAATATTATATTATCATAAGATTATTGATAATATAATATAAAGTAGGAAATGTAAATTATCATTCAAGTATTGTTATTTGTTTTGTCTTTATTTTTGCCTTTGAGACAGTGTTTCTCTGTATAACAGCCATAGCTGTCCTGGAATTTACTCTATAGGTCACGCTGGCCTCAAACTGACAGAGATCTGCCTACCTGTGTCTCCTGAGTGCTGGGATTAAAGGTGTGTGCCACCACTCCTGACTCATTCAAAAAACTTTGAGCTAGGCTATCCTAGAACTTGTGAAGTCACTGAGGTAACCCTAAACATGTTTGTCCATTCCCTGTCTGCTAGATCATAGGAGTGTGCCATCACACCTATTTTTAAGGTGGTACTAAGCACTGAACCCAGGACTTTGTAAACATGAGGCCAGAACTCTACCAATCGAGCTAGATCTCCAAGAGGATACTGAGATCAGCAGCTTCCCTAAAGGAGTGAAGGATGACAAGCCGAAGCACAGCTATCTGGTTCCAAATGTCATGCCTTTTATGCTGTAAAGGCATTTATGAAGAATTTAGGTCATGGATCTTTCCAATTAGCATGACCTACTGTGAGGAGCCGCCCTCGCTATCGCTATCACCATTAGAAGATGGCGCTGACATCCGCTGTCAGTTGGAGTTCACCGTTTAAGCTGTGCCTCTCCCGTGGCGTCATCTGGGGTGATGAGCAAACCACCAATCCCGGCTCTACACGTCTCACTCGGAGCTCCTAGGCTTATATAATGGGCTGGGATTCTTAGCTTGGGGTCTCCCTCTCAGAAGCTGATCATCTATCTCTCAAGATGTATTAAAGCTTTACTGCAGAAGGATCCGAGTGTCCTGCGTCGTTCTTGCTGGCGAGACGGTAGCGCGGGACATCTGGTGCCGAAACCCGGGAACTCTTCAACATCGCCGGCACCGCAGGAGACCCCTCGGAAGACGGGGTGGATTCAGAACTGCAGAAGTTCAGAGAGGTATGCTTGATCCTGAACACCCCTTTTCTCGACTTTGGCCTTAGTTTGTCATCACCGTGGGACGGGTCAGTGGAGGCTTTGGTGCTAGTCCTGTTTGTCCTTCTTCTTCATTGTGGCTGGTGCTGACAGAACGGTGCTGTCAGTCTGGTAAAGGAGTCGAGGAACGGAGAAAAATACAAATGGCTTTTCCAGTATTCGAGAATGCGGAAGGCGGAAGAGTACATACCCCCGTAGATTACAATCAAATCAAAGAATTGGCCAAATCCGTTCGTAATTATGGGGTCAATGCTAACTTTACCACAATACAGGTGGAAAGGCTTGCTAATTTTGCCATGACTCCCACTGACTGGCAGACGACAGTGAAAGCAGTGCTTCCCAACATGGGACAATACATGGAATGGAAGGCTCTCTGGTATGATGCAGCCCAGGTGCAAGCTAGAGTTAATGCCACAGCTGAAGATGAGAATCAGAGGCAGTGGACATTTGAAATGCTGACAGGTCAGGGTCAACATGCCCTTAATCAAACCAACTACATCTGGGGCGTCTATGGTCAGGTGTCGGCCGCCGCTATTAAAGCATGGAAGGCCCTCAAAAAAAGGGGAGAATCCAGTGGACACCTTACAAAGATTGTCCAAGGACCCCAAGAGCCATTTTCAGACTTTGTGGCCAGAATGACCGAGGCCGCCGGTCGCATCTTTGGTGATTCAGAACAAGCTATGCCCCTGATTGAGCAACTTGTCTATGAACAAGCAACCCAGGAATGTCGAGCGGCTATCGCCCCTCGCAAAAGCAAAGGTTTACAAGATTGGCTCAGAGTGTGCAGGGAGCTGGGGGGGACCCCTAACCAATGCAGGACTAGCTGCCGCCATTTTACAAACGCACAGGCATAGAGATTTATCTAATCGAAAAGCTTGTTTTAATTGTGGGAAAACGGGGCACCTTAAGAAAGATTGTCAAGCCCCTGAAAGAACAAGAGAACTGGAGCTTATTATTATAGATATTAAGGATTGTTTCTTCTGTATTCCACTTTACCCACGGGATAGACCAAGGTTTGCCTTCACTATCCCTTCTCTTAATCATATGGAACCAGACAAGAGATTTCAGTGGAAGGTACTGCCGCAAGGCATGGCCAATAGCCCAACAATATATCAGCTGTATGTGCAGGAGGCTTTGGAGCCAATTAGGAAGCAATTTACATCTTTAATCATGATCCATTATATGGACGATATTCTTATTTGTCACAAAGAGTTAGATGTTTTACAAAAGGCTTTTCCCATGCTGGTGGCTGAATTAAAACAGTGGGGATTAGAGATTGCCTCAGAAAAGGTTCAAATTGCAGATACAGGCCTCTTTTTGGGCTCAATGATTACTCCCAAAAATATAGTTCCTCAGAAAATAGAAATTCGCAAAGAACACTTACAAACATTAAATGATTTTCAGAAACTTCTGGGAGATATAAATTGGTTGAGGCCCTTTTTAAAAATTCCATCTGCTGATCTAAAACCCCTCTTCGATCTCCTGGAGGGTGAGCCTCATATCTCCTCACCCAGAAAATTTACCCCTGCCGCCCACCGAGCCTTACAGATGGTGGAAGAGGCCTTACAGGAAGCACAATTACAACGTATTGAGGAGTCACTACCTTTTAATCTGTGTGTTTTTAAGACAGCTCAATTGCCAACTGCAGTCCTGTGGCAACATGGACCATTACTTTGGATTCATCCAAATGCTTCCCCTGCTAAGATTATTGACTGGTACCCTGATGCTGTTGCACAGCTCACGCTTCGCGGAATAAAAGCAGCTATTACGCATTTTGGCAGGGATCCTGATTCCTTGATTGTGCCTTATACTGCTGCACAAGTTCAGACCTTGGCAGCCACATCTAGTGATTGGGCAGTTTTAGTTACTTCCTTTTCAGGACAAATTGATAATCATTTTCCGAAGCATCCAATTTTACAGTTTGCCCTAAACCAGGCTATAGTGTTTCCACAAGTGACAGCTAAAGACCCACTCCCAGATGGGACTGTGGTGTACACTGATGGATCGAAAACTGGTATGGGAGCTTATGTGGTCAAGGATAGGGTTATATCTAAACAATATAATGAAACTTCACCTCAAGTTGTAGAATGTCTGATAGTACTGGAGGTTCTTGAGGCTTTTCCAGGACCCCTCAATATTGTATCAGATTCCTCTTATGTGGTTAATGCAGTTAATCTCCTTGAGATAGCTGGAATAATAAGATCCTCCAGCAGAGTTGCTAACATCTTTCAGAAGATACAAGCTGCCTTGTTAAATAGGAGATTTCCTGTTTTCATTACCCATGTCCGAGCACATTCTGGACTCCCAGGTCCCATGTCCTTAGGGAATGACTTAGCGGACAAGGCTACAAAGCTGGTGGCTGCTGCCTTGTCTACCCACGCACAAGCAGCAAAAGAGTTCCATCAGCGCTTTCATGTGACGGCTGAGACCTTGCGCCGTCGTTTTGCTCTATCCAGGAAAGAGGCTAGGGAAATTGTTACTCAATGCCAGAATTGCTGCGAATTCTTACCTACTCCCCACGTGGGAATAAACCCACGTGGCATTAGACCATTGCAGATGTGGCAGATGGATGTTACTCATATTCCCTCTTTTGGAAGGCTTCAATATGTTCATGTTTCTGTTGACAACTGTTCTGGTGTAATGTTCGCCACGCCCCTAACAGGGGAAAAGGCCTCATATGTGATTCAACATTGCCTTGAGGCCTGGAGTGCTTGGGGAAAACCCAGAATTTTAAAAACAGACAATGGACCAGCATATACCTCTCAAAAATTCCGACAGTTTTGTCGGCAAATGGATGTTACCCATCTAACTGGCCTACCTTATAACCCTCAAGGACAGGGCATTGTGGAACGTGCCCATCGTACACTCAAATCATATCTGATTAAACAAAAGGGGAGTATTGAGGATGTTCTACCCTCGGTACCAAGAGTTGCTGTGTCCATGGCACTTTTTACCCTTAATTTCTTGAACTCTGATGCCCAAGGCCACACTGCGGCTGATCGCCACAGTTTAGAGCCTGATAGGCCAAAAGAAATGGTAAAATGGAAAGATGTGCTAACTAATGAATGGAAAGGCCCGGATCCTATTCTAATAAGATCCAGGGGAGCTGTGTGTGTTTTTCCACAGGAGGAAGAAAACCCCCTGTGGATCCCTGAAAGACTAACTCGAAGAGCTCCTTCACAACTCCAGAATAAGAAGGATGGAGGCCAAGTGGGTGATGAAGACTCTCCTACTCGGGATGATGGTTCCTAGTATGATGGGAGAGTTACGGTGGGCCATCATGTCTACCTTCCCCTACCGATGCCAGTGATGCATAATGCCCAGGAGTTCCCTAGATTTTTCACAACTAATAGAGAGTTGGGGCTTGCCTTTTGCCTTTAGATCCTCAGATACAGAGTTTTCAGGATGAGAGAACCTTGTCATTGGTAGGAAGCTTGTGCTTTACTGTGATTTCTTCATTAAAGGATAATTTTATTCATATGGATCCAGAAAGATCTAATGCTAATCCTTTTGAATTAATGGAAGCTGTACTGATCTTTCTCCTATGGCAATGATTGCTGGAGGATATAGTGAGAAGGGACAGATTACTTTTGATTGGAAAGGGGCATTAGGCAACAGTCTGAGTGAGGGACAGAGCTCTGGATCATCTGATTGGTCCTCCTCCAATGTTAAGTATACCCCTTTTAAGAGAACTAATTATTCAGCTGCTCCAATTTGTGTTTGGCTGCCCTTTATTTGGGTTGTGAGTAATGATACCTTAGGTAAGAATCAGAAAGAAATAAATTGCTCTGCTTAGAATTGTTTTTATGCATTATGCTGGGATGCTATTAAGCACCCTTTTGCTTTGGTAATGCGCATGCCTCGATTTGTTCCAGTTCCTGTTGAGGTGCCAAGTAGTTTGAGTTTGTTTAGGGAAAAGCGAGATTTTTGGGATCTCTGCTATTATTGTGGGCCTGATAGCTGCCGCCGCGGTTACTGCTTCGGTTACCGCCTTGGCCCTTGCACTTTCCGCCACTGTGCAGACAACTCAAACCATTAATGAACTATCAGCCACTGTGACCATGGCCCTAGATAAACAGGCCACTGCCAATTCTCAGATACAAGGAGGCCTGATGTTGGTAAACCAACAGATTAATTTGGTTCAGGAACAATTGGATATATTGTGGCAGATGGCCCAATTGGGATGTGAACAAAAGTTGCCTGGCCTTTGTGTCACTTCAGTACAATATGAGAATTTTACAAGAGCAGCTAACCTGTCAAAAGCTCTGTCTCAACATTTATTACAGAATTGGACTTTTGAGTTTGAGCAGACACTCCGTGAGTTGAGAGTGGCGATCCTGCAAGTGAATTCGACGCGTCTGGATCTTTCTCTGATGGAAGGCCTCTCCTCCTGGATTTCATCTGCATTTTCTTATTTTAAGGAATGGGTGGGGGTGGGATCATTTAGCCTAGTTCTCTGCTGTGGAATAGTGTTGATGCTTTGGATGGTGTGTAAGCTCAGAGCCCAAACAAAAGAGACAAAGTGATGGTGGCACAAGCACTTGCTGCCTTAGAACACGGAGCCTCCCCTGACATTTGGTTAACCATGTTAAAGCAATAGGTCGCTGGCTTCCCGGCTCTTGCACCCCACGAGGCTAGTCTCATTGCACGGGATAGAGTGGGTAGGCTTCAGCAGCCCAAGGAGTTGCAAGGCTAAGCACTGCACAGGAGAGGTCTGCGGTATAACGACTTTCTCCTGGGAGATAAGTCATCTTGCATGAAGGTTCTATGTCATGATCTCCTTCCCCCAGAAAAACGACATCGGGACTGGTCAGGGCTCCCTCTGGGGATAAGACCCTGGAGAGGAGCTTTGTACATGTTCCAAATTTGCACATGGGGATTTGACCTCTATCTCCACTCCAAAGTTGTGGGTGTCCTATGGCTTCAAAAATAAATGAATAGGGGGAGATGTGAGGAGCCGCCCTCGCTATCGCTATCGCCATTAGAAGATGGCACTGACATCAGCTGTCAGTTGGAGTTCACCGTTTAAGCTGTGCCTCTCCCGTGGCGTCATCTGGGGTGATGAGCAAACCACCAATCCCGGCTCTACACGTCTCACTCGGAGCTCCTAGGCTTATATAACGAGCTGGGTTTCTTAGCTTGGGGTCTCCCTCTCAGAAGCTGATCATCTATCTCTCAAGATGTATTAAAGCTTTACTGCAGAAGGATCCGAGTGTCCTGCGTCGTTCTTGCTGGCAAGACGGTAGCGCGGGACAACCTACGTGTAAGAAGTTACTTCTCAATCAACTATGGATATAAAACACACAGGATGGACATGTTGCCTGAATTGTATTTTTATCCTTTTAAAATTATTTTATTATTTCCTTGAGACTATTATACAATATATTTTCCATTACATTCATTTCCTTCCTTAACTCTTCCCAAATCTCCCCGCCCCTACCACACAAGTTCACTACCTCCTTCTCTCTTTCTTCCTTTTCTCCTTCCCTCCCTCCCTCCCCACAAATGCCGGTTTGTGTTGGTCAACTACTCTTGGGAGTACACCGAATTAATTAAAAAATGTATTCATTTAATTTTAAGCGTATGTGTGAGCATGCATATTGTAGTACCCACAGAGGTCAAAAGAGGGCATCATATCCCTCGGGGCTTGGGTTGCAGATGGTTTTGAGCTGGCACTTGGATACTAGGAACTGAACCTAGGTCTCCTGCTAGAGCAGTCACAGCTTTTAACCCTAAGCTGTCTCTGAAACCTCGTGAGTAGGATTTTTAACACGTGTCAGTACTTTTAAACGGGCTTAGAAGACAGTGTAGGTAGGCGTAAACTCACAGTTTGGGTGACATCAGGAAACACTGGAGCAGTAGACTGGCCAATAGAAACAGGCCGGGAGGGAGTCGTGGGAGGACTTAGCTGAACGGTGGGATTCTGGAGTTCAGGGTCAAGTAGTTTAGGGCACTGGCTGGAGACGTCAGCGGCTCAGCTTGTGTGGTCACAGGAGGCTAATGACGCGGCTTTCAGCTACGATCGCCTCCCAGGTTCCACTGCGTCGATGACTAACTGCCTTTCTTCCCCCTCGCAGGAACCTTTGACACCGCCGTGCCTTTCAGAAGTCTTACACCCACACTGCTACTATTATTCTAGCTTGACGATGGAAGGGAGACGGATGGCCAGTTACAAGCAGCTTCAATTCAGGGCTGTCTGTGCCATGTTCAAAAATGCTAACCCAGGCTTCTCCCCCAGAATATCTACAGTGTTAGTCATTTGAATGTTAAAAGTGGACCCGATTTTATAGTGCATTCCTTCAAGGTAGGCGCGGTCACGACTAAGCCTCTGTTTTCTTCTCTCTATCAAAGGTATTTTCTCCCTCTCAGACTGGAAACACGGAGTAGTGGCTAAGAGAGTATGTTCTTCTTGCAGAGGACCTGAGTTTGGTTCCTAGCATCCTTGTCAGGTGACTCACAAGGCATCTGTTAACTGCAGCTGTAGGAGACTGGGTGCCCTCTTGTGGCCTCTGGTGGTATCTGCACTCAAAGTTCATATTCCCCCTCCCAGTCTCTGTCTCAGTCTCTCTCTTCATACACAAACACACAAACACACACACACGCACGCACGCACGCACACACACACACACACACACACACACAATCTGATGCTGTCTTCTGGCTTCCTAAGTACTGGTATTCACTCATGCAATCCCCCCCCCACACACATATACAATTAAAAATAAAATAAATCTTTGCAGAATATATTCCCTCTGGAGTTTAGCTAGAATTGCTAAATATCCTTTCAGGCTATTTAGCCTCTCTCTTCCTCCTTACGCTGGTGCTTTCCTCAGTTCATTCAATAGAAGGGGTGAGTTCTAAGCAGTCTTCTCTCCGTCCCTCTGTCCCTCTGTCCCTCCGTCCCTCCGTCCCTCCGTCCCTCCGTCCCTCCGTCCCTCCGTCCCTCCGTCCCTCCCTCCCTCCCTCCCTCCCTCCCTCCCTCCCTCCCTCCCTCCCTCCCTCCTTCCTTTCCTCCTTCCCTCCCTCTCAGCCTCCCTTTCATAACTCAGAGTAGGTGGAATGGCAGGAATATGTGTCTGGGGACCAGATTTGTGGATTCTGGTCCTGGATTCAGTTCCTGAATTACCGGCTCAGAGCAGAACTCATGCGTCCTAGAACTCTGAAGAGAATTGGAATGACATGGGCTACAAAGGGCTACACACATTTCAAGGAACTGTTACAAAAGAAAACGAGGTGAGCATTTACATCACAGAGCTTTCTGGGCTGAACAGCACAGTCTGTGTGATCCTCTTAAACCATTGCCATGAGGTAATGGGAACAAGGAAATCTTAGCTCCACTCCGGCCAGCGAACTGGCCTGGGACACCAGGCGTGAGGAGGGCCGGGCTTTTGAAATTTTACTGAGGTGACAACGAGACCACAGAGCCACAAAGCAGTTTGACGGAGTTGCGTGTCCTTCTCTTACTTTCTCATGGTAAGCTGTAGATCGGACATGATTTTAGTTACGTGAACATTAGCATGCTAGTTGGAGAAAGTATGCTGGACTCATTATAAGGAATTTCTCATCAGTGTATATAGAGACATATCTGAATACTAGGGCTTGATAGCTGCTATTACTCATGGAAATACAAATACATAAGACACAATCAATACATATATACATCTATATATTACTTTGAAATGTACATAAAGTTAATATGAAATATTAACGTCAATATTCTTGCAGGTTAGGAGCTTTTTGTCTATATGGTAAAGTCTCTAATTGTAATTTTCCATGTTTTAGAGACTATCTTGTTCCATGCTGTGCACACGCTCACCACCTCCTGCTGCACCATAAAGAGGCACTACTTGCTCTAAAAGTCAGTGAACACATAACCCCCAGTTACTCATTGTAGGCATTTAGGGCGCATTGGGTATTCTGGCACTCGGGAGCCACAGAATACTGAATGTTACACAGCTCAGATGGCAAGGTATTCTGGAGCTTGGGAGCCAAGGACTACCACAGGTTGCAGTAAGCTTAGCAGTTTACAGCCCTGCCTCAGGGAAAGGCTTCCGAGTGTATTGGCTCTGCTCTGGCAGGACAGGGTCTTCCAGCTGGGGATGTTTGCCCAGTGTAGCAGTTTTGCTCAGGCAGGAGAAGGTTTCCCGGGGGAAGTTGCTACAGTTCAGCTCTGCTCCGGAGAGTGGAGAGCTGAGTGTAACAACTCCTCTCTGCCAGGGGAAGGTTTGCCCAGCAGAAATGTCACAGCCCTGCTCGCTCTGCTCTGCCCAGGGTCGCCTCTGCTCCACTGCCACCGCGGCTGCAAAAGAAGGTCTTCACCCAAAGCTCATCGAAGGGGTTATTGGGAGGGAAGAATCCAGGAGAGTGGCTGCCCTCTGCCAGAGTGGCAGAGGACAGTCGGGTAGCGGGAACAGCCACAAGCTGAACTGACACGGTTTATATAGGGCTTCCAGGGTAGGGATTGGTCAGATTTCAATGCTGAGCTCAGATTGGCTAGAGCTCCTACCCAAGGATTGGTTAGTTTTCTGCACAGGGTTAGGGTCAGATTTGGCTCTGGTTGCAGGGACAAAGTGTGTTTCTTTCTCTGGTCCTTTTTAGCCTTTTGGCTCCAATTTTAGGGCCAGGGTACATTTCTTTCACTGACTCTGATTCCAGGGACAAAGTGTGTTCCTTTGGCACTGGTTTCAGGGTCAGGGTATATTTCTTTGGTTCTGGTTGCAGGGCCAAAGTGTGTTTCTTTGACTGGTCCCTTTTCCCTACTCTCATGTCAAGGGACGCAGTGTCAAAGTCATGGGAAGTTCAAGTTTAGGTGCAATGGGTCAGTTCTTTTTCCATGAAAAGCTGCTTTTGGAGACAGCTTACAGATGTATGCTCATGGCAGCTTTTAATGCTTAAAAACAAATGAATGAATTTTGATTTAAAGATCGTATAAATACACACTCAAAGGTTGCAGATGAAAAGCGTGCCTGTCACTACGTGGGATGGATGGAAACACTATTTCTACCTGCTGACTTACAACCAAGTAGCAAGAAGGTTGAAGGCAGATGGTGGGGTCTTGTAGAAGACATGTGGGCTGAGTGGAGTTTTCTCTTTTTAAGTTTTATTTCGTCTTCTGAGATGTGAAAACAGCATTTCTTTCCTTGCTTAAGATGAAAAGTCCTTAGACACGTGGGTTGCAAACACCACTTCTGTTCCACGTGTCTTCCCAGAGCCATGCAAGCATTTCCAGCATCAGGTGATCTTGGAAGAACTCAGGGTTGATTTCTGGTTAGGTTGGGTCTGTGCCGAGGGTCCGACTGTGCCTGCCTCACCTGACTGAGGTAATCCTCTGTACCCCATGTGCTGGTGTCTCCTTACTAACCAGAGACAGTCACACACATGAGCCAGCCCCCAGGGAAGGAACCGGCTATGGTACAGTGCTGAACAGAGTTTTCCACTCCGTGTTTGGCTTGGCCTGGTCCCTGTGGTGTCTTGCCAAACCTGCAACCTCCTGTCAGAAGTCATTCAGCCCTGGATGGGAAATATTCCTCATGCCGGTGTCAGAAAGCTGATCTTTCATGGTAAGCCTGGCAGGATGTCTATTTGGTCAGACCCAAGCAGGGAGAAGCCAGCTTTCCCCCTGTAAAGAAGTCGTCTGCAGCGGATGGTACTTGTACTAGCAAAAATATTTAGGTTTGTGGTGTTGGCCAGGCTGCTCCACTTAAAAAAATGAGAAACTCATAAACGTAGAACTGAAAACCTCTTTACTTAGAACCGAGGAAGCCAATGACTACTTTAGTTTAGTAGCCAAAGTAAAACAAGGTGCTGTACAGGATGTTATCTTAGAAATCAAAGTTTGTGTTTGGGTCTATCACCTCAGAGAGTCAGGAAACATCCATGATGTAGAGAGGATGTAAGCAACTGTGGAAATGACAAAGGACTATGTGTCTCAGGGTGTGCGGGATCTACACCGAATCCCTGGGCCCAAATCTCCCATTGGGATTCACAGCAAGCGAAGTCTACACATTAATTCAGGATGCACACAGTACGTTTTACTAACACTGGGCCTATAGCTCAGTTTAATTTTTATACTTGTATTAAACTTTCATATGTATGCACGCCTGATTGTATGCCTGTGCCCCGTGTGCATGTAGGAGGTGCCCTCAGGTGCCAGAACGGAACATTCAAACCACTGAACTGGAGTCATGGATGGCTGTGAGCTGCCATGTGGGCACTGGGAAGTGAATCCAGGTTCTCTGCAGCAGCCAGAGCTCTCATCTGCTGAGCCACCTCTCCAGCCCCATTATTATTATTACTATTGTTATATTATGTTATTATTATTATAGTTTTTCAAGACAGGGTTTCTCTGTGGCTTTGGAGGCTGTCCTGGAACTTGCTCTTGTAGACCAGGCTAGCCTCGAACTCACAGAGATCTGCCTGACTCTGCCTCCTGAGTGCTGGGATTAAAGGCGTGCGCCACCAGCTCCTGGCTTCCATAAGTATTTTTAAAGCAAGTACACAGATGGTAGACACACGGTTCAATAGATGATCATGGGACACACATCTTCATGCTCCTCCACACATGTCAAGAAACAGAGCATTTGTCAGTGTCCCAAGGTCTCATCTTGTGCTCCTCAGGGACACTGCTTCTCTGCTCCTATCTTCTGTTTACCTAGAATTTCAAAATTTATATAAATGGAGCCATACAATATGCAGTTCAGCTGTAATTTTATCTACAGTTAAGTTGCTAGGATACATGACTTCATTCTAAGTACCATTAGTTGCCATTCTCCATCACAGAGAGTATGCAAGCGTGCGAATAACATCTTTGGTCTGCTCTGCTATAAATGGGTATATGGTTCTTAGGCTCCATGCTTCTGTGTGTGTGTGTGTGTGTGTGTGTGTGTGGGTGTGCGCGCGCGCGCGTGTGCACCTGCGATATGTCACTGTCTGTCCTAGTTTGCTTTATGTTGCTACGATAAACTCCATGAGCAAACACAACTCGGGGAGGAAAGTTATTTTAGTTTGCATGCTGTCATCCATCACTGAGGGAAGTCAAACCGGGGGAGTGAAGCAGAGACCATGGGGGAACCCTCAGGGGCTGGCTTGTTCCCAGACTCATGTTCAGTTCAGCTACCTTTGTTATAAAGCCCAGGCCCGTCTGCCTATTCCAAATTCATGGACAGACAGTAGATTACCTAGTGGAAAATTTTCTCTCTAATCTGTACACTCCACTCTGTGGTCCAGCTAGAACAGTATTTTGAGTGTGTGATGAGAGCACTATTAAACCGCCCCTTTTCCTGTATGGAGACCAGTTGATCCCACGCATGTCGAGATGATCTTTCCTTCTGCTTCTGCTCTCACGACCACCTTGTCATACGTCAGCACGTGTTTCTGAGCTCTGCGCTGTTTGACTTCAGTGTGCGCCTCCATTTCCATTATGTTCTTGGCTTTATAGCTTATGCTTTCCTGTAGCTTGTGCTCCAGGTGCAGGAGGGGCTGCTTTTGTCCTTTTGATTTTCTATGTAAATGCCACAGTCAGTTTTATGACTGCCATATATTTAGAGATCAACTCGGGGAAGTGCCCATACATCCACAATGTAGTTTCAGTCCACGAAACGGAAATTATTCTCCTGCTTCTTTCAGTAAGAAAGAAGCATTTGTTTGTTGGGAAGCAGTGCATCTTCTGTTAGATTTATTGCAGAGGGTTTTATTTATTTTTGTTTTTTGGCTTTGGTGATTTTTAATGACCCTCACAGGCTAATCCCTCAGGAGCAGATGAGAGTTACTTTGTTGACCAGGCAGGCTTTGGTGACTCCTAAGGAACCTCTGCCTATTGAAGGGAGGGATGAAAGCACAGTCAGGTAAAGGAAGAAAGATGATTGCAAAACAAGTGTGCCTTGGGCAACCCACCGAGGTAGTCTCAGCAAACATGGTCCCTTGGTGGGTGGAACTGGTTGAATCCTTCTAATGCTTGCAGCTGTAGGATGTGGTCCTATCCAGAAAGGTGTATTCTTCTGGGAAGAGGCTCTTTGAGGATGTTGCTCACAGAGCTCCTGGTAGCTAGTGATAGAACTTTCTCCAGAATCTGGTGTCTAAGTGTGTAGAGTCCAATAGTTGCAGTGTGGCTGTCATAAATGGCCTTTCATGCTGTTCAAACCCTCTTCTTCATGCATTCAAGCAACAGCTGCTCTGGAACTGTGATGTATCTGTCTTCCTGGAGAAGCTCAGAACTCAATAGAGCCAATACCATCTTCGTGCAGATAGTGCCAGCCTGAACCAGATAGTCCTGCCTCCTTCTACCACATAATTCCAGAACTCTCCAAAGCCCAGCCCATCCTAACTGAGGTTTAATCAGGGGTCTTTGTTCCTTGTCTCCCTGCTCTATTCAAGTCCAACCAAGCAGTACCCAGAGATGCCATCTCATGATCAGGGATAACTATCCTTGCAAAGACGGCAGTCCTCCTCCTTGGCCGCTGGCCCCATCCCTGGGTATAGTTTGGAGTTGAAAGGGTCTATCTTTCAGTTCTCTGATGAAATAGGGACATAGATCTCTCGTGCTGTGGGGATGAGAATTACAAAGTTACAGAGGAGGTCATGGGGAGTGATGGCCGTGGGGGTGTTGTTACTGCATTGGTTCTGATCCCCTAGGATTTTTCAGATCAAATACAATAGTTGAATTGTTTGGTTCCCTGTTTTACTGAGGGTGAAATCCTAACCTCACAGACTGAACTGGTGTGTCAGCTGTGTGACATCTAGCAATACTGGGGACTTCAAGCATCAAGGCTTGAGAAACTGTTGGTTGGTTTTGCTGTCACAAGTCCACTCTTAGACCACCCACAATATAGTCCATTCTTCTCTGAAATATGCAGGTCCAGTGCTGGTAAAGTAGACATTTTGTGAGAACTCAGAAAATGGTGTTTAGCTGAGATTGCTAAAGGGCATGGAAAACAAATTCACATCCAGAATGTGCATCTCTTTAGCTGAAGTGAAATCGCCCTCTGTTCTAGGTTGTGAGAGTCCTGTGTAGAGTGAATAAAAAGTCTAAATATTGCATATTTGAAAATCTGAAAATTATAAAATGTCTTGGAATGAGTAATGACAAAGGTAGGCTGTATTAAAACTCAGGATAGAGCCAAGAGGCAAATTAATAGTCTCAGTTATATACACTGAAGAAGGATAAAAGCTCAAACCAACAGCCTGCCCTACCCATTCCAATCAATTTACATCTAATTAAAGTGAGAGAATAGAATTGCAGCCGCCATTCTGTCCTTGTCCAATAAGTGTCTTTGCCATGTTAGGTCTATCCTGAAACAGTGATTGCGTTGTTTTCCAGACCCTCTTAGCGCCACAGATTTACACGTCTGTTATATATGGTGAAGCTCCAATCAATCAACATTATTTTATTCAATAAATACTTGATTTTTCATATTTTATCCTTTCTATTATTGATCATTTTCCCTCAGTTCCCACACTTTCATGTGGGATATTTTTCCTTTGGCCTGTAGACCTCTTTTTGACATTTATTTTAGAGAAATAATTAAAAAAAAACAGTTTTTCCCCCTGAGTTTGTTTTATCTTGTTTTCTTTCTTTAAAAAAATACTGTATTTATTTTTATGTTATTTGTATTGGCGTTTTGCCTGCATGCATATATCTGTGAAGGTGTCAGATGTTGGAGTTACCGACAGTTGTTATCTGTCCTGTGGGTGCTGGGAATCGAACCAGAATCCCCTGGAAGAGCAATCAGTGCTCTTAAACACCGAGGCATCCAAACACACTTTCCCTCACTGTAGCTCTGAAGAATGACAGATAATTTTCATGGCTCCCACTGTATGATGTTCTACTGTCCTGTGGTGCTGCCATTTCTGTTGGAAGTTGCCTTTATTCATTGAAGCTACTGAATGTTTTCCTCACCTGGCTGCATTGTGGATACGGAGTGAGTGCTCCTACAGTGTGGTTATGGAGTGAGTGCTCCTACAGTGTGCATATGGAGTGAGTGCTCCTACAGTGTGGTTATAGAGTGCTCCCCCAAATCCTGAAGGCGTGGCCCTGATTTGTGCTGTCCCGCGCTACCGTCTCGCCAGCAAGAACGACGTGGCACACTTAGGATCCTTCTGCAGAACAGCTTTAATGCATCTTGAGAGAGAGAGCATAAGCTTACAGAGTGGAGACCCGGGGAGCGAAAAGCTTATATATAGCTCAGCAGTCCCGCCTCGGACATGTCATCTCCTGACTGGCTCCTGCTCGTCAGCCCATATGACGCCACGGGAGAGGCAGAGAGTAAGGGATGGAAAAGTAGCAGGCACATGCACACCAAGGTTGTTTACTCCAACTGACAACGGGTGTCAGCGCCATCTTGTAACGGAGAATGTGGGGGCGGCTCCCCACATTGTGCTACTGGAGATTTTGGAACCTTCAAGAGGAATTGCCTAGTAGGAAGTCTCAGAATATTGAGACATGACCTCAAAGAGGATTATAGACACCCTCTCTCTTTCCAATTATTTTTTATAATATCAGAAAACTTTCATTCCTTTTTCATTTTTATTATGATGCAAAGCAGGATGTGTTGTTGCTTTTATGTGTTAGGATTTAGCAAGTGAGCTGCTTAGATGTGTGGACTAATGTCTGAATATTCTCAGGAAGTGTCACATAAAACTCTGGTTTTCCCAACTATTCCTCTTCTTTCTCTTCAATAACGTGACTATTTTTGTTAAATTGATGCTACATTTCGTGTACTTATTGTTCACTCTTTATTTTCCAACTTTTTTCTTTTTTTCTGCTCTCTAATCTGGATGCTTTAAATTGATGTCATTTTCATTTCTAATATCCTCCTCTATTTTTTCTGAAGATTCCATTTGATTTATTTGCCATATATCTTAATTTTAGAAATTTCATTTTTCAGTTTGATGAATTATACTTTCTTCTATGTAATTTAACAAAAACCTAGTTTTTAAATGCCTTTGTTTGAGAGTCTCAAAGCTCATCATGTCCAGATTTTTACTCTCCCCCTCTCTTTTTTTGAACATGTAATTCTCTCTCTTGGCATGATAAATATATTTTACTATTAAATCCCAGGTACGTCTGAAGAATTATTGAGTTAGTTTGTGATGTTTTGCCTGAATCTGCCTTCTTTAGGAGAGGATTAGGGTTAATCAGCCTGAAAGCTCCCCATCACCTGGTCCATGACCAAGCTCACCAGCCCTGGATTTCTCTCTTTAAATCCTAAGGCCTGACCCTTTCAAAGTCTCTGAAGTCTGGTTTGTTTATCTGGAACTGTTAGCTTCGAGGGTCTCTGAATTCCAGTTTGTGTATTCTCAGGTTTCTTAGGCTGTTGGCATTTTAACTCAGGTTTCCAGGGTTCTGATTAGTGTTTTCTGCTTTGCATCTTTGATCCTGTGTTTGTCCTGACTTTGGCCAGGGTGGGTAGGAGTGGGGTTATCCATCCAATTGTACTGAATAACCTTTCCCTTCAATATCTTGAATGCTTCAGTTATTCTCCCAGATGATTACATGCTGCATTTTCTCCAGTTTTTCCAATAGCTTCAGATTAACCAGGTGGGAGGGTTGTCTGAAGTTTTCTACCAATTTAGGAATAGGAAACCCCAATTTAAGAAAAATGTATTAAATTTATCATTGTATTCCTAGTGTCATCTACAATTCTTGACATGATTTGTTAACACATAAAAATGCAAAGTTAGCAAGAAACACCACTAATATGAGAGTCAGAATATTTCTCCCCCTTAGACATTCCCCTGTGAAGTGTTAAGGGCCAAACCCAGGGTCTTATGCATGTTCAGTAAACACTCTACTGCTGAGCCATGTCCCAAGTCCACCAAGTTTGTTTTTTATCTCATGAATAACTAGGACTTTGTCAAAAACTCCTTAATGCTTAGTGTACTTATAAGATATTTCATAGGTTGTTTCTCTACAATTCTAGCTTATGGTTACCTCCTAAAGAACATCTGGATCATTTTACAGAATCTACCCCTTAATCTTAAGTTGCATGGACAACATATATGGTGTTAGAAGATGGAAGTGTATTTGAGATATTTGTGACAGGTGACCACTCATGGCCTGTCACTGACGTCATTGCTACACCCTTGAAGGAATCCCAAACTGTGCTAAACACATCATGTGTTAATCCCTTGTGAATCATGATGCACTCAGTGTTGAAATCCTGTTATCATTAACTTGAAGGATTCAGAAATGTGTACTGAAGCAAAAATTTAAAAAGTGTGTGTGTGTGTGTGTGTGTGTGTGTGTGTGTGTGTGTGTAGTTGCTCTGGAAGCCAGAGACATCAGATCACCCTGAAGCCAGAATTATGAGTAGTCTTATCCTACCTGACATGGGTGTTGGGAACAGAGCCTTGGTCCTCTGGAAGATCAGTACATGCTCTTAACCACTGAGGCATCTCTCCAGGCCCTAACACTCACACTTTAATTAAAATACACTATTGGATTTGGAAAGGTTGGGGATGGGTTGGTGGCACACAGAAAGTTAGTTCATCCAGATGGCTTGTGTGTGTCACTCACAGCTATTCCCCATAGACCAAAGAGGGAAGACATGTTCAAAAGGTGATTGTTGAATGCTGAGTATGTGGCAACTACAGTGGTACTTATCTTGTTGGATTATTTAATTTAATCTGAACAATCAAGGTGCTATTATTTTACTTACAGATGAGGAAGCCGAGGCAGGCAAGGTCAAGCCACCACTATCTCGAAGCTGTAGCCTTAACACGTTGTGGAATGTAGCATTAACAAAAGCACCACTATGCAGTTGTATTGTTTATTTCAAATTCTCCTGGCAATGAGGGATGAGCTCTCTGATCCTCTGGTCTTGCTGACCTCAGCACAGCAAAAGGGGAGACATGCTTATCTGAAAGTGTTCTCTCATCCCAGGCATCTGTAACTGCCCTTCCGAGAGGGCTTTCTGGCAAGCATCAGATGGCTTAACCATTTGCTCCCTTTACATTGTGGTTTCTTTTCATCTTCATTTTCCCACTGATAAGTTCCACCAAACTCAAGAAATCTACAACTTGCAAAGCACTGGAGAACGAGTCTCACAGTATAAAATGGGATGGAAGGGTTTTTCTATAGGGCCAGGTGGAAGCATCAAGTCTTTGTAGTTGGGAAGAATAAATACTGTCCAGGCATCTTCAAACTAGAAGACCACAAAAGTCACACTTTGGATGAGCAGAGATCACCAGCTGCAATGTAGTGATACTGGTGATGTTTGACCTGTTTATAAGTAAGATGCATAGGCTGTTCTTTGGAAAGAGGTGAGCCAGTCGTCCAAATAGAAGACACATAGGGTTCTGTTTCTACAGGAATTCAAAGCTGGACAGCATCTAAGATTGCAGTAGACTGTGAGAGGAAGAAGGAGAGGGAGGGCTGCTCAGCTGTGGTGATGCCCAGACAGGGCTGCCTGCCTCTGCTTCTGCTGGTTTAATCACTCCAGGCTCTTCAGCAAGGGACACTAAATGGGACTTGCTGGAAATCTGGTGATTGAAGACAGTAGGAGGTGTGGGAGAGAGAGAGGGAAAAAGGGAGGGAGAGAGAGAGAGAGAGAGAGAGAGAGAGAGAGAGAGAGAGAATATTAAACTATCCTGGTGGGTTATTCTTGTTTGCTTTAGACAGTTGCACAGCCAGGCTGACCTAGAACTCACAGCCTCAGTCTCTTGAGTGCTGGGGTTAAAGATGTGTGCCACCAAACCTGGCTATCATGCCGTCAAAACCTGCTACATTGTGCATCTGAAAGACATTCATGTAAACTGTGTAACTATTACTATACCAAAAGGAAATTCCAGAATTTCCCAATAGATATACATCTGTATGCTGTGGGATAATCCTTCCGAATGCTGTGTTGCTCTCATGGTTAATAATAAAGCCAATTTGGCCTATAACAAGGCAGAATAAGGCTAGGTGGGAAAGTCAAACTGAAAATACAGAGAGGAAGAAGGGTCGAGTCAAGGAGAGAGAGAGAGAGAGAGAGAGAGAGAGAGAGAGAGAGAGAGAGAGAGAGAGAGAGAGAGAGAGAGAGAGAGAGAGAGAGAGGAGACGCCACCAGGGAAGCAAGGTGTTAGAGGACAGGTAAAGCTATGGACCATGTGGCAAAATATAGATTAATAGAAAGGGTTAATTTAAGTTGTAAGAGCTAGTTAGTAATAAGCCTGAGCTATAAGTCAAAAAAGTTTTTTAAATATAAGCTTCTGTGTGGTTATTTGGGATCTGGCTGTTGAGACAGAAGACATGTTTCACCCCTTTTACATCTCTATTCCACATTATTATTTTCACAGTTTTTATTTTTAAATAATGTATGAACCAAGTTTAGGCATTATAAAATGATGGAGGGATAGGAGAAATAAAATCTTACATTTCAATTGTCATAGTCACTGAAATAAGGCTAAGCATTTAAAAAGTTTATTTAGGCCTTTAGACTTTTGTCATCTTTTGAACATGGCTTGCTACTTATTATAACCATTAGATTTTCTTTGTGAGTTAACACTTTAAGATTAAAGTCATTTTTTCTCTGCTTAATAATCCTTAAGACTTTGGGTTTTTTGTTTGTTTGTAAGTTATATCATATCTCATAGGTTATGCAACATCACAGCTCTAATACTTTGAAATAATTTATGCTCCAAGACTACAGCAAATTTTAATAAAAGGACTCCTCCCCAAAGCCCCACAGTCAGTATCTAGTCTGTTTTGTTTTAATTTCTGCAGTTTATCAAAAAGATAAAGTTTTTAGATCGGTAAGGATGTAACTGAGCATCAATGAAAGCTTAGTTTATAGTTGGGTGAATGCTAGTAGATTACTGAGCATAAGGCTTGTGGCGTTTATATTCAGTTCTGGAGGCAGAGGAAGCTGGGTATGTATGTTCACTTGGTGGTGTTTGCGTTCCCTGCAGATGCCCACTCAGCCCTTGTTTTATCTTCTACTGTCTCTTGCTATTAACTGTCACCCACCTGTGGTTCTGTAATGCTCTACCCATGTAGTCTGTTGACTTAGCCCAAACAAGAGAGTTTGTTTTATGGTAGTGCCAGAGTGACTTTACTCCAAGGCCCAAATTCCTGGGGATTTACTCTATGTAAATTCAGAGATGAGTCAGATCTCCCACACCAAGGTAGGAGTTTACAACGACTTGGCAGACAACCACCGTACTGTCTTCTAAATGCTTCTATACTGTTCAATTCCCCCAACAACTTTGCACTTTGTATTAAAGTGAAGTCTGTCTTATTACTATAGTTTTCAGCCACAAAACTTTTACTAAGGCATTCATCAGAATAAGATTTAACTTTGTTAATTTTAACTATGCTAATCCTATTCTCTTAAAATATTTTTATTGTTGCCCAATTTGGCGATATAAGCTTATTAATTCAAGCATATGTAGAGCTGAGTCAGGAGGATCTTGAGTTCAAGGCTAGCTCGGGCTAGATACTAAGTCTGAGGCAGACTATGATGTGTATTGAGAATCTGCCTGAGAAAAATCAAAAGTAACCTTTTGTCACGTGACATAATGCCCAACAATGATGGCCAAAGTTAGAATAACTAGAAAGAAAGCCAGAGAATTTTAGGTTCAGAATCTTTTGCTTCTTTGATTCTTTGTCATTTTCCTTCTTTTCAAGATTACCTCATGTCCCTAAGTGAGTATTTGTTTCTTCCCTACCAATTTATTTTCATATTGTAGTTAGGAGGAAACAGAAAAGGATGGTGAAGAAAGGGAGACGTTTGCGTGTCAGCTGCATTTTAAGGAGAATTTTCACTCTGCATCAAGAAACCTGTGCTTACATTCTATTCCATCATCTGCAGAAACAGGCCGCTCAATCAAGCCAGTTATAAACCAGTGTTATGTAAATGACCATCTAAAATCGGTGTTCCATCACTGTGGGGGAAGGGCACCTTTGGAGGGTAAGGGTAAAGTTCTAGATGGCAAAGTCTTCTGGTTGACATTTCACATGAATTTCGGTCTTCATTTGCCTTCTCTTCCTCATGAAATATGGACACTTGGCTGGAAAGAATGTGGGTGTTGGCTGGTTTAATTTTCAGTACCGTCAGAGACAGCTAATAGTTTTAGAATCTCCATCTTCACATTAAGATAAAAAGCTGTGATCTGGGGGCTGGAGGGATGGTTCAGTGGTTAAGAGCACTGGAGGGATCATGCAGAGGACCTGGGTTCAGTTCCCAGTGCCCCCAGTGCTCACAATCACCTGTAATCATAACTCTAAGGGATCTTGTGCCCTCTTTTGGCCTCTGGCAGTACTGTATGTGCACGAGAGAGAGAGAGAGAGAGAGAGAGAGAGAGAGAGAGAGAGAGAGAGAGAGACAGAGACAGAGACAGAGACACAGAGACACAGAGACACAGAGAGACAGAGACACAGAGAGGGGGAAAGAGGATGAGAGTGAAATTAAGGAAGTATAGAATGTTTTGAGTCCCTCAGTAGATTTTCAGATATGATTTAAAACTGTCTGGTTCATTCTTCTAAGAGTCCTTGGGAACTAGTAAATTCTTTCTCAATTAAGCCATTAGGTAGTTATCTGATCAAGATCACCATAATTACGTGTTATATTACAGTCACGGTACTAAATGTTTTGTACCAACTTGGTTTTTTAATTCTTCTGATAGTCTGAAAAGTTCATCATGTTCTGCCCATGTTGAAGTTGTTCACGTTGAAACTCGGGGATTTAAGTAACTTACTTCAAAATCCCAAAAGTACTGTCACAGATGGGGTAAAAATTTAATTCAAAACTTATGCTTTTAGTCACTGTCCAATTGATGACAACCTTACGTATCTGAAACTAACTTTGATTAAAAAGAAAAGATTCAGAGTTTTATGAGGCAAGAGGAGTTGGAGATTCAGGCGATGGAAGACACCAGGAGAGCAAGTCCTCTAAAACAACTGAGCAAAGCTCATATGAACTCCCAAGTCTGAAGCAGAATCGCCGCACTTTTAGGGAACTCCCAAATTCGTGAATGAGGGGGTCTCTTGTGCCTTATTTGGGGCTCTTTTATTTTTCTGTTAGCTTGCCTTCTACAACTTTGATATGACGTTTCTTGTTTTTATTTAATTGTTTTATTTTGTTAAAAAGATTTAGTGTTTTCCAACAGAGATTAATATGAACTTTTAATTGTAATACTCCATTACTGCATGTACACTATACTGTGTGTCTTTGAAGTATCATTAAATATGTATATATGAATTATTTTTTAAACCATCCTTTGGATGGATCTATAAAGTCAGATGATAAATGATTTTAGGTTATTGTTCATAGATTTTTGGGCTCTGGGAAGACTCAGTACAGAAAAATATCCTGCAACTGTAGCAGAAATAAGTTTCATGGAAATAGACCTGGTTGAAAAATTAATGGACTGTGTAAAGCCACTGTAGACCCCGAGATGATGAGTGGGTTATAAAATGAACAGTACTTGCATAAATGAAGTCGGACTGCTTATTATGCCGGGCTCCCTCCTCTGGTCACATTACATGATGTAACCAGATGAGTCAGAAATTGGAGCTACAGGGGGAGATGTGGATGACCACAGCTAGTTGCTGCTTCTGCAGACATTCCAAAGGCCCTGAAATCATTTTGGAGAACAACCAAAGCTCCAAATTTCTCAGTGACATTTACTAAAGTGCTTACACACAGAGTAGAGGTTTGATCTGATGTTCCAGAAGCTTCCCCTCCTGGTCTCCAAATAGGCATTCTAAATAGGAGGTTCTCACAATGCCCAGTTCAACTCACTGCCTTTGCCTTAAAACTGCACTACCCCTTTGGTAGAGTTTATTCTCACCGTAAACTCCATTTGGTGTCCAAGAACCAGTCTTCACTCATGTTACTTGTCTTATGGAGTCTAATATTTACAAGGCTCTGTTAATTGGTGGAAGTTTCTCACAAGTGAGTGAAGACTGAGACTGAATTTCCTACTCTTCCTAGGGTGCGTGTTTCTTAGTTACTGTTCTGTTGCTGTGAAGAAACACAGTGGTCAAGGCAACTTATAGGAGAAAGCATTCAACTGGAACCTTGCTTCAGAGGGTTAGTATTATGGGGTGGGGAGAGTGGACACACACACACACAGGCAGCTGTAGCCCTGGAGAACTGCCTAAGAGATGCTTCCTGATCAGCAGACAGCAGGCAGAGAGGGAAAGAGACTGGGCCTGGTGTGGACTTCTGAAACTTCAAAGACCACTCCCATTGACCCCTCCTCCAACAAGGCCACACTTCCTAAACAGCCCAATTGACCAATGACTAAGCATTCGAATATATGAGCCCATGGTGGGTATTCTCATTCAGACAACCACATAATGGTAGTTCTTCAAACCCTGATTTGATTAGATGCAGCAAGTTACGACTTGTTTTGGAACCCCTCCATCAGACTGACTCAGGATGATAAAAGACAGAACTTAGGAACTGCCCAAGCCACGGAATCAAGGAGCCTGTAAATGACACTCGAGAGTCAGCCTTCTGAGCACAGTTTTCGATGCCTTAATGCCCACTGAGGACATCAAATCACTAATTTGTAAGCTTCTGCATTCAAGGACTAAGTACCTATGGCAAGGTATTTGAAGCCCCTTCTCCTTCCTTTGTAGGAATTCCTCCTCTTTCCCTACTTCCCATCGTCTTTCTCCGCAAATGTGCAGAGATTTGAGGACAGATCTGTGATCTATAAAGCCCTTCAAGTTCTCTTCTACCAGTATCTTTTGAGATCCCACAATATGGCTTCTGGGACTGATCATAAGTGTATGTTCAGAAGCTCTAAATGTTTTGAGACTCAGGACATGGCTAAGTTTCTCTTGTCCCAAATAATCTCCTCTTTTCAGATTTCTCTGACATCCCTTCATTGATTCTGTCTTTTCAGATAGATATCAAACAAGAAATATCAAGTGTTTGGGTGACATAGTGGCCCTCAAATTTGTCCAATTGTAAGGTACACGATGATCATAAGGGTCTAAAAATGTTTGCTGCCACAAAATACAGCAAACAAAATAGGAACTATTTGTCTGAAATGTCATCTGCCTTGATGAAATAGTTTTAGAGCATTTTGGTAATGGGCTCCTCCATTCACATTCTTGTAGTTTGAAACTCTGGTGTGCAAAGGAAGGAGAAAACACAGTAAAGATCAGCAGACTTCAATTACGGAGTGAAGTAGTTGCTTTTGTCATTGAGGAAGTGGCATATGAAGCAGTCTAAGAGAGAAGGTTTGCTTTGGCTTACAGTTCGATGGGCAACAGTCCATCTTGGTGGGAGAGGCATGGAGGCAAGAGTGAAGCAGTTGGCTGTCTTGTGTCCACAGTCAGGATGCTGAGAGTGAGCAGGCTGTGAACCAGGCTTGACAATCTCAAGCCTCCAGGACCCACCTCCTTCAGTGAGGCTCCATCTCCAAAGGCTTCGCACCTTTCTAACACATTTACTAGCTGGGAACCAAGTGCTCAAACACACGAGACCATGGGGGATATTTTAAATTCAAGCCACAGCCCGGGTCACCACTGTTATCTACATAAAAAGACAGCCTCACCTGTTCTTACAATGCTCCCAATAGCATTGATACGATGGCACAAGCCTAGTTTGATTCTGTGTCAGGTGAACCTGACAGATTTGAGTGAATCTCCAAGATCCCATTGGAGAGCTTGCCATCTTTTCCTAGTATTGGGCACACTTGTGAAGACATAAAGACATGGGAAGCTCTAGATATGTATACAGCGCAGGAACTCAGAGAAAGGAGTCACAGGCAGTGAGATAAACCAGTGTTGCCCAACATCATTTAACACTGTTACTCAGACAGTATTTGAGAGTGAACATATTCTTGAAGTTTTGACTTATATAAGTCGAGACATTCACTTTTTTAAAAAGCCAGTTTGTGAGGGGAGGTCAGCAGGGAGAGTCAGAGGACAACTTTTGGGAGTTGGTTTTCTCTTTTACTATATGGGTCTCTGGGAGATCTGGTGGCAAGTGCCTCAACCTATTAGGCCATCCTTCTGGCCTCTTGTGTATTTTTTTAAAGGATCCAAGATCCAATTTCCCCATTTCCTGTGTTGGTCGTGAGACACAGCCTGGCACACACAGCATCTTCTCCTTTACTTTATTCTGGCATCCACAGATCACAAGGAGCTCCTTGGGTCATCTTATTTTTACCAGTTACTCACTGTTGCTGTAAGTCCTTCCCTCACCTATAGTAAAATCTTCATTTGCAGCAGGTTTCCTCATGGGTTGTAACTTTTATTTATTTATTTATTGCTTTTCTTTGTTCTCCAAACGGTGTCCTTTGGAAGCAGCAACCCGGCTTCCTTTTCACCTTTACGTTGCCAGCGGCCATCACAGAGTTGCATATCTGAGTTTTAAGACAGAAAGCACTCACAGACATCTTTCTTTAGCTCTTCATCCCACTCTTCCTGCGGTTTTCTGTCACCATAAGCATGAATATTCTGGGATTTTTCTTGTCCCCCTTTGAGGGGTGTCATTTACAAGGCTAACCCCTCAGCTGGCATATTGGATTTTCAGTCCACAAAATCACTGTGAGATAGTCAAAATACTATAAAGGAAGAGCTTGAAAATGGTTGCTTTACCAGTAAATAGCCCCCTGTGACAAGTATAGGAAACTGCACGGAAATGGGAATTAGTCCAAGGGGAAAATGGGAGTGGAAAATCTAAGAACTGAGTCGTGAAAGCAGAGGTCTGTGAGAACTAACGTCAACAGTGAGGAGAAGATCTGTGCTCATGACGTTTAGGGCAGACGTGACGGATTGTGGAGTGCCAGTGGCAGTCACTAGTGCCTGTTAAGAATCTTAGCCCATGTAGAACGCACCAGACAGGTAATTAAGGGGTACTCTGCGGAAAGTCGTCTCCTTGCCTGTAGTGGAGAGGCATTGGTTTAAAGTAGTTATAGGGGCGTTATTCCTTCTAGTTAATGGTGTTGTATAGGCAAACATTCCTATTGTGTCATGTGAAGACAGTTTCTGTCTGCTGAATTCTCCTTTCTCCACCGTCCCTCCTCCCCCTTCCATTTCCTCCCCCATTTTTTCTTTCTGTGATATCAGGAATCCATCCCAGGACCTGGCACATGCTACATGCTAAGCAAGCATGCTACCATCGAGCTCTCATGATGCTAATGACTGTGTTTGTACTCATACACTCACAAGCAAGGAAGGAATCCTCCAATCTCCTGCAATATGTCACAGACTTCCAGATGAAAATGAGATATTAGGAAAAACAAAAACAGACCCAGGAAAACATTAGAATAGGAATTATTAAAAAGGGTACTTCTTCAAAAATTAGAAGCTGC
Organism: Mesocricetus auratus; assembly: GCF_017639785.1. Taxonomy (NCBI): domain Eukaryota; kingdom Metazoa; phylum Chordata; class Mammalia; order Rodentia; family Cricetidae; genus Mesocricetus; species Mesocricetus auratus. The sequence continues at coordinate 10,800,928 of NW_024429195.1, forward strand.
TGGTGAAAATTGACTATAGCCCTAGTAAATAATGGATTTATAATTAATAATGGATTCCTTTAACGATTGATTATATCAGAAAATTCATCTTTTAAGATAAGACCAGTCTAGGAGAGCTCATCAAACTAAAGGTTAATAATAGCCACAGAACAATAATGAAAGCCCCAGGATGCTGTGACAGCAAATACAGAGTGGGGATATAAGCATGATTTATTCTAGATAAGGAGGATGCCAGGTGGGTGTATGCGTGTGTGTGGCTGACCCTCTGACTTGCCTGTCCTGTTGGTTAGATGCTCTTTGTGGTAGATTGGATGGGTAAATGCTCCTCGTGGCCTGGGACATTTGAATACTTCATTTCCAACTGGGGGAACTGTTGGGTCCATTTAGGGAGTGTGGCCTTGATCGAGGATCTGTGTCACTGGGCATGGGCTTTGAGCTCTCTCTATTTCCTGTTTGCAGGAACAGGTGTAAGCTCTTGGCTTTCTACTCCAGCTGCCAAGTGTCTCCTTTGTCACCATAAACTGTTACTCTTCTTGAACCACAGCCCAAGTAAACTTCCTACTGTACATTGGTCACTGTATTTTTATCACAGCAACAGAAAAGTCAGTGATAACACTTTCCCAAGTTATCTTCAGTCTAGAATGAAAATACTTTGGTCATTTGGACTGACATGTATGGCTGGTCCAGTGGTTGCCAATTAGCTTTAAAAAGGCAAGTCCCTTGGTTGATAAAATCTACTTCTTAGTGCTTACGTTATCATGAGCTTGATTTTTAAGAGTCTGATTCCTCGAAAGGTATTCGATAGCTGGATCTATGTGGTCATCTTGAAGAGATGATGCTAGCCTTGTATAAGGACCACTGACTTGCCGTCTGGGCGCTGATGAGCAGTCCTGAGGAAGAATAAGGCTGCAGATATATCTGGAGGAAAGCAAACCCAATCATCTATATGAGGCATGCCTTCCAATCAAGAGTATTCTCTGATAAAATGGGCTTCCATATTGATTTCTCTCCCCTCTGGCGGCTCCTTGCAGCCCTGTCATATCTGGTCCACTGATCGCAAGGGGTGAAAGACAGGCTGTGGGGCTATGCTCAGGTGCATGGCTCCTGGCTTTTCAAAGAAACAATCCTAGCTGCCTCTCAGCACAACTGAGATCCCAAACCCACGGGGTCGGCTTCTCGCCAGTTTCCCTGCTGGGCCCATTAGGAGTTTTCAACCTGGTTTGGAACGCAATATTCAGTCTTTTATTCCACACACAGGTGTCTTTGTAGATGGAGGGAAAACACTGAGGAGTCTGAAGGACTAGTTAAAACAGGCTTTCTGAAAAGAAATTCACACATCTTGATCTTCTTCATAAAACACCAACACGTGGTTGCCAGGAATCTGTGTGTCAATTGGATCCAAACTTGTCGGTGAGTCATGGCTGGAGCTCTTGTCAGGAGGCTTGCTGGGTTTTTGGATGGCGTCTTCGGCATCACTGAATGTTCCAAGGGGAACAATACATCTTGTTTTATGTTTCTTCTCCCAGGAAAAAAATCAGACAAATATTTACATGATTTTACCTAATTCTGCTTTCTCAAATAATGAATCATGTTTATAATTTATCCACAGTTAGTGGAAATATGCTTCTGTTCCTATAACTTTCATCTTTAGAGTTTCCTACATATCCCAACATGCCTTTCTTATTCGTAATAAAAGTTGAAGTTGGCTGTTTCAGTGGAAACCCATGTTGGGTGCTTCAGTCTTTTAAAGATTGTGTTCCGTCTTCCCTATTGTTCTGTACAGGATGCTGCTTTTCAATTGACTTTTTGTATTCACAGTACTTTAAAATATATTTCTGACGAATGTAGCACAAGCTGAAGTTTTCAAAAAATTAAGTTATATTTATATTGACCTTGGTATTTTAAAAAATATGAACCAACTTTCCCCCAAATTACACCTTTATTGAAGATTCTGAAGAATAATTGACAGACTAGAACATCTCAAAAATCAATACTTATTTTAAAGCCCATGACCCATCTGTAGACAGCATATTGGTTTGGTGTAACACAAGAACCAATATCTCTTTTTATACCAATACAAAATGGTCCAGACATTACTGTGTATTACCGCATCTCTCTTCTTCTGCCTTATCATTTCCATTTATTATTATTCTGTCTTCTACATCACTCATTCCCTCTCACCCATTGGAGATTCTGTCCTTTGTTCTAGTGGGCTGAATGCTCTCTAGGGCTTTGTCTGGCTTCGTCTTGGACAAGTTTATCTTCAGCTTTGGGCATTTATTCATAATCCCATGTAGTACAAAAAATAAAAGACCCAGAGACAGATATTAGGGTTCTTGATTCAAGCTGAATATCAGAAAAGCAAAGCAGCAGGGTACTAGCTCTTACTTCTACCTCAGACTGAAAGGTAATCCTGGCTCCTCAGACTTCAATCTCAGACTGCTATGCTCTCCTCCATATGGCTGGAGAATCCTGAGACTATATGACTTCCTATCCCCAATATGGCTGGAGAATGGATGCCAGCTCTGAGACCCTTTTCCTGTCTTAAATACTTCTCATGAGTCCTGGGTGGGGTAAAAAGTGTGAGCTCTGTTACTCTTTTAGGCTGATTCAATATCATGTAGTCCTGGGTGGCCTTGAACTAACAGAGATCCATCTACCCTTTAATCCTGAGTCCTAGGATGAAAGGTGTGTACCACCACTGCCAGATCTCTATAGCTTGAAGCTGACTTTGCTTTCTGAATCCTCAGGCAAGCTTTAATAAATCATAAATAATGTATCACCACAATCCCCTGTGTTGGATTCCTTATTTCTTAGACTTGCTTTCCCCCTGTTCTTTTTTCTTCCTTACTAACCATGAAGCATGTCCTGTAGTAAGTTCTCTATTAGTGTACTAATAGATACTCTATTTGGTATCTCTAAATAGATTCAGATCTTGGATGTGTAGAAGGCTTGTCTAACTAGACTTCCACGACTGAGTGAATCTTTGGTTAGATGTCATCCCTTGGTATCATGAAAGATTGTTTCCAAAAAAACTCCTCCATCGTGCCCACATCTGCACATGCCTGAGTTTCTTAAGGGATAGAGCTGTATTTGCACGTAATCTCAGCACTTCCTCTTGTATGCTTTATCTCTAGATCATGGACAGTCCCTGAAGCAGTGTAAATGTTATGTTTATAGATTTCTTATAGTATTGTTTTGGGAATGATGAAATAGGTAAAGTGACTTTACATGGTTAGTACAGACATGGTGTTTTTGGTCCACAGCTGGTTAAACCACTGATGTGGACACCTTGAACACAGAAGGCTGCTATAATTCTAAGGTGGGTGTTGATTTCCATTAGTGTTTCTGTAGTCTGGTTTCTACCATTGCTCCTCTGAATTCAGATGCCTTCCTGACTTCTTTTAAGCATTTTCACCTGAGAACTTATTTTCTTCAATTTTCCTACAGTCTCCATTTTTTATTTTTCTCTTCCAATTTGAATTCGAATGTTGGGTATCTTTAAAATAATTATTATAAAAGTCCTCCTTGTTCAATTTTCTGCCTCTTTGTCTCTTGTTGGTTTCTGTGAAATTTTCTATACTACATTTTACAAAACGTGTTGGACTTTTACATCCATATCGTCACATTAGCAACCAGTAGCTTTGGAGTTGGAGAGATGGCTCCATGGTTAAGAGCACATACTGCTCTTGGACAGGATCTGAGCTGAGTTTGCAGCACCCATGTTGAGGGACGCGCAGCCCCCTGTAACTCAAGCTTCAGTGGATCTGTTGTCCTCTTCTGATCTTTGTGGGCACTGTAAGCATGTGCACACCCTTCAAAGACACATGGACACACACACACAGATATAAATACGGATATACATGAGTGTACATGTATAATATTAAAAAATAAAAATAACTCTTTTTTTATTCTTCTCTCATAAAATACATCCCAACTGCAGTTTTATCTTCCTCCACTCTCCCAGTTCCCATCCCTCATTCATTCCTTCTCCATTTCCCTTCAGAAAATAGCAGGCCCCCTCAGGAATAAATATCTTTTAAGGAAAAGAAATACATATCTAAAAACTTACTATACCCACAGATAAGTGTAGGAACTACCCCAATCAAAGGAACTCCTCTTTACAGCAAATAGAGACCATCACAGAACACCAAAACTGAACACAATTGCAGAGATCCAACAGATCATGGGGAGATTAGCCCCTAAGGATGCATCTATATCACAGTTCCTGCATCACTGACTCAGGGAACATCTCAGAAGATGGATTATAAGTGTCATAATACTAGAATGTCTTCTGTGAAAGTCTACTTTAGAAATGGCTGCACAAAAGTTACTGTTGAAGCAATGGATATTTCAATGGACATGTTAACAGGGAAAGGGAAATTCTACATGGTTCCATCCTTAGACAAAAAACTGTTGGCAATTGTTGACAGCTGGGAGGAGAATTATCCTCTCCTGGGCATGAATCCTATTTGGTTGTCCAGTGTAGAGTAGTTAACCTTGAAACTATATACACACAGTTAACAAACGTATACTCAACAGGTTGTGTGTATATGTGTGTGTGTGTGTGTGTGTGTGCATGAATACATATATGCATATAACATAGAATCAAAGAAAGGCTAGCAACTTGAGAATGGAGGGGCATGGGAAGATCTGATGGGAGGAAAGGAAGGGGAGAAGTAACATAATTCTACTTCAATTAAAAACCATTTTCTCCTTTAATACCAGCACTTGAGAGACAGAGAATCTCTGTGAGTTCATGGCCAGCCTGTTCTATAGAGTGAGTTCCAGGACACAGAGAAACCCTGGCTCAAAAAAGAAAAGAAAAACCCGTTTTACAAAGCTTATTAGAAGCAACATGGATGAGGGTGTTGGTCAATGGATTTGCCTGTAGAAATAAGTGGATGCCTGCTTCTTTCACTGAAGATGTCAATATTTCCATTTGTGATTCTTGTCCTCAGGCTTGTCAACATCTCTTGAATCTCCTCGTTCCCATGCTGTGGTATATAAAATCTTCTGGAGCTAATGATACCAATATTCAGTGTGTGTTTGTGTGTGTGTGTGTGCTCATACATTACTTTGGAATTTCTTCTTTGACTTTTAGCTTAAACTATTGTTTCTTAGCTTGAAGTTATGTAGATTCCCACACCCTGCCCCCCCAACAGAATAAATCCCACTTTACCAGTCATGGTATCAGGTATATAGTTGTCTAATGTGCAGGAAAGTCAGAGTGTTTAGGGATCAACATGACTTTTAAGGAAGTCTTGTTGATGCTTGTTGTCAAGGTGACTTCAGAATGCCTGCTGTCTCTAGAGTTTTCCAGAGCATGTGTCAACATGCTATTTCTTCAGGCTTCCTCTGGTAGCTAAATTAGGAAACAGTTACCCACTAGCCTTTCAACTTCAAACTGTTTCCATTATTTCTTTGACATCTTATTGCCAATTCTGATGGTTCTTCAACTTTTCAGGTATAGAACATCTCAATTTCCTGTTTGGCGTGTGCATGTTTCCGCAGAGCATAACAACAGTGGGAGTAGGATGAGTGTGTGTGTGTGTGTGTGTGTGTGTGTGTGTGTGTGTAGGGATTTTCAGACTGCCCTATGTAGTTTTCAGAGGTTGGATAGCTCCTCAATGGCTATTGGCAATCCAGAGAACCAGAGACATTTATTGAGTGAGAATTGAAACAGCCCTAGCTGGGGACTGAAGGTCTGAAATCTCCCCTAGAGAGCTAGTGAAAGTTCATGCTCAATGCTAAAACATCTAGAAACTGATGCCCTTGGCCGACAGAGCAATCTAAAATGCACCCATTCAAGAAAGGTTTGCTATGTGTATGCCACCTCTCCCTCTTTCTCACTCCACCCAGGCCTCCAGACCATTGGGTGATGACAACCATGCCCAGGGCAGGCACCGTGTGTTCAGATCTGCATGCCCACACAACAGTCTTCTCTGGAAACACCCCCACAGAAATCCTCAGAAGTCTGCTTTGTTCATTTTCTAGGCATTCTTCAGTTCAGTCAAATTGACAACTGAAATTATCCATCACCACGTGACCAGCAACAAGCAGAGATGAATGTTGTGGTGAGCCACCATGTTTACCCAGAACCTGTTTCCATCATCCATTTTCTTTTAACATTTATTCCACAAAGTTTGGGGATTGGGATGCATTTCATGTTTTACTTAGGTTGCCATTTGCTACAATCTTGGAGCTTAGTATGGCTTGTCTTCAGTGAACTGGAAATATGATTGTGAACTTTAAATTTCCCTCTGACCACAATTGACCTGCTATGAGGAGCTGCCACTGGGAGGTAATTTGCACATTGTACGAACCAAACATCTTTATGAACTTCTTATATGTTTAATTCTTGAGAATGATCTTGGGTGTTAGTGGTGGACGCTGGCTGGCTTAAACTCATGATTCTCCTGCCTCAGACTCCTGAATGCTTGAGTGCTAAGAATACACATGTGTGTTTCTTCCCAACTGACCTTTGTTTTATTGGTGTATATTGTCAACGTGTGGTTGTAAGCATTTCATTCTCCATTTCATTTGTACTGGAGAAGGTTTACTTTTGACCTACACTAGTAAGGCAAATGTTTTGACACTACAGAAATTTGACCCACTGGTAAATGAACTAGTTAGTGTCTAGTTGTCAGTGGGAACTTAATAATGGGTAAATAATAATAGTTGTTTATGAAATTAACTATGGATTTGACTAAAGAAAAAAGTTATAAATCTGTCTCTGGGAATGAAATACTGACCTGTCTTTGTGAGGTTTAGCAAAATGTGCAGTTGGAAATCTCAGCTGTTGTCACCAAGGGAAATCAACAGCCTGTGTTACATATTACACTGTGCATTGGAGAGCACCAAAGATCAATTTGACATGTGCCGTTGTTGATGTAGCATGGAAGATGACTTCTAATTCTGGCATTGCTTCCTTGCCTCATTTGTGCACAATTCTTCACATGTCTGTTGAAATTCAAAGAACATGTAAGCGTTCAGCTTAAGGAACCAGCACAGACTTTCCCATTTACTCCCTAACTTCCACAGCAGTAGGGCCAGATTTTACCATCTCGAAAGTCTTCACTGGTCAAAATACTGTAAGTTTTTATCACTTAATCTACCTTATTTAATTCTCCTGTTGGCAAAGCTACCACGATAGGGGCTGTTTCTTTTTTAATTTGAAATTAAAAGCATTGCAAACCATGTCACATTTGGCTCAGCAGAGTAAGGTTGAAGTAAAAGGTGCATTTGTATTCATGACTTGATCTCATCAAAGGAGAAAAAAGGGGTAGGGAAAACAGAAATATTTATTCTTTGAACAGCAACATAAAAATCCAGACTTCCTGTTCTGTAGGAGACGTACATTCACAAGGTTTTTATATGTTTATGTCTGGGTAGGCATGTTCACTCATGCCAATCACAGACTTCAATGCCCAGAAGTAAACATTTTATATAAGGTAGGCTATCATACGGAGCCTTAGAAAATTAGTCTTGTGAATCTTGAACTTGTCAAATTATGTACAATTATACCCCCAGATTACCAAGGATTCAGCCTCCTGGAAGTTTTGATTATGACACAAAACTTTTGATTAAAAAATAAGCAAGAAAGCCTCTAAAATGTCAAAATTATGTTTGTAAAATCCTAATGCTAAAGTTCACATGGTTATTCCAAAAGTTCCCCCTCCCTCCCTTTCTCTGTTCTCCCTTCTTTCCCCCTCCCTCCATCCACCCCTCTTTCTTTCTTTGTGGTTTTGAAATGAAGCCAGGTAAGCGCTCCATCCCAGCTCAACTCCAGATCGCCAGCTTCAGGAATATATGAATATATGAATGGCTGTGCTTGCTGTTGTTCCGATGCCCTCATTGTGAGATTCCACTATTAAACTAGTTATGATCTTACTTGTTTTCGAGTGGTGTTTCAGCCTGATTAACGAGACATAGTGTGAGATCAAATGATGAGATGACTGGCAGTCTTAGTGAGAGGAGGGAGAAGAAGATCTGTTACGAGACCTAAAAGGGATCGGAATTTGGGGCCACCAGGCGGAAGAGTAAGCATGTATATGGGCCTAAATATTTGGTGTATCACCTTTCAGGACAGTCCATGAGTTTTAAATGAGACCCGACCATTACTGGGACATTGGTGTGAATTATAGTGTTTGAGGCAAAGAGAATGTTATTTCTCTCCTGCCATCATCTTGCCTCCACTGAGGATTTGAGTATTTTAAAACTGGATTTGTTAGTGAAGTTCAGTAAGATGCCTGTATTTTTAGTTTTTTCATTTTATTTTGTTTATATGGATGTTTCTCCTGCATGTATATATGTGTACTTTGCGCATGTGTTGCCCATGGGGGCTAGAAGAGGACTTTATATCCCCCGAGGACGGATTTACAGAGGGGTCTGAGCTGCCTTGTGGGTTTTGGGAGTAAAACCTGGGTCCTGTGCAAAAACAGCAAGTTCTGAGCCATCTCTCCAGGTCTAAGACCCCTGTATTTTCTGTGGCTTGCTAATCTGCTAGGGTTGGCCATCTTTCAATAAAACCGACCTGGAGTCCCCTTTGGTACATGCAAGCAATTGTCTCCCTCTTTTTCAGTCAGTGCAAGCTGAGGCCAAACCCTTCCTGTCTAGCTCTTCCCGTCAGGGTGTGGCTGGGGTGTGCCTGCGCATGTGCTCTTGTGGGTTCCTCGGTAAATGCTGTCAGCGCTTCCAGTCTAAACATTGCCTGAAACCTTGACGTGTGCGCTAAGTAATCAATAACTCTGGATCTCTGGATGTGTGTGGAAACGCTCCCTACTTTTGCAAAGTGCTCCCTTCAAGAGCATGACTAACCCTTAATGAAATCTTCCAGTTTGATGTTGATGTGTCACATGAAGGAAGAGAAGCTAGAAATGTGAAGAGAACAGATGTTCTTTCGTGTCTGGTAGAGAACACCCCAGATTCTTAGGAAAATGCACAGTCGTTATACCTTAGAGTCCCTGGCACACGCAGAGAAATAAAGTTTTAATTAAAAAGCATTTTTATATATACTTTTTGTGTGTGTATGGGCGTTTCACCTACTTGCATACCTATGCACCACATGTGTTAGGTGAGCGTGGAGAAGAGGGCATTGGACCCTTTGGAAACGGCACGACAGGTGGCTGTAAGGTGCCTTGTGGGTGCTGGGAATCGAACCTGAGCTGTCTGGAAGAGCAGCCAGTGTTCTTAACTTTTGAGCCATCTCTCCAGCCCTGCAGTTTACAGATTGCAAGCAATCTACTGTGGGTGAGATTTAGGAAGAAACGTGGTTGCATAGCTGGGTCCTCAGCAGTTTGGTTCCTAGAACATCTGCCTGATGCAGAGTTAGTTGGGAAGGTATGTAGGTGTTGCTGCTGTCATTACCGGGGAAGAGTAGACCTATGAAAACAGTTAACCTAAGGCTCTGAGCCCTCATTGAGTCTTCCACTGAGGTAGGATATGGGGAGGAATCTCTGCGTGGACCACAGTACTGGGCAGACAAAAATTCTTGGCTAGGAGATTTCTTGAACTTTCGTGTGCCACACAAACACTACCACTGAGCTCTTTCTTGATTACTCTTTTTCACCATTTTACTTTGAAACAGGATCTTGCTAAATTGGAATCCTTCCTCCTCAACACTCAGGCAGTCCTTGAACCTGTGAACCTCTTACCTCAGCAGTCAAAGTGTCTTGGATTATAAGCCTGCAAATCCAGGTTCATCTTAGTATATTTAATTGCTATAAACAAGACATTATGTTATTATTATTATTATTATTATTATTATTATTATTATTATTATGTCCTTTGTAGGTAGGGTTTCAAAGCAGGGCAGAAGTAGTTTTTGGTGAAGGGTATGACTACAGAATTTTAACCTATTTGATAGAACATAACCTTTTATTCAACACACGATGTCTAATAATCATGTGATTCTATAAAGCAGAAACACTGCAGGATATGTGTGGGATCTGTGGGCTTCCTACAACTGAGATAGCTTTGGATATTAGCTCTGCCAAAGTTTTATGCCTGGGAGCTAATAAGATTCAGTCAGCAATGTGACTGATGTGCAACCTCCCTCCAGGTAGCTAACACATACTTTCCAAAAAGCGTATTATTAACTTGGTTCATGATTCTTTCAGGCATAAAACCACCTGTTGATTAAATATGGAGATACAGATGCTAATTTGGAGTGAATCATTTGCTTGCTAGGTTATACAAGATAGAATTGATGCATGCACATAAACTCTGCGTATGGGAAGAACTATTATATAAAAAATCTAGGAGAGGCAGTTGCTTCTTGTGTGTCTCTCTACCTTGATGTGCAAGTGAGAAACTTTCTCTGATTAAAGGACCTAATCAACAGTTTGTCAAGATCATTTGCTTTATTGTTGAAGAACTGTCAATGGAAACAGTTCTACATGATTTTTAAAAAGACTGATTGTAGTTTTTAGGCTCTCTCTTTCTCTCTCTCTCTCTCTCTCTGTCTATATATATATATATGTGTGTGTGTGTGTGTGTGTGTGTGTGTGTGTGTGTGTGTGTGTGTGCACGAGTGCGTGCATAAGTGCAGCTGTCTGTGGAGCTCAGAAGGGTGTCAGATCTCCTGAAACGAGTTACATGTGGCTGTGAGCCTCCCGATCTCAGTGCTGGGAACTGAACTCTGGTCCTTTGCAAGAGCAGTGTGTGCTCTTAACTACTGAGCCATCTCTTCTGCTCCAAAGTGTAATTCTGAAAAACCCATGGGTAAAATTAGCGATTGTCGGTTCAGGGATGATCTGGCGAAGTTTCTCTGGGTGCAGTGAAGTGAATCACAGGCCTCCCTTTTCTTTAAATGCCATTGGTGACTCCTCACAAGACAAAAGTTGTTTGGGTCCTGTGGTGGGGAACCTTGTAAACTTTGTGCGGTCAATAGCACGATTCCCCATGTGCTTGTTTGATTTCTGTGGTCGAGGGGTCTTTAGGTATTTCCTGGAGGGCATCGTGGACTCTGTGTGGAGGACCAGCCAGGGCCAGAGAGTTAGCATGAGGAGTGTTGGAAGGCAGCCGTCTGTCATCCTCACCAAAACCCAGAGCGGCTCTAGCTGAAGCCCCGAGTCTTCTCATGAGGAACCTTTAAGTGTGGACTAAAGAACTACTGTGGTCTTAGCGAGCGCCTTGCTTGGCATCTTTTTTAATAATCAACTTTAAACTAATGATCTATGTTGGAAAACACTGGGGAGATTTTGTAGGCTTTTCTTTATTTAATACACTTCTTATTTGAACTGGAAGGCTGTTCAGGAAAAAGTGAAATAATGCTTCAGAAATATTTGTGGTCCTTGATATATAAGCCAAGGATGAGAAAAGCATAGGTTTGTTCCATGTATAAAAGCACATTTTAGTATTGTATGAAAAAAGCCAGTTCTTTGATGTAGAATATCAGGAATCACATTAAATGATTTTTCTCTTGAAATAGATAAGGTAATCATTGGTTCTGGGCTCTAGATCTGAAGCTTTTTTATGAGGGTAACTATGCTCTTTTTGTTCTGAACTCTTGTGTAATGACTTGCAGATCTGGTCTTTATTCATTTTGGACATTAGAAATGTTAGATGTTGCATATACCTAATTTTGGGAAGAAACAAGTGAAGTTTCTTTGAAGGAATTTACAGTTTAATCTAGGGACACGAATACAAATGTCTCAGTGAGCATATTCTACAAGATAGTGTTAGATTATAGAATTTAAGGAATCCTGGAAAATGACATTTTGTTTCTCTACTATAACAGCCTTTTGATTTTTCTCTATTAAACCATAAGCTGTTGTGTTCAGAATTTTTCAAGTCAATTAAACTTGCCATCTTGATATCTTAAAGATATATTTATCTTTATTTTATATGCAAGAGTATTTGCCCACATGCCTGCATATAAACCATTGTATGTGCAGTGACTATGGAGTCCAGAGGAGGGCATTGGGTTCCTTTGGACTGGAGTTAACAGATGATTTTAAGTCTCTGTTTGGGTGCTGGGAATTGAAGCTGGGTCCTCTGGAAGAGCAGCCAGCGCTCTTAACTACTTTTTTTCATCTTGATATCTTAAAACTATTCAATGACATGCTAGTATTACATGTTTTTGAACAGGAATCCACTTAGAGGTGATTTAGTCCAATATTCTCACTAGATGGTCATTGAAACTGTGTCTAGAGAATTCTCAAAGGAAGAGTAACGGCTAGACCCTAAGCCCCTGGTCATTGATGTTGTTTATTAAGAAAGAATGTACTTATGGTATATTATCTTCTGGTCTGTGATATATATAGGGTTATTACATTATTTTTTTTAGTTTTGGGCTTGATGCCAGGGACTTTCTGGGATTGTCAATAAAGCTGGATTGGCCTAGGAAATGTGTTCAAACTGCTTCATAGGTAGTGAAGAAGTACTACAGTCAAAGAAGATTTTGTTTAAAAAGCAGGGTCTCACGTAGTCCTGACTGGTCTTGAACTCACTCTGCAGCTGAGGGTGACCTTAAAACTTTAGTGTATCCCTGCCTCCTCCCCATGAGTGTGGAGACCGTAGGTGCTGTCACCACGATGGGTTCATGCAGTGTTGGGCACCCACACAGAACTCCAGGATGCTGGTATAACAAATGAGTTTTTCTTTTTCCTTTGAACTCCAGCTGCATCCAGCCCCACATTGCCTTGATTTAGAATTTAAAACTTCCAATTGTATACTTTAAAACCCACAATAACAACAAATACCAAAATAGGCTTGCTGTTCTTAAATTCACTTATTAATGTCTACATTATCACTTCATGAAGTTAAGGTTTCTAATGTGGAGGCTGAAAGGACGTAGCTAGTGAAATATTTATTCACATTAAACAGCACTTGGGTTGGTTTCGAAGAAAACACTGGAGATGAAAATCTTCGTTCCCTTCTCTTTCCCTTTCCTTTCTTTCTATCTTTTGTTTTCAAGCCAGGTTCTGTGTGTCCCAGCCGAGGCTCAACCTCACTGTGTAGCCAGAGATGCCTTTGAACCCTTGCTCTTCCTGGCCTCTGCCTCCAGAGTGCTGAGCTTACCGTGGCACGCCACCACATCCGGCAGTCACGTGTCTTCTAAGTCTGGTTGTCATTTTTTTCCCAGCACATTGGAGATTTAAAACCACAGCCCAGGGTATTGGGAGGACTGAAAACAAGCAGAAGGCTCTAAACTGAGCTTTGCTAACGGATTTGCCTGCAGATGTTCACGTCTTCACGTACCGTGCTTGATACTGTCATGGAAAAGATTACCGTGTCCATGCCGTCATGGAATTCCTTTTCTTGTGTTGTATACAAAAATGTAAACATGCCCGATTGGAAACAGCGATGATGGTTATGAGGAATTGTCTCCAGCAATGTCTGGAGAAGTTTATTTTGGGACAGTGGTGGAAGGCTTGCTCCAAATTGTATTCCAGCTGAGGCAGCATGTTAGTGGTGAGCTAGTGTTCCTGTGATCTGGGCTGTGCTTCTCAGAAGTCGAAGGACACTCATTAGGAGCTCAGGGGGAAGAGAGAATTTGAAAAACGTCAAGTGAATAGTGAAATTAAGAGATTATTTACACCTATTACAAGGTAGAAGGTGCCGTACGCAGCCTTATCAGTTTATTCCAGTACAGGGCATGGTGAAGACTGGAGTATCAGTGCCAGTAAAATTGTAATTACATTGAACATTTAAAGCTTATTTTTATTTGATGTGTCTGTATGTTTTGCCTGCATGGGTGGATGTGGCCATGCATGCAGCAGGTTAGAAGGTGGCCTTCTGGAGCCTCATAGTTTCCACACCAGGAGCCTACTGTGCCGGTCACAATGTCAGACTGTCAACCCCTGGCACCATGAGAGTAAATTTCTATTATTATTTGTCACCCAGTCCATGGCACCTTGTACGAGACAGCTGGACTTCATTAACTCATTTGCGCATTAACATTTCACAGATATTTATTTAAAAATCAATTCACCTCCTAAAGGGAATAGCTATAACTGTGAAAGGGACAAAAGCCTGTGGGGACATTTCACATTCAAACCACACAGTACAGAGATTCAACAAATTAGGAAAGAAAAAAAGCTGTTTTAAAGAGGCCGGGGACGGAATCCAGTGCCCGAGAGCGGTGGTAAAATCGGAGTGGCATCTGGAAACGGGAAGAGACTGGCAAAGGATGCATGGAAGGGCTTTCTAGCCGTCTCGAGGTGCTGCTGGGCATAGAAACTGTATCCTTGAAATGGGGCCGTGGGCAAGAAGGTGACTTTCTTGGAGAAACTATTGCAGTCTTCAGGAGGGCAGTGCTGGCAAGGCGCCCATGAGAGTGGCTTGGGGGACAGTTCCTTTGAGGAAATAGGGAAGAAAGCTATAGATGCTAAGTAGCACAAGGAGGTGAAGATAAAATATTCTGAGCTTCAAAAGGCATCCATTTGCTAACAAAACAAACAAAATACTCAAAAAAATCACACACACACAAACAAAAGCTTTAAAGAAATTCCCAACTTAAGTAGAATTATGATACCCTACTTCTTTAACCACACCTAACTACAGTTTTAGAATTTCTCTTTTAATTTAGTTTAAATATTATAGTTAAGCTGCAAGAGTCATCTGGGATGACTCAAGCCAGACTCCAAGGTTCAGAAAGCCACCAGGCGAAGACAGAGCCTTTCTGTACAGCCACAGACAGCAAGCATAAGATGTCCTAGACTCAACACCGAGGGCAGCAGAGGGTGCAGCCTAATGACTGGAAAGGCGCCTTACTTCTCGGGTTCCGGAACAGAGTTCAGGGTGTGCCACAGTTCCTTACTAGTTCTTAGCTTAGTAAGCCATCGACTTTATTGTTCAGAGGCAGTGGCATCGTAAGGAAACCCCTCATAAAAGCTGGGGCCCTTGAGCTCCCTGCTCAGCCAGTGGTCCGCTTGGAAACTGAAGGGTCTCGGCTCCCTAGAAACCGGAGGATTTCCTTCCCCCAGCTTTCTGTCTCCCTCCTCTTTCCCTCCTTTACTTTACCCTCTCCGCTTCTCTCTGCAGAGCTGGGATGAACTCAGTGTCTTTGCCTGCTAAGTGTATACTCTCCCACTGAGAGCTATACTCCAGCTCTTGAAACTTCCTTTCCCTTTATTTTTCTTTTCTCTCTTATTTGCAAAACTAAGGATTAAACTCAGAGCCTTGTATGCTCTAAGCAAGTCATAAGCCAGTAAGTTACACATTGGGTTCTTGGGATTTTCTTGAGTTTATTGACTCTTTTTTTATGAGCATGCCGACTGTCAGGACAGGAGTCTCTCGAAGGAATGACCCCTGCAATGTTATCACTCATGATTGACATGGAGCAAGCATAAGTATAATTACCTATGCATTTTATGAAATGAAAATAAAATTTCTGTTTAATCTTAAGTCTTAACGTGTCGGAAAATTTGGACTAGAAGGTAATAAGTACAGATAAAACTTTTTGGAAGCAAAGTATTTGACTTCTAGTGAGATGGCAGACTAGAGACTACCTCCGTGTGAGTTGATGAAAAGGACAGCCAGAATAAAAAATTATTTTTATTCCAGAAACAGATACAGATGAAGAGTGTTGGGAATCTTTGAGGGAAGCCACAAGATACAGGAAAAAGAGTGAATGCTCAAAAAGACACGTGGGGCAGAGAAGTGGTCTGTGCAGTTCCTGGGGGAGGGGTTGCAGAGGGCAGGATCGTCCAGAACGGTTTGATATTGATGTTGCCATATCAATTTGCTGTCTCCCTGCTGAGCTATCGTGGGGATTCAGTCTCAAAGAGTAGGCTGCTAATCCTAAGGTTATCCGTAAACTGAGAAGACACACCCCAGGAAACAGATGCTAAGCCATGACAGAGACAAGCAGGAGACATGCAGATACAGCACAGCTCTCCAGAGATCACTGCTCCCAGCTCCTGGCTCCTGAAATAAGTCAGATGTCAGATGAGGAGTTCGAATATTTTCTAGAAAACATGATCAGTGATTTGAAGCAGGATACAAACAAGCAGATGAATCAATTCAGGGCCTGAAGAAGAAATTCAGCAACATGGGGAAAGTGAGAAAAATGGGTGAGAAATTAGCAATGAATTGAAAAAAAAGGATCAGCAAGAAACTTAAGAATTTGAAAAAACATAAGCATTTAGAAATGTTTGATGAATCTTGCTAAGCCAAGTAAACATAGTATAAAGCATCACCAATAGACTAAGCAAAGCTGAAGGCAAGGATGGAGGGCAAGGCCAATAAAATATTATGTTCAAGCATCATTGAGGAATAAGGCAAGCATGACCATAGTACTCAATAATTCTGGGATACTGTAATGGGATGCCCACCAGAGAATACCACTCAGACATGCCTTTAAGCCAATACAAAGTCTTTATTAACCCAGCAGTAACTATACTGAGTGTTTGGGATCCCAGTGTAATCTCAAGCCTTTTTCAGGGTGAGAATTTAAGTACAAAAATTATATCCTGAGTTGACGTGCTCAGTCATCAAGATGGTTATCCAGAAGCAGAACTACAGAAGCCAAAAAGCAAGGTTAGTACATTAGGGACTTTCCCAGAGATATGGACTTTGATGGATTAGGTCTTTGTTTTCTTAAATTTTATGTTCCACAGCTTGGAGTGAATTGTACTAAGGTCTGGAGTTCTGTTAAAAATGCAATAAAGAGAACAAAATAAAGAATACACAGAATAAAAGAAGTAGCCTAGAGAAGTAGCCTAGAAAAGCATTAAGGGCATATAGAATGTAGCCTATGATTTAATGATTATCTCTTCAAATTAACTAAACATCAAATTAACTAACCAATTTCTATGTGTTTAGAAAAAGGCATTCAAACAAAAGAAATATAAAAACAATAATCCACTACTCTTCTCAGACAGATGGGGAATAAGCCAGAGTGTTAAACTATAAAGAAAACAGAATAATAGTCCCCTAAGATTTGGATTTTTGTAATTTCAGCTACCCGTGGTAAACTATGCTCAGTATAGTTTTAAAATATTGAGAAAGACTATATTTATGTAATTTTATTATAGCATATTATTTCTTCATTTTGTTATTAATTATTGATATTAATCTCTTACTGTATATAGTTTACAAATGGGATTGTTTTTGTCAGCATTCATGTCTAGGAAAAACAATCTATATGGAGGTCAGTACAGTCTGAGCTTATAATTACCCACTATGGGTTTGTGTAGATTTTTCCTGCTAAAGGGAGGACTCCTACACAGAGTAAAAGAAAGAGATTATATAAAATAGAAGGTTATACCCGAATTTTAAAAAATGAGTGAAATTTGGAAGGCACCAATGAACTATCCTAGTATAAACAACAAGAAGATAAGTACAGCATGAGGAAAAAGAATAGAGGAAGCAGATAATAAAGCTTGTAGTGTAACATCTAACCAATCGCATTTTCGAAAAAGAGGTTGTAGAGAAAAGAAACACAGGGACACACACTAGAAGATTCTACCTAACCCAATATGAGTTGTAGATGGAGAGGCAGCAATGATATAAGCTATGGACAAAGGATCAAAACTGGCTGTAGAAAATAACACCACAATCTGTTATTCTATCCCTAGCTAAACTATCCATCATATACAGAGCTAGACCAGCTTCTCTGGAACACAGTGATCTAAAAACTGAATACGTCCTCCAGGTGCTCTTTGTGAGACTGTGTGATAGTTTATCACTGGATAGTTTTGCTCATGTTGCCATCAATGAAAGAGAAAATATGGAATGTCTCCTAAGCCAGCTCTAGCTCTGACATGTTCCATGGGATCTTGTTTGTTGGAGCCCAGCTGTATCAAGAGCTTCTACCCCAGATATCTTGCCAAGTTGATCACTTTTCTGTGCCTATGTTTCAGATTTGATTTGAAAAATCTCATCCCAGCTTCACATCCACTGATGGTGTTTGTGCAAGAACAAAGGGATACTGGGAAAGCAAGAACAAAGAGATACTGGGAAATACAGACTTGTAGACCTGAGGAGATGGCTCCGTGGATAAATTGCTTGCTATGCAAGCTTGAGCACTGACTTTGAATATCCATCATTAACAGAAAAGCTGGAGAAGCATGACAGACTACTTATAATCCCAGTGCTTAGGTAGAAGAGATGGGGGAATCCATGGGGAAAGCTGGCTAGATAAGCTAGCCAAATTGGCAAGCTCTGTGTTCAGCAAGAGACTCTGACTCAGTAAATATGGTGAAGAGTGACTGAAGAAGATGCCACATATCAATCTCTAACCTTTGCACGCATGAAAATGCATGTATGTTTGCAGATATGTAAACATGCACATGGAAACACACACCCCCACACACAAAATTTGTATGGCTCATTATATCTTCAAAGATTTTTCTATGAACAGTACAGGTCTAACTGCTTTGTGTAGTGCCCAAGTTAGTTTTTATCAACTTGATATGAACTACAGTTATCTGGGAAGAAGAAATTGAATTGAGAAATTACCTTCACTAAGTTGCCTGTAGGCAAATCTGTGAGGCATTTTCTTGATTAATGATTAATAGGTAAGGGCCCAGCCCATTGGGGGTGTTTCTATCCCTGGGCAGGTGGTCCTAGGTTCTACAAGAAAGCAGGCTGAGCAAGCCATGGGGAGCAAGCCAGTGAGCAGCATACCTCCATGCCCTCTGCATCAGTTTCTGCCTCCAGGTTCCTGCCTTGAGTCCCTGCCCCAACTTCCTTCAGTAATGAATGGTAACCTAGAAATATAAGATGAAATAAACCCTTTCCTCCTCAAGTTCCTTTTGGTCATGGTGTTTAGCATAGTAATAGAAAGCCAACTAAGAAGTTATTCTATATGAAACAGTAGATGGAAGGAACACACTACAACCCTAGCATCAGCTTGACTGTCCCATTGAGCATCGTGATGGAACATTGCTAATAAAGAGAATAATGTCTCACTTTCACAAGTAAGAAAACTGAGAATGTAGCCATCACTGACAGTAATCTGTTTGTTTGTTTTTCTTTGACCTGGATGAAGTCCCTTCCTAGTTAGAGATACAGTCGCCTTCACTCAGATTGTCAAATTGCCATTATTTTTTCCTAAAGACTGGATTTTTCAAATGAGGCAAAAAGTCGACAGAATAAAAGCTGAAGCAACACGTCCCCAGTGAGTTGTTCTTTGTGCTGCTCACAGAAAATTAAAAGTTGAGTGAATCTCCAAGCGAAGAAACAGCATGCTGGCTCAAATTAATGCAATGTGGTTAGTGTGTATGATTCATGCTGTCAGGAGTCATCATGACCTACAGGGAATAAAGAGGCAGTTGCTGAAGCTGACAGCAAATGAGGACATGGTAGGATGTTCCAGAGTTGAGGCCTTTTCTTATTAAATAACTGATAACCAGGATGTGTCCATTTGTTGCTTGTTTTGAGATGAGATTTCACTTACATTAGGGTCAAAGATGGCCCTGACAGACCTATAAAACTAGGTTCGGCCATTTGTCTTAAGTAGGTCAATGAAAGATAAAAGTTTGGCTACAGGGATGGTTCAGTCAGTAACATGTTCGTCTTGCTAGGAGGATGCCCTGAATTTAATTTAACCCTCAGAATGTATACAAAACGATTTGACTTCTGGTGCATTTGTAACCCCAATACTGGGAAAGCACAGATGAGATTATCCCTGAGGCTCACTGGACATCCAGTCTGGCCTAAGTGATGAGTTCCAAGGCAAGGAGAGGGTGTCACAGAGGTGGCACACAGTCTTCCTCAGGATGACCCCTGAGGTGGTCCTCCAAATTACACATTGTTTTCTTGCTTACACACACACACACACACACACACACACACACACACACACACACACACACACATTCACAGAGAGAGCGACAGAGGGAGAGAGAGAGAGAGAGAACAAAAAAGATGCAGATAGTAGTAAAACTTATTACTACTTACCCAAACTGTAAACTCAACAGTCTCAACTCAGGAACCAATTAGACTAAGTATATTTCAGTCTGAGACTGATTTTACACATGAATGTACTATTAGGAAGTGGGATGTGCCTCTTTCTGCAGAAAGCACATGGTTGCTCCAAGGATGTCATAATGTGCTCTCCCAATATCCCACGCCTGAACTCCAGGGAATCTTGACTGACAATTGTTTATCTTTCAAAAAAATAGTAAGAGGAACAATGTATTCAGGGATATAAAAAAGAATTAATGGTAAGTCTTGGCTTTTCTATTTAAGGGTTTTCATTTTACCCTTATTTAGCTTTGATTAATGGATCACATAGATGGAATTAGATTCCTCTCCTGTGTGTATGAATATGCGTGCATGTGTGTAGTCAAATTAAGGACAATATTTTGAGTGATGACCCTCTCCAGCTGTGTTCTTTATTTCCCCCATTTAAGCAGAACCCTTGCTTATTAAAAGAAAGTTACACCTTTACCTCCTGTATGCAAATATTTCTCATCTATGTGTTGATGGATGAGAAATATTGATTGTCATTCATTCATTTATTCATTCAACTTTGCCGACTGACAAACTTTGTGTGAAGCTGATGATACTTCTTCAGTGAGAAATTAAAGTTAAAAATATCACTTTCTGTGTTACCTCTTCTAGGGAAAATAAAAGGAAATGTTTATGTATGTAAAAAATACACCCTGTGAAAATTGTTTTGTGTTAGGTACATCAGGACATATTTAGGGAAAACACATCTAAAATAAATGACTATACAGGCTATATAATGATGGGATGGGCTATGCTAATGTTTTTCAAACAAGATAATAATCAAAGTTTGTGTGTGCTATTATTACTAATATTAAATATATCAAGGGTATGTAGTTTCTGGTTTTTATCCAGGACTCCATATTTCTTTTTACATTAAAACCTTCACCACTTGGAATGAATCAGGATAACATGGCGAAGTCCCAAACTCTACCAAAATTATTTACTGATTTCTTCATATATTTGTGACATTGCCCCTAATTCTAAATGTTATTAAAAACAAAAAATGGAAAATCAATGAAGTCAGCAAGCTATCAGAAATTTTCAATTCACAGCACACATTTTCTTTGAATAGTTTTGAATTCCACAGTGTGAGAACATAGGCCCAGAGGGAGCTAGAAAACTTTTAATCAAAGTATGATGGGATATTGGATTTTAGGTCCACAATTTTAAATCCTTGTGGTGAAAAGGGATTATACAGCCAGGCTTCATAGGAGATGCCAACCACACTAACTCAGTTTAACTTTAAATAACTAATCCTTTCTGTGTGTCACTTAATGCTTTAAACATTGCTTTTCTTAGAAATATGAGTCACTTTGGTGGTTTTCTAGTTTGGAAGGATGCCACGTTTTAGCCCACCTGCAGGGAGGTCAGTTCCTTGTGGTGTTAAACAGGCCTTTCTTGTTTGGGTGCCTGTAGCAGACTGGGGATGAATGATGGACAGGGAGCAAACAGGAAAGTTGCTGCTTGCCCTCTGTTGGTATACCATGAGCCAAGGATGAGTATCCTGCCAGGGATTTCTGCATCCACTCTGACCAAAAGTGCCTTGTTAGGGGAAATTTCTTTGTCGAGCTAGGTCAGTTAGTGGTCCAGATAATTGAATTTGAGCTCTGTAAGTAAGTATGGTGGTGATGTTGAGAGAAGGCTGTCCCTGTGGGTCACCTTTGACTCCCTTCCTCTCTCTTCAGATCCACCTCTAGGGGCTGGAGGATGACTCAGCTGTTAAGAGCTCTTGCAGAAGATCTAGGTTCCGTTCCCAGCACCCACACGACAGCTTATAACCTTCTATATTTCCAGTTCCAGAGAATCCGATGTCCTCCTCTAGCCTTTACAAGTTATGCACATACATGGTGCACATACATACATGAAGATAAAACACTCACACAATAAAACAAAACGAAGAAGCCTTTTAAAAGTACCGTTTAGCCATCTATGTAATTATACCAACTTTCTTCCTCTCTATTACTGTGAGTTCTTTTCATATCCAGTCCTGACAGTCTTACAAGGATGAAGACATTGACTTTATGACAGCTAAAACTGTACCACAGAAGTGAAGTACGGTTTCATGGTAAAAGGAGGGCTTCCCAACTCACCGTTCAGGTCTCTATTGTGGACTCATCTGAAAGACTATGCACACCCTACGGTGTGTAGCACTGGAAAGGGCAACTTGTAATGTACCTTGGGCAAGATGTGGGTCTGGCAGTCCTCACAAACGAAGACTTGGAAATCTGATCTCTAACAGTCAGCATCCTTGTTTTCCTTTCTTTCCCCTTGCCACATCACCTTGTGGTCAAGATCTGGCCTCAAGCTTGCAACCTCCTAGAGCTGAGATTTCAGATGAGGGAAACTGTGCCTGACTTGCTACAGGTTCCGATCTGTGGAAAATCAGGTAGAGCTCGTCTTGGGACAGGTCTATTCCACGACGCCAAGGCTGAATGGCTCTGAGTGATTTCCTGGTTCTTTAATAGCATCAGTCTTGTCTCTGGGAGGTAAGAGTAAGCAGGTGGGTGTTACTGTGGTGGAGAGGAGAGTTGAAACTTTTGACTTTATGGTGGGAAACAGGAAGAGACAGAAAACAAAGATCATTTCTGTATCACTGTCCTCAATAAGCTTAGCTTGGGTCCTCAAATACTTACATCGAGTGTACAACTGCTCTAATTGATTATAACATTACCCTCTAGAGCAAAGGTCCCGAGATCTCTTCCATTGGGATGTCCACATCCATTTCTTATAATTCTTTGAATGAAATACAAAGCACTTGTTCCTTTGTCATGATACTCGGGGTTCTTATGATCAAGTGTGTGATGGAGTGTTTAGTCACATTGCTCTTTATGCCTGAGTAAACCATTGCTTCAGGTTCATTGAGCTTCTGGCAGGTGCTTAATTCATCTCTGAGCTACCTTTTGTCATCATTTTAAGTGTTCTTCATTCTGACAAATTTCTCCATTCATTATCTGAATGAATATGGCTGAATCTTCACAATTGGGCTAGGGCAAGATTAGCTCTTAGTGGACATCTTCATCGAGGGACTGATCCATGAGCATCCTCAAGGCAGGCTCAGTTTATTCCAGCATTTATCTTTTAGAATTTTATGCTTGTCTGTTAGAATGTGGAACATGTGTCTCATCTCACACATCCTCTCTGTAGTGCCCAGTGTAATCAATTGATAAACATTGTTAGAACTTCTCACACTGCTTCCTTCACTAAATAGTGTCATAGAGCTGATATTTGTTGTATCATAACAAATGTCCTTTTGATAGAAGTAGACCTGGGAGTATAGAATTCTTGGTAATATTTTAGCGATATTGGCAGATAGAATGTGTTTCTTACTAAACAGTGCTTTTCCTTTTCTGTTATCAACATTCTTTTGAAATGCAAGTAAGCTTTTTTTTTTAAATAAGATTTTCCTAGTATTTGTGGAATAGTCCCCAAAGAGTAAAAATGAAGTATGCTTCATGGTTCAATTCTGGAATGTCAATTTTTAGTCATCTCTAAACACTCATCAAGAGAGATTTTTGCTTTAGCTCAAACAATTTAGATGGTGTTATTATGAAGTGAACATATTTATACTTAGTTAAATGTTGAATAATATTAAAAATGAAAGAATTACCAAATAGGAGATGATGTTATGTTAAATGACTTTGAACAGCATCCTGAAATGTTTTATTGAGTAGATGTTAAACATTTAATGAAAAATTATACAGTCTGTGAGAATTAGCTATTAGAGACCTAATTTGTTAAATTTAGGCTAATGTAGAAAGTGGCCATTTGTTTAGCCCTTTAACTTACCTTTGCATCCACTAGGCAGAATTATCAAGATGTTTTGGGGTATAAGTTTATTTCTTGTTTATCTCTGTGCTCAAATTTGTTCAATCTGAGAAGAATATTTGAGTAGTGTGTATTTCTTGTTTATCTCTGTGCTCAAATTTGTTCAATCTGAGAAGAATATTTGAGTAGTGTGTATGACTACTTGGGGACTAAAAAATGTGGTGTGAATTATAAAGATTGGATTCTTAATCTTCACTGTTGGACACAGTTTTCCTCAGCTCACAAAGGTCTTATAATCACAAGAGAGTATCTTTATTCATTTATCCTTGAATACATACACACTTGGTATCTATTTTATTGTGGTTATTGTGTGCGTGAGAAAACCCTTTTTGATTTGCATGCCTATTTACAGATGATTACAACTGTTATAACTTTGTAACTTACTTGGGAATAACTTGAAGACCAGGCTGGAGTTATGCATATAGATATGCTTTTGTTGCAGTTCTTGAATACTTCTTTTATTTGTGATTTGCTTCCCACTCTGACAAGAGCAATTCAAAGAAAAAGGATTTATGCTGGCTCATAGTTCAGAGTTACCATCCACCATGGTGTGGTAGTCAGGACAGCAGGAGCCTGAGGCAGCTGGTCACAGGGCAAATGCAGTCAGGGAGCAGAAGATGATGAATGCTTGTGCTCTCCTCATTTATCCTTTTATTAAGCCCAGTCCTCCACTTCATGGCAGTTCTTCTTTCTTCTTCTAGATCCACCGTCTTTAAAGACCAGTTAAGATACCATTTGTTCACTGTGAGGATTTTCTTTAGTCTGGTTCTCCTTGTCTTTTCCTTGTCTTATTTCCCTTATTCTGTGGTAAGTTCAATTCCTCCTCCCTGAGCATATCACAGGAACTCTGTCTATCCCATGCACATTTTGTATGTTGGAAAGCTCTTTCTTGTGAAACAAACTATTAGATGCTGCCTGCTGGGATTAGAGCTTCCATCAGTCCTCGTCGGGTTCAAAAGTAAAGCCTCATTTTGGGCTTTTGCTGTTCTTCTAGTGCTGGGACAAAATAAGAGCTTTTGTCTAGATGCTCACCGTCCAAGTGAACTCGTGTGTTAGAACACAGACAGTGACGGGATAAGTAAGACATATAGTATGCTACAGAGTGACGCCAGCTGAGGAGAAAAACAGAACAGAAGGGGGAAGATTTAGTAGCTTTTGCTAGAGGGTGAAGGGAGAGTTTAGCCTCATTGAGGAAAGCGGTGAGAGAACAATTCTCCTCAGCCAAAAAAAATGTTTAGGGCAAAGAGAACAGTGGCGAAAAAGGCCCAGAGCAAAGTATGTTCATGTAGGTGTAGTCAAGAGACAGGCCTGTGCAGCCACAGAGGGTTGAGCCAAGGAATACAAAGAGATCAAGAAGATCAGAGAGTTAATGGATGGCAGATTCCAGTAAACAGGGGCCTCTGTACTCTCCATATTCTAGCTTCAGTATCGTCCTAACAGTTTTCAACAAATCTTTTTTTTCCAAATCCATTCATAGGCCATTGTTGGACTTGTGTTTCGTGTGCACAGGATGGGGAATCATGGGAGAGTGTGCTGTAGTCCCAGAAATGACAGAATGTCGTTAATGTTTTAATGGTGTCAATCTGGCTACTGTATTAAGAATGAAAAAATAATTTCTATTGCATCCCACAGAAACAGAAAGGAATGCTGTCGACGGAGGGTCAAGTATAGTTGAAGAGATGCTGAAGGTGGAGGCATAGGGAGGAGAATGGAGATCAAGGGTCAGGATGGTAATTAATTGGTTGGCCTGGTTGTGACCGTGAGAGTGAGTGGTTGAAGTGGGGAGAGAAACACCTGGAGCCAGGCCTCTGGGTGTGCCTGTGAGAGTTGACTTTGGTTGCATTAACTGAGGTGAGAAGACTTGTCCACTGTGGGTGGTGTCATTCCCTGAAGGGAGCCGTAAGCCGTATAAGTAGAAAATAAGATCTGAGCAGCAGGATGTAGTCATGCACGTTTCTTGATTGTAGGTAGGGCATGGCCAGATGCTTCAGGTTCCTGCTGCTCTGCCTTTCCTCCTGTGTTGGACTTTACTGTGAACTTTGAGCTAAATTAGCCTTTTATCCACTAAATTGTTTTTTGTCAGATTACACTATCACAACACCAGGGAAAGAAACTAAGTCAGTAATGACCTCATTTATTGTGTCTCTGAAAAGGAAATAATTTGTGATCTGTAGTTGAATTCTCATGGGCTTCTAGTTTACTATTATTGAAAATTTTTCAATTGATTTGAAAAGTTTCATTAAGATCCAGCTGTGTTTCAGTCAGAGTAGTGAAGAAATGCTATAGTTTAATGATGTAGTCTAAAAATGTAGTTTTTTCCCCTCTGATATATCAGTTGGTCACCTTCTTACCTGAAAAATAGGCCACACTCACTCTGAAGGAATTGTCTGCACATGTTAGTAGAGGACACATTTTGTTCTTCTGTCATGACTCATACAGATTGGAAGATGACAGGGTGAGAAACATCATACTAAGTGTGGTTTTAAATGTTACTCATTTTGAATTCCTTGGAAAATCACTCTATTCATTAAACAGAAATTATTTCCTAGTTATCAAGTAAACAATTTTTTTACCAGGAAGGAAGGAACAATCTAGCGTTTAATTCTGAAGAACTCATCACTGGATGTCTCCAGAGAAGACTCAGAAAGCCAATGTAAGTGAGGCAAATTGAAGTGTGGTTGGAAACTAGGTTGGGTAGCAGAGATGGTGTCCAAGCATCTGGATAAATGGATACAGAAGATGAGAGACAGTATAATATAAAAATTCCACCAGACGACAGTAGATGAGTTGAAAGGAAAAGGAACCATGTATAAACTAACTTCACTGCTGTGCTGCTTTTTAGAGACAGGGAGGAAGGTATCTGGGCTGAGGTTCCCAGGGTGGTCTATGGCCAGGGATGTACTAATGAGCATGGCTGACATCTTGTCACCCATGGACATACAGACAGCACTAATTGATTCAGTAGGTTTAATGCTAAAAGGGAGAGAACACAGGGTTGGTAAGGGAATGGAGGGTATTTGGGAGGAACTGAAGGGTAGTGGGTAGTATGTACGATCAAATACATTATATACATGTGTGAAATTACCAATGAATAGTAATAAACAATTTATGTAGATAATCTAGAGGCGATGATAGTAAGAGCCAATGATATGCAGTCTTAATTCAAAGACAATACACTGTGTTTCTAAGTAGCACATATTTCATTAACTGGAAAATTCATGGCTAAATTATTAACCATTTGTCTTTAATTACTAAACCTGGAATGCTGTAGGCATTACCCATGGTGCTCTAATGCCTCCTTCATATCCTGTATCTTGTTCTAACTCTCATCAGCCAGAATTCAGGCTCATTCCTGCCTCCTCTGGATTGAATGTGCCACTTGCCTCAAGGGGCAATGGAGATGATTAATGACTCTATCGAAATCAACCGCTTTCCTTCAGCTTGGTTGTGAACCCAACAGTTTCTGTCTTCTTTGACTGTGGGAAGCTTTAATTGTGAAACGCAAACATGAAATTGCTTTTTAAATCCAGTGAAATGAGCAGAGCTAAATTCCAGGTCATCGTGCTTCTTTTTAGACCGGGTGTTGCATTAATAAATGAAATTTTCTTCTTAGCACTCTTTTTAACTGTTTTGATCATTTTCATAGTATAATTTCATTACTGTTTCCAAAACAACGCAAACTGCAAAGAGTCAAACCTACATAAAAAGTATGTTCAAGAGGATATTCTGAATTACTTTGTGGTGTCTGGCATAATGAATTATGCTGTGATTTTCCTTCAGGAATGTTTGCACTCTAGCCTTGGATATAAAAGTATATATGCAGGCTAAATATTCATTAATATTTTTTACAGAGGAAAATATGTCAACTGTACTTAAATAGCTATATAACTTCTTAAGTCTCTCAACTCTTCTCTTTAGATTATTTCTTGCCAGAGGGGGGAAATTAAGTCAGAAACTCAGATTTCTTCAACTGCCTCATATTGTTGATAATTGGCTCTTAACTGTGGCAGAGATTTTAGAATTCAGAGTAGTATTTTAGGTGTTTTCAAAATACGATGAAATTAGGGTATTTGAAATGCTATTGAGCTATTGCCCCCAGGGGAAGTGATCAGAGAGATTTAATGAGCCATGCCACTTAGTTAATCAACTTGCTTCTGCTAAATGTTTGGTCTGAAGTGTGGTGGTTTGAATGATATGCCTACCATCTTCTCAAGCATTTGAATATTTGGTCCTCAGTTGGTGGCTTTGCTTGCAAGAGGGTTAGGAGATGTGGCCTTGATTCAGAAGTATGTCACTGCAGACAGGTTTCGTGAGCTTAAAGCCTTGTGCCGTTTCAAGTGCACGCTCTTTGCTTCCTGTTTGGGTTCTGAGATGTGAACTGTCCCCTGCTGTTTGGTCATCACGTCTGCCACCTGTTTCCCTGCTGCCTCTGTCATTGTTGATCCTAACCTCCTGGAATCGTAAGCCCCAAATAAGTTGTATAAGTTGCCTTGGCCATGGTGTTTATCACAGTAACAGAACAGCAACAAATGCACTAAGCCGTGCTGTTCTTTCCTGAATCAGAATCCTGTGGATGTCCCCTTCGCTGTGAGCTCGAGCTCTCCAGGTAAGAATAACCAAGTGTTCAGTTAATATTAAGGTGTGATGTATATGTGACTTCAGATTCACACACAGAATCCTCTTGTCTCATAGGAGAAACAGAACCTAATGAAGTCATTATTTTGACTGGGGACTCCCCCTCCCCCCCAAATTATATAGTTTGAATAATTCCCATGTTGGCATTATTTCAAGACAAATTTCTGCCATCCTGAGGGGTTCAACTGGGCTTGATGGCCAAAGATCATCACAGTTGGACTTGTTGGGTTTTGATATTTCCTTTTGGAAGGAGGGTATGGCAAGGAGCATGAGACCCTCGACTGTGTATCCAGCCCCCTCTCCCGATGAGTCTTATGCAACTCTGCCCTAACTGAATGTGTGTAGACGAAGTTTCTGTCCCACTCAGTCCCAAAGAAACCCACAGAGGCTTATATTAATTATAAACTGTTTGGCTGATGCCTCAGGCTTCTTATTGGCTAGCTCTCTATTAATTAATAACATATTTCCATTAATCTGTGTATCTCCACACAGTCTTGGCTTACCAGTAATGCCGGGACCTCTTGCTTCCTCGGCAACTACATGGTGTCTCTCTGACTCCGTGTCTTACCTTTCTCTGTCCCTGTTTGGATTTTCTGCCTGGCTGAATCCTGCCTGCCCATTAGCTAAAACAGCTTTATTCATCAACCAATAGGAGAAAGATATATTCTCAGCATACAGAAGACATCCCTCATCACATGTGGTCTTGTGGTCTAGGGAAGGATTAGAAAATACAGGTGGGGAGGGGCTTTTGGAGGGGACGCCATCTATGTAGCTATAGGGCAGGTGGGGGGATTGTCTCTGCTGGCCAAAGACATTCCAGTGTGATTGCTTCAGGGAACACTCTCTTGCCTGTAACCCTGTACTCCTTGCCCTGTAAGTAATCCTCATGAACTCTTTTGTTTTCTGTGAGAACTTTAGTGGTAGTATACCTTGATTTGTCCCAAGAACTTCAATGGGGGAGGCATTGTTTGCATCTTTCCTGGGGAAAAAATAGTAATAGGTGCTGATTGTTGGTAATGATGATCCTGTCAATGAATGATTTGTATATTTGCAGAGGCCAAAGACTTACCATATGTAATATGTTCAGTAGTGGCCAATAGTTTGCACATATGCTACATAGGTGTGTATGTGTATTATATATTAGTGTCATAAGATGTATATGTATTATAAATTAAGCTATACACACATGAATCATAATCTTTTCATAATTTGAGTGAACAGAAACAAACTTCTATTTATAATTTCCTAATACTGCAGCTGTAACCATGCAGAAATCCATTGGTGGTACACTTAATTTCCTTTTTCACATGCTGCTGTATTTTTCAGGAAGTGACAAATGCAAAGAAATTATCTGAAGTTGTAAGGGGAACACTCTCCTCTTAAGGTAACGGAGTGACCTCATCAAAAGGTTCAGTTGAAAGAGGCAAAGGGAAGAAGTATGGAGTAATTATCATGAAAACAGAAAATCAATTTGTTGTGTTCACACTGTCAAATTCCCTAAGCATCTTCAGTAGTTCTGAAGCAAAACAAATCAAAACAAAGCAAAGCAAAGACCCAGCAACGCTGTCTACTTTCATCAGGGAAACAGCTCCCCTCTGCTTTCATTCCCCCTTTCCGTGTCAAAGAACCTTAGAGGGCCACGGTCATGTCTATTTCAGGTACACTGACACCTCCCACTGAGAGCTGGACACTTAGTGTTGGCTGAATGGATTGATACTAGGGGATGTGCATGGGAGTGTGGGGCATGTATGTCTGAGTGGTACGTGGTGGGTGGGAGTGGTCTAAATTTTCTTTAACTATCAGAACCCGTTGTAAAAAATGTAAGTACAATATTCAAAAACAACATATGGTATATTGTGATTTTCATCAACTAGAAAAGAATTTTAATGTCCACTGAAGATCTTTTTCTGATAAATTGAAGCATCGGTGATTGAGATCCCCTTAGGGACTGGACTCTCGGAAAATTTGCCTTCTAAACCTGTGGAATCTAAATGATTCCAAAGTGACTGTTTTACAGCTCATGCCTATTTATACCAACTGCTGTTGCAACTGGGGACGCAAATGCATCTTAGTGCTGTGTCCCCATGTCTTCTTCTAATGGTAGCAATATTATTTCCTTGATGTAATTAATACACTGGGCAGATTCAATTGACTCAGGTTGAATTTTTGTTCCTTCTTCAAATTAAGATGGCCATGTTTTAATAGCTATGTTAATTAGTAAGCAATTCCAGTGGTACAGATACTAGAAGTCTGCCCTGTGAGATGAATGATAAATCTCATTTCCCAGTTTCTCAGTGTCAGAGACATGAATGGAAGGTCCTCAGTCTCCAAGGACTGTGGGTGTCCCTTCTGCTGTGTTCACTTCTGCTTATTTGTTTGTTTGTTTATTTTAACCAGACTCAAAACAATAAAGGACATTTGCATTTTGCCCCCTCTTCTCCCATTGTGTCCTAGTACTAACTTGACCCTGTTGAGGGATGATACATCATATTTATCCCTACAAAAGGAAGGGGTCTGGCACAAAATAAGTCCAGCTATTTCAGGGTGTGAGTGTTTCATCTCCCTGACTTGGCCTCTCTGGGTCTTCCTCTCAAGTCTGCATTTCTTCTTATGTGGCATCCTCAGACTGTGCCCTCTGGGCAGGCATCTCCTCCAAGATTTACCACTCCAGTGGAATGTATCTTTTAGTATCTGAACACAGTTCCTTCTAGGGGGTGTCTCTTTTTGACCTGCTGGGTTACATGGGCATTTCTGCAACATTACTGTATGTGGAGCCATGGAATACTGGGCAGAGTAGATCTGGGTCAGGCCAGGGCCTCCTGCTGGTGTGTGTGTGTGTGTGTGTGTGTGTGTGTGTGTGTGTGTGTGTGTGTGTGTGTGTACACTCATTTGCATGGGGGCCTTTATAGCCATCAAAGCAAACTGATTTCATATATGGTCATGTGCATCTTTTCAGAGAAATTATATATGTATTTGTTTATTCTAAAGATAAGTTCCCACTCTGTGTAAACCTTAGGTTGGCTTCTAACTTGCGACCCTCCAGCCTTAGCCTCTTGAATGTTGGGATCACAGGCATGTACTACCATGTTCACCTGATAACTATTTTTTGTTAGTGGCAGGATACTCTAAAACAGTGGTCCTCAACCTGTAGGCGATGACCTCTTTTGTGGTTGCATGTCAGGTATTGATATAACAATTAATACAATTAGTAAAATTACAGTTATGAAGTAGCAACACAATAATTTTATTGTTGGGGCATTATATAGCATGAGAACTGTATAAAAAGGTCACAGCATTAGGAAGGGTGAGAGTCATTGCTCTGAAACCCCTTTGGGAAGGAAGAATAATTGCTGAATGATTATCATCATTACAGAGGCTTCTTATATTTCAAAGAATGGTCATAATTAGAGACTGTTTCTAAGAGAGTGTGAGAACATAAGGAAAGCCTTGGGTGGGACCCTAGACTTTCCCATGTGCCTTAGAAACAGGATATGATAGCTTTTAAACTTATCTTTTTAATATGACGCTTGTTTTAAATGAATGCCATAAATAACCAGTTTGGAACATGTTGAGGTGCTCTTAGTGAGGGGAGGATGAATTTTAGAGAAGGTCATATAAAGAAACCAAAGCTTCCTGTAACTTTTTGTCAAGCCAGGATGTTTTCCATAAAAAGTTAGTCCTCAGACATAGTCAGGAAGAGGCTACTACAAACCAGAGTCTTAAGCTCAGACTTCCCTGGAGAAGTCATTAGCCCATGTAAGTCTGCCCAGAGCCAAGGCAGACAGTGTGTCTTTCTCAGAAAGCATGTTGTTTGGGCTATTTGGCATATACTGGAGAAGAAGAGAGTTGAGCTTTTGGAAATAAGACTTAGACAGATCTTGATTTGAAGCTGTATGCACAGGCAACATTGCTTCTTGACTTAAGCCCATAAGACCTTGTTGCTAAAAATTCTTCCCATGGGAAGATGTAGTAGCAGCTACCTCTCCTCCTAAGGTCTCAATGACAGACTGAGGAATGATCCTGCTGAAGTTCACTCCGGAAAACCAATGTGTTTATTGGGCTTCCTTACAGAGTACAGAGGAGTTGGATTCTCCTCCAGCCAGCTGCACCTGTAAACCCTTTACCCAGCAGGGACCATCACTTCACCATGGCTACATAGATGGGGACCCTCACAAAGTCTTTCCCAGTCTACATACTCTGGCTCCTCCCTGAGGCCACATGCGATTAAGGTGGAGCTGTGTACAACCAGTGGTAGGGAGGCTGGGTACTCTAATGAGTGTCTTGTGACCCTCCCCAACTCCTCCAAGATGGCATTGAAACAGTGAACAAGTTCAGCTGGGATGATCTTTTGCAAGGGAGTGCAACTGAACTCCCCAAGATGGTGGCTTCTTGGATCGTCAGACAGTCACTCATGACAGACTCTAGCTGCTACCTCAGCTAGATGATGTATTCATTTAACAGATTTTTATTTATGCCAAATATAACCATGAGATAGTCGTGATGGATAAGGGTGTTGTGAGCCTTGTTCGGTTCACAGAATCCTACCCAACATTGTTCTAAATGAAAATAGCCATGATTATAGGTATTATAGGTAGCCATATCTATAGGCATATATGTGTATATGCATTGCAATTATGTATTGTATTTTATTAAATTGACCTAAAGTGCTAAATAAGTGCCACATGTTCTCAGTGTGTGAAAAGACGGTCCTGGAGAACAACCGAATAACACAGTGATCTTAGCTATTGTGAGGGGCAGTGGTGGGCTGGGAAGATAAATAAAGGAACTAACATGATTGGGCGAGGGGGTCGGTTTAAGTTCTTTAGCACAATACAGGAACTACCTGATGGCAGTGTACAATGAGTTTCAAGTGACCAGATATGAAGATGAGATAGTTTTTGGCACATGAATTTCTCATTAGTTACTGAAGAGACAGACACTCTCATTACTGAATCCTTACGTATAGTATACATGCATTTATTCACTATCCTGTACCTACAAATTGTGCAAATACTTTGGAGAAATGAAAAAAACAAGTCTAAGTAAATGAAAGAGTGAGGAGCAGCAGGGAAGCCCTTGCTTGCACAGCTCAGCACCATGAGAGCCACCCACAGTGTCCCAAGCACCAAGACCACTGCGCTACCGATGACGAGAGCCACCCACAGTGTCCCAAGCACCAAGACCACTGCGCTACCGATGACGAGAGCCACCCACAGTGTCCCAAGCACCAAGACCACTGCGCTACCGATGACGAGAGCCACCCACAGTGTCCCAAGCACCAAGACCACTGCGCTACCGATGACGAGAGCCACCCACAGTGTCCCAAACACCAAGACCACTGCGCTACCGATGACGAGAGCCACCCACAGTGTCCCAAACACCAAGACCACTGCACTGCCAATGACTAGGTCCTTTTCCTTTTAAGGTTTATTCATTTGCTATATGTGTGGGTGTTTTGCCTGCATTACATCCGTGTACCAAGGAGGTCAGAAGAGGGCATCACATCTTCTAGAACTGGAGTTACAGATGGTTGTGAGCCACCATGTGGTTGCTGGGAACTGGACTCTGATCGTCTGGAAGAGCAGCCAAGTGCTCTGAACCTGTGGGCCATCTCTGTAGCCCCTTGTTTGTGTGCTCTGAGAGGAAGCGTAGGCTGGTCTCTGGCTTGTAGCAATATTCCTGCTTCTACCTTCCAAGTATGGAGACTATAAGTTTGTTCAGCCATACCTGACCCACAGTAACTAGTTTTAATATGTATTTGTGCCTGTAATTCATATTTCTTCTTAATCTAAAAATAATCATAAATACCATTTTGTTAGGTTTACATGGTTTATGGTTCTACATGCTTACTTTGACTATGTTGCTGATGTAGTTTTTAATAACCTGAATGCAACTTATATTTTGAAAAATCATATTTTAAGGCTAGACAGAGGATTCCTCAAAAATAGTCTTGTTCCACTTAAATATCGGAAAATAGAATATATTTCTTTTGGTGTCTGAACATAGAGTGCTAAGTTTGAAATCCTTGGCTAGCCATATTAATTGAAATAAAATTCAGGGGAAAAACAGAACAATTTATTGTAACACAGGCCAAGAATCACTGAACGTAAGCTAACTGCATTTTCCATACCATTTATAAAACGTGTCTCCATGACTCATGGAAGGAGGTGAGCTTTGGTAATCCCACTGGGTCAAATAAGCCTGACTCCCTAAACATGGGTTCCAGTGGTGGGATATCAGGAGAGTTTGAATTGGTCTCAAGCCTGTGCTGGTCTGGCTGTGATGTGCTCCAGTCCGACCTTTTTTTTGTCTGTCTGTCCCCCCCCCCCCCCCGCTATTTTCTAGGAGGTAACAAAACTGGAGGCCAGAGTCTCCTAAGCCAGACCTTTATTTTTTCCTGGCCAGAGAGGCTGCCATCCATTCCAGTTCAGTGAAACATTACTGAGTTTTCATTTCAAGACTTCTGACATTACTGGAAAGAGAAACTGGACAGATGTCCTGGCCATTCTCAGACGTTTACTCAACTGGAGTCAAGGGAAGTGCAGGAGGTCAGAAGCCACTCCCACTTGGTTCCAGCTACTTCCTGTGTACTGTGTACCCTGCTATTTCTGCACAGGTAGCTAGCCATTTCAGTGAGGAGAAGGATTCGTCACACTCACAAACACACATGGCAAGCTGAGTGGGTAGGATGGCTTCCATCACTCCTTGGTTGTATATTTAAGCTCACATGTAACCCGTGAAGGAGCAAAGGAGACCAGACATGCCTGTAGTCTGTGCTGTGGGGACAGAGCTTAGAAAGTCCCCTCACATTCTGTCAGAACAATGGTCCCAAGATGTAGTCAAATCCAAAAGGCACAGCTATGATATCTTTACCGACTCCCCACTGCCTTATATAATTAGGAAAGGGTTTCAGACCCTTTATCAAGTACACCTAAGTGCCTTTAACAAGTTAGGCATGGTGCTCAGTGCTGGGTATAGAGTGATGAACTAATGAAGGCACTAATCTAATTCATGAGGGCTCTACTTTCATGATATACTTATATACTAAAGGCTTTACACTGGAATTTACCATCATCTTCGGGGTCAGGATTTCAACTGATGAGTGTGAGTTTATATGTCAAGTGTAAGAGTGACTGCAAAACTTTGCCAAGACAAGGTGGGATAGTTCTTCAGAAAATACTGCTTCACAGAAAAGTCTTGTAGTGCTCACACTGCAACACTCCTCATGGATTTGGGTGAGGGCCCCAGGATTAAAATAAAGACAAGAGACAGTGGGTCATTCTTGCAAGGAGAATTCCATTTATTGCAAAAGGAAGGGAGCATTATATACCAGTGAGCAGGCATGGAGGAAAACTACCAAGGTCAGAAGTTCACGTTCCCAGGCCCTCTGGCAATAAGGATGGGTGGATAATAGGAACTTGCATTCAGGCCTTATCAGAAGGAGGGAAACAAGATGTATTTTCTAGATGAGCTCCTAGTCACAAGCTGGTCAGCAGATCCCTATGGGGGAAGGGTCCAACAAAGTCTGTCAAAGATGCTAGACCCATAGGCCCAAGATGGATGCCCCAACACTGCAGAGGAACCTCTGGGTGACTGTCCAGGCAGCCAGCTGTTTTTATCATTTCTCACATTTTTTTGGAAGTCACTTGCTCATACTTTCTTCTTACTCAGTAATATTTCCTTCTTGGGTCTCTGAGGAAGATGAAGACTAGTTAATACAGTTGTAGTTTTCATTGTTTACCAAACTCAGAAAAGAAACTCACTAAAGATGTGTAAAGTGTAAATGGTTTGAAAGACATCAAAAGATAATTTGATAATGCAAATTAGAATAGGAAGTACATTAGGTACAAGAATTTGGGCACACCAAGATAGAATAGATAATGAAGTTATTCTCTCTAAATTTGCCAAATGCAAATGGACTAGACACTGTTGATGAACCTGTTGTCTGTATGTAGTGTATATACTCATTTCACTTACTATATATGATTTTTTAATGTTAGTTGTAACCTTCTTTTTGTATTAGACAAAAAAGGGGAATTGTGGTGATATATTATTTAGGATATGTTATAGATTTTCTGAAGATTCAGAAAGCAAAGTCAGCCTCAAGATATACTGATCAGGCAGTGGTGATACACACCTTTAATCCCAGGACTCAGGATCAAGAAGTAGACAGATCTCTGTTAGTTCAAGGCCACTCTGAGCTACAAGAAATGTATCCAGTCCTAAAGAGAAACAGTTTACACAAGGATGATCTCAGCACTTAGGATCACATACCTTTAACCCCAGGACTCATGAGAGGTACAGTGTTTCAGAGCTGGCATTCATTTTCCAGTCACATTGAAGATAGGAAGACATTCAATCTCAGAATTCTCTAGCCACATTGAGAAGGAGATAGAAGTTTGAAATTACAGTCTGAGGTTTTGTGGAGCCAGGATCACCTTTCGTTCTGAGGTAGAGTAAGAGTTAGTGACTGGCTATTTTGTTTTTCTGACCTTCAGCTTGAAGTTAGAACCCAAATATCTCTGGGTGATTTTTTTGTGTTACATATATACATTTAAATTTATGAAGAAACATTTTGACCACTTCACACTATAATTCTCCAACAGGGGATCTACATATTTGTGCAGGCTATTGGACATCATACTTTCTTTTATTCTACTATGATGCACCTTTTCCTGATTGGCTAAATCTAATTATTGCTACAATTGAGGTTAGATAACCTGAGTTTTTATCTTTAAAATGCTAGACAATTCCATACTAACATGATTGCCCCTAGAACATCACAGCATTTATAATACAAATACAAGAGAACCACAGAGAAGGATACACCCAGAGAAAATGACTTAAATGGCATTGGCTCTACCATCTTTTGTAGTTTTGCAAAGATGGTGCTTTCAATTAGTCATCTGTGTAGGGCACAGGGTGTCTGTGATCATTCATACTACCAGTTCAGTTAACAAGGTGGGTGCTAGTTGAAAGAAGATAGCAACCTTGTTCTCCTTGTCAAATATTTCTTCACCATACTTTTAATGTGGCCAAATACTTCGGTATTTCTGTTTAAATAAATTATTGTAGTCACATCATTTCATATGTGTAGTTTAACTTCTTCTCTTAGTTCAGTGTGTTTCAGACTGGGAGGTATACAATGAAGCCTATCATGGTGGTCATCTTCCTCTTTCTGTTTTCTGCTCTGTTCATTCTCCTTTTTATGGAGGCCATGGAACTCTTCTGGGTTTAGAGCATGAACAAGGGGAGACAGTATAGAAAGGTCTTTAGGGCCAGAGAGACGGTCTAGCGGGCAAAGTAACTGTTCTGTAAGTATGAGGACAAGCTATGGGTTTGGCAATGATTATCTGTAACTTTTGCCCTAAGGGCACAGAGACAGACAGATCTTTGAAGCTCATTGGCAAGTCAGCACAGCTGAATTGATGAGTTCTAGGTTAATTGAATGGCCCTGTTTCAAAAACAAAAGTGAAGAGGAGAGCGATGGAGAAAGACATCTGGTATCAACTTCTGGGCTCCATATATACCCACATGTATACTCACATACACATGGGAATATATGCACGTGAACCTGTGTGTACAATACATAACAAACATATACATCTATCTTCTGAAGTGTCTACTCAAAATGATTTTTGTTATGAAGTCTTTTGTGGATCTTTGAAAGGTACCTCTGTTTTTTCTCATGGAAGATTATTTCCTAGTATTAATTGCTTTAAAATCTTCCCACATGGCCCCTGAATTTGAATGTATGGATTTGAAATTTCCTGTTGGGTTCTCTCAACCCTCTAGGCTTCCTTTTAGCAGACGCTATCATCATAATGGCTCAGTCTGGTTTCCTTCCATGGAGTTCTCATCTACCCCCAGAGAAGCTCACACAGCCTTCAAGTACAGGGAATCCCTTACTTGTCCATTTCTTTTCTTGCTCTAATACCTAGACAAGTAGGATAACCAATGCCTTTCTTTCTGATAATCCCTCAAATTTCAGTGTGTACTTATTGATATATTCGGGTTTGCTGTGTATGAAGACAGGGGTGCAAAAACCAGTCAAATAAGCCACTCTGTTCGTTTAGCCCAGATCAGACTTACTTTATTTGATAAGCATGTATTCTTCTAAGCCATTAGCAAACCCACTGAACTGAAATCAGAACTTGCTGCAAAATCCCCCAGCCTGCTTTGCATAGATAGCCTAACCCTTTGCTTTAAGACCCCAAAAATACTTATTTTAATTGATTTTACTTCTCTAACTCAGCTGAACTTCTGAGAATATGGCAAATGTCACAATTGATGTGCTATGACATTTTTAGGTGTGTTACCACCTTGTGTTTTACAAGTTATGGTTGTTCATTTAGAGAATTGTCTCTGGTGGTGATGTAGACTGCTATTGTAACCATCTCAGTGGGTCTGCTAATGACTTAGAATAATACATGCTTATCAAATAAAGGAGGTATGGAGACAGCACCAGGTAACATGGTTAGAAAAGTTAGACCTGAATAATTAAAACTCTGAAGGAATGGAGGTCTTGGGTCAGGAGCATACAACCCGATGGAATGCTTTATTTGAAATTGAATGGGGGTAGTGTCGTTAGTGTTTTCAATGCTGTAGTTTGTGGAAGGCTTGCAATGGTTCTGGGATGCCCTGAGATAACCAAATCTCTAGATGTGTAAACAAACATCTTACCTCAAATAATATCTGCATTAATGGACATACACCATCCTGTTTATTTTAAATGGTCTCTGGATTACTTAAAATACCTGATGTAATAGGAATGCTATGGAAATAATCATTCTGCTATATTGTCTCTCAGTTGAGGATCCTATATAGATACATAAATCACATATATGTAATACATGGAAGTAAAAGCAAATTTTCCTAGAGGAATGAAGGTGATAATGAGAGTGGGCAGGGGTGTTGAGTTCGGAGACATATCTTCAAAGCACCCTGTGAAAAGTGTTCTTATGAAATTCACTATCACATACAATGGATGCATTATTAAAAGATTTGAGAGAGAAAAGGAGAAAGGGAGAGAGGGACGGAGGAAAGAGAATATACAAAATAAACAAAAGCAGGGTTGAGAGACATTGAGACATTTGGTTGGGTCCAGAGAAAGAAAAGTGAAAAACAAATGAAGAGTAACTTTGGTTCCCAGTTGTCTGCACACTGGTTCTAACCCTTCAGTTCACATTGTAGTTTATTTCTTTGGATTCTGAGAGGTACCTACTTAATCTTTCAATAAATGTTTTTAACCATGTCCTGAATAATATGCACAGGAAATCTAAAGTCCAGACAGGTCAAGTATTTGGAAGGTACAGAGCAAACTGTCAGAGATCTGGAAACAGACCCAGGACTTAAGGCTGTTCTCTTTGAATGCATGGAGCTGCTGGCAAGATTATAGTCAGAGAAAATGTCTCCAAACCTCCACCAGGCCCTATCTAGGGCTCTATGTGTCTTTGAGAATTATGTGAATGGCCTTTGAATTTTCAAAATACATAGTCTCACGCATCTACTAATATTTAGTAAGCAACCTCTCCTCTTCATATTGTCTTAGCCTTAAATTCTTCAGTGGGCACTAAATTCCCAATCTAAAGTGGAGACACCTTCTGCTTTGTGTCAGAAACGTGCAATTTCTATTCTTTGAATTAGTAAGAATCTCAGATCTCTACCACAACAGAAAAGTCCCTATGATATAAATGTCATACTTTATATAATTATACTTACAACTTTATGTGTGTTGGCAGAATACATGGGTACCTTTATAATTGAATAAAAGCAAAATTAAGCAAGGAATGAATAATTGGTACTAGGAAACGTAGGCAGGGAACGTAGATATGGGGATTTCTGACAATATAAGTAATTTCTTTTTACAAGAAAAATTTTTATTGTTTTTTTAGGGTACATTCTTGAGATTTTCATATTAAAATAAAATGTTAAAGCAAGGAAAATTGATGTATTTCCCAACTATCTACTGAAAGAAATCCTGTTCAGTTTAATTCAGAAAATATATATCTGCCTGAATTCCTGGTGGGAAATACAAGAGTATGTTTTAAAGGTTTCTCTGTATTACAGCCCTTGCTGTCCTGGAACTAGATCTATAGACCAGGCTGGCCTCGAATTCATAGAGACCCACCTGCCTCTACCTCCCAAGTGCTGGGATTAAAGGTTTAGACTACCACCACCCAGCTATAAGAGTAGTTTAAAAGATAAAATCTCAGTAAATGTATTGTTGGATAAGACAAATTACCATGTAGAGAAATAATTTATTCAGAAAATGTTTCTTTTCCCAAAGATAAAACCTTTAACATACTCATAATAATTTTGCATATTTATGGGTTATTTTAATCATGAGTTATTCAATAATGTATACAATATGCAAAGACAAGTTGAGAATACTGTCATATCCAGTGCCTCAAATATTTATTATTGATTTTCGTTGAGACATTCAAATCCCCTCTGTTGCTATTTTGAAATGCACCAGTAATTGCTTTTGAACCCAACTGTCCACAGGCTGTTAGAGGTTTTCCTCCTGTATCCTGTACCCATGTGCTGTCCTTTCCCTCTCCTACACTCCCTCCCACAATCCTCTGCTCCATTTCCATGAGGTCAGCTTTTGAGTGTGTCTCTTGGAGTCTCCATGACCTCCTTTGGGATGAACTCATCATCACTGCTTTTGATTACCATGGTCTGATGTCTCCCAAATATCAGAAATGAAACTGTGGCTTTGGATCTTGGGTCCAGATGGAACACCCAGCTGCTTATCTAATAACTGTATGTGAAATTTGAAAACTTGTTCTGCCCCTAAACAAAATTCAGCTGACCTCCCATTCTGCTTAGTCTCAGAGTCTGAATGCATGTAGTCT
This sequence comes from Mesocricetus auratus, assembly GCF_017639785.1. Lineage (NCBI taxonomy): Eukaryota > Metazoa > Chordata > Mammalia > Rodentia > Cricetidae > Mesocricetus > Mesocricetus auratus. The sequence continues at coordinate 10,842,156 of NW_024429195.1, forward strand.
TTTATGTCAGAAAATTCTCTAATTTATGTAAACTTGGGATCTTCCTTCTTTAAGTACCCCTTTTCTTACCCCCTTATTCAGATTTATTTTAAATTGACATATAAAGTTGCATGCATTTGGGTCAATGGGATGGGGTGGATAAATATGTTTGTCGTGAAAACCTGGTGACTTATATCCCTAGGTCCCATGTAAAAGGTGGAAGGAGAGAACTTACTCCATCATAATTGTCCTCTGACATCTATATGTGTGCCTTGGCATGTTATCTGTGCACACATGCTTCGTGAATGCACACACACAGAGATAAGCATGCACACAGTAGAAATTGTATGCATTGTGATGTCACATTATGGAGAGGTTAGATACACATCCTTGGCAGACATATTTCCTCACATAGCTATCAGTTTTGTGGTGAGGACATTTTACACCCACTCTCCCAGCGTTTTCAAGAACACTCTGTGACGTCATCAGCTGTACTCTGTATGCTAGACGCCAGGTGCCTTGTTCTGTGTATGAGCCCCTTCTGGGTCATTCCCTTTTCCTCTCACCACACTGCCCCTGGTGACCACCAGGCTGCTCTCCAATTCTAGGAGATCAGGGAAAACAGAAGCGTTTTCTGTGTCTGGCCTATTTCATCTTACATAGTGTCTTTCAGGTTCAACGAAGCCCTTGTGGGGCAGGGTTTCCTTCCTTTGTGACCAAAGGGTACTGCGTTTAAATCCTTAGCACAGCTGAGCCAGTGCCATGGTCTCATCTTGTCGGTCTCTTCACTTCATGGCGAGCATCTTGTTCTAGTATAAACTAAACTGTTGCCATATGTCCTACTTAGCTTCAGTTGTCAGTTTGACTTGAACTGAATCCATCCAGAAATTTTGGAAGAAGCCAGAGAGTGAGCCAGTTAGTAGCCTTCCTCCTTGGTTCCTGCCTTGAATTCCCAATGGGACTTCCCTCAGGGATGGACTGTGACCCTTCTCCCCGATAGTTCTTTTAGACAGAGCATTTGTCACAGCAAAAGAAAGTCAAACTGGAGTAGGATGGCTTCTTTTGCCTGACTAGATGGTTTAGCTGTTCTATAATACGGACCCTCAAGTACAAATATTTATTTGGACATACTTCTGTCCCATTAGTAATAGGCTGAGATAAACCCTTTGACTTCAGGTGACCTGGGACTGGGCCAGTCATTATCTTAAGCTATCTCAGTTATTATAGCAAAACAAAACAAGTGTAAGAACGTTGGATGGATACACACAGGCAATTGAACACTTCAGCCTGGGCACTTAGCAGAGATTTTGTTTTCCCACAGCTTAGTGACCAGAGCTAGTCTCATGACCTCTGTAAAGTGGAGGATGCCAGGAAAGGCAACTCTTTAATGAACTTGGAACATGGTGTCAGACTGTTTTAGTCTTGCCTTCTATGAATAGCCACCAAAAGAACACTTTCAGAACTTTATCATCGTATATAAAGTTTCCTTGGTGGTGTTCAAGGTTCGGTATACCTTGATCCTCATCACCTTCCAGTCTAATCCATAGCTGATCCTGACTCTAACATGTGATCTTACCACACACCCTCAGTTCTTCTATTCTGGACTTGTGAAGCAGCCTCCATTCTGGACTCATGGAACAATTTCCATCTCACAGTACAGAGCAGCCTCCAGAGTGTGGAGCAACCTCCATCCTGGAGTGTGAAGCCTCCATCCTGGAGTGTGAAGCCTCCATCCTGGAGTGTGGAGAAGCCTCCATCCTGGAGTGTGGAGCAGCTTCCATCCTGGAGTGTGAAGCCTCCATCCTGGAGTGTGGAGCCTCCATCCTGGAGTGTGGAGCAGCTTCCATCCTGGAGTGTGGAGCCTCCATCCTAGAGTGTGGAGAAGCCTCCATCCTGGAGTGTGGAGCAGCCTCCATCCTGGAGTGTGGAGCAGCCTCCATCCTGGAGTGTGGAGTAGCCTGTTCTGTGCTTGGCTGGCTTATCATGCCTTGATCTTATGCTTTGGTTCTGATCTTAACTGTCACAGCTCAGAGACACCATCCCCAAAACACATTTGAGCCCCATTTATTTACTTTAAGTCTCTGTTGTTTAACTCTCGGAAATTATTTTGTCTTAAAAAAGTGAATGTTCGTAGTTTGTGTGTGTGTGTATATGTACCATGTTTTATGCATGTGTGTATACTCCTATAGAGGCCAAAGGTCAACAGCGGGTATCTTCTTGAATCATCACCACCTTATTATCTGTTTAGAGACAAGGCCTTTCACTGAACCATGAACCATTTTGCCAGACTGGTTGGCCAGCAAGCCCAGATATGTTCCTATCTTTGCCTTCCCAGTCCTGTGATCACAGGTGCGGGCTAAGCCTTCCTGCTTTTTATGTAGATCTGAAATAAGACCCTCACACATGCAAAGTGAGTACATTGCTGGCTGAGCTGTCTCCCACCCCAAAGTTATTGTGCCTTCTTATTAGCCTTGACCATGGCTGATAAGATTTATTATTGGAGATTTAATGATGCAAAACGCAGAAAAAGGAGTAGAGCAGAAACCTACAGACAATGAGATGAGTCAGACGGAGGTTGGGTTTGGGAAGCACATCTCTGGATATCACTGTTACTGCAGTGGTTCAGCAGGACTCGATGCAACCTATAAGTGATATAGACTACTGAGAAAGTCTCTGTCTGGGTACAGACAGCCTGATCACAGATGCTGAACAGCTATTTGAGACTCAAGATCAAAGTGGCCAGACCTTTGATTCAGCATAAGGAAATTATAGTGATGGTTTGTACATTTGGTAACTCGAAAATTAGGTAAAATTATTTTATAGATGAAAAGCTATTAAATTTAAAGTAAAAATGGTGCAAAGCTAAAGTGATTGATTTAAAAAATTAGCTTTAGCTTCCCACCATTCTTACTTTAATTTTATTCTAAAAGTTGGAATCTTACCCATCTCTCAGTAGCCAAGTAAAAGGAAGCTTGCCCATTTGTGAATTATATATTTTTCACATGGTCTTGACATGAGTGTACATATGCCATGCAAATGCTTTTCCTAAGAGGCAAAATGAGTAATGAGCTTGGTAACATTTTTTACAACTGGAGACAGCGTACATGAAAAGGGAAGCCATTTGCAAGGTCAATCATGGCATGTTCCAATTTTGTGGCTTTTATGGCTATCTGTTTTAACAACAATCAAACTCAGAAATATGTGGCTGCTACAATGATTAGATATTTAGGTCAGATGGTTCCAGAAACTTGGTGAAGCAATTTGAGATGGAAGTTGCTAGCAGGAAGCTAGACGGAGATGAGACTTTGATGTGGAAGTTTCTAGATCTATTTTCTTATATTAGCAGACGATTATTCTACCTCTTCATAAAGACTGGACAGGGACAGGAGAGAGAAGTTTGGAGCAGGATTACAGTATGTCCCTGCTGTGCCTCCTTTAAAAAAGAAGAGCTGATTTCAAAAGATAAACTGAAAATATACAGATGCTTATTAAATAGACATAAAGATGTTGGTTAGTTATACTGTAAATTGTTAATAAAGAATTGTTAATTATATCACAGTGGAGACACTGGGGGGTGAGATTTCTTGGGTCAAACCCTGATTATGTCAATTTCATAAGCCATGCATGTCTTAGATTTCACTTTTCTTCCTGTCATAGAGTCATCAGAGCTGAATGAATTAGTAGACACAGCACCAGGCATTTTTATCATAATGAGTTTGGTTCACTATAAATCTATTTCTAGTGATTTTTTAAGATCTGGATTTGTTAGGAACTATGATGTGGAAGTCCTCTTGTGAAATTCATTCAAAAGCAAAACTCACTCTATATACCCTGAGAAGACTCATGTGATTTTTGCCAGGATTTGGATGCACGGGTCCAATGGGATTTGATGGTTCCCTTTCATTCTTTAACCCAAGTGGCTTTCTCTTCTCCATTTCTGATGTTTGCTGTGGGGTGTCCACCCCAGAAGATTGCTTAGACATGGGTGTAAGCCAATAGAAAGACTTTACTAGCTGGTCGGCGACTACACAGATGTTCAGGATCCCAGTGTAACACCAAACGTTTCTCAGGGTGAGCTTTTAAGCACAAAACCCATATCCTGGGCTGACATACTTCAGTTAACTAGAACAGTTATCCAAAAGTTGACTTTCCAAGAACTATGGACTTTAATGGATTAGGTCTTTGTTTTCATTTTGGCAGGTGGTGCTGTCTACATGCTAATGGCCTGAATGGTACTTCCATCATGGAGTCAATTGTGCTAAGATCTGGGGGCCTATTATAATGTTCTATCACTATTATTTATTTAGTTATTTAGTTAGTTAGTTTGAGACAGTGTCTCTCTGTGTAACTCTGGTTGCACTGGCACTCACTATGTAACCAGGTTGGCCTTGAACTCATTCAGATCCATTTGCCTCTGCCTCCCAAGTGCTGGGATTAAAGGTGTGCATCACCATTCCTGGTTCCTTTTGCTCTTTTTTAAAACAAATGTGGTTGCATAAAATGTTTAATTTCTTATAAGAAGAAAGGTATTTCTTAATGTATCTACCATACTTTTTATTTACCTGTGCTATGAATTTGGGCTTAAAATAATCAAATAGCCAAACAAACCACAAAAAGTGTAATTGTTTGATACAGAATATTTAGAAGAATTTTAGTAAATTTAACTAATAATATGGTATTTTCAAAACGATATATTTACTTTATTTTATGTGTGTAAGTGTTGACTTCCATATATGGATGTACACCACATGAGTGTAGTGTCCTTAAAGACCAGAAGATGGTGTCAGATACCCTGGAACTGGAATTACAGATGGTCATGCGCTGTTTGTAGATACTAGGAACAAAACCTAGGTCTTTTGTAAGAGCATCCAGTGCTCTTAATGGACGATCCATTACTCCAGCATGCATGTGGAGGTCAGAAGACCATTTGTAGCTTCTCCTTGGAGGAAATGAACTCAGGTCATCAGGCTTGGTAGCAGGAGTCTTTATCTGCTTAGCCATTCCATGGACCCAGATTGTGGATTTTGATTGACCTTTCACTCATGGTCTGTGATGCTGTCCACTGTTTCTTATCCTTTGATTGTTTGTATGTTATGTGCTGGTAAGGAAACTTGTGTTCTCAACAAACTCAAAAGCCTATTTTTTTTTTATCTGTTTTAGAAATTGTTTTCGGGAGGGCGAAAGCATGTGGGGCTGTGTCTAGCATGGCTTTTTTGGGTTTATTCGGCAGTCCTTCAGGATGATCTCAGCAGCCCATGGGGAGGCTAACTCCACTCTTTTATCCAGTCCTGTCCTTTAAGAAAGAGAAGCAGCTTATGTGCTCTTGGATTCAACCTGGGTGTCAGAGAAGAGGCCTCAGCAATTTATGGGACCTTGGATAGTAGATCAGTATTCTTCCCTGGCATACAAATGGACTCTGGGAGCCCATTCCACATGGAGGGATGCTCTCTTAGCCTGGACACATGGGGGAGGACCTAGGCCCTGTCCAGGATGATCTGACAGACTCTGAAAATCCCTCATGGAAAGAAGGCCTTACCCTCCCTGGGGAGCAAAAGGGAGATGGAGTGGGATGGGAGGTTAGGAGGAATGGGGGACCTGGGGGAGGAGGGGAGGGAGGGGGATGTGTAAAAAGTTAAATAATATATATATACACATATATATAAGAGAGAGAGAGAGAGAGAGAGAGAGAGAGAGAGAGAGAGAGAGAGAGAGAGAGAGAGAGAGATGCAGCTTACATTCTTTGCAATAGTTGTCTCGTATCCACCACGGCATTGCTTCAGGTCTCCAGACAAATTGCAGTTTACCAATTCTCAAGCAGCTGGCACTGGACTGTTCACCACCTAAAACAATATCAGTATCAGTAGCTTTGATTTTTCTGATTATCTTTTAAGAAGTTGACATAATCAGAAAGCGAACCACAATTTCACCCTCTACAGTAGCAGTGACTTCATTTCCAATATGCCTGCATCACTGAGCAGGCACAGTCCTTATAGATGCTTGTGACAGATCTCATGTAAGCTGGCCTGTTGTCTGGAAGCCAGTTGCTGAAGATGTGAGACTAGGGAATATGTGGATAAAAAATACATCTTCAGCGTTTAGGATTTGAGGCAGCATACTCTGAATTAGATCTTTTCTATTAATACTTCCATCTGGACCACCATGATAATGTCTGCGATTTTGTCTCTTTTGTGTCACCTCATGAAGACCCAACACATGTCTGACACGCAACCAGTGCCCTGTGCATATTCACCTAAAGTAATGAGAATGTAGTGACATAGGCATAACTCTGGAAGTTATCAAAAATAGATGCTTTATTTTATATGTGCATAAAATTCCCTCTTTCTATTTATAGCCTGCTCATGGCCCAACATTGCTAATTTTGGAGAGTGGATTTGTGGGTAGATGTCTTTACAATCCTGAGATTCCATAATTCTGTGGCTTGATATTTAACTCATGCCACTCAAAATATATTTCAATTTCTCCTTCCTTCTTTCTTCCCTTCCTTTCTCCACTTTCCTTCTTTTCCTCTTCACTTTCCTTCCTCCCCATTTCTCCCTTATCCAACAAAAATAACCAGAATTATTACAATTTGCCTATTGTGTATTAAAATAACAATAGTTTACATAGACTTGTATTGTTCACGTGTAAGGTGGCATTTAGGGATCCCGGGTCTTATGTAATACCTCAGTAGTCTGGACTCAGGCTACTTTGAGTTTTCTACAATATCATCAATGGGGGAATAATTTTCACTCTTCTGATATTTACATTGTACCTCTAGCCCTCAAAAACATATTCTAGGTGGAGGGGGTGACTAGATTACATTTGTCTTTAAAGTACATGATACACGACATTAAGCTCATGTCTAACACCTCACTGATGGGACTATATGGGTGGGTTGACTAGATAGCTCCACAGGTCACAGTGATTGTAAAGAGGCCAGAAGCATAATCCCATTGTACCCTTCCCTATTGACAAGGCATCATTGCAAGAACTCAGAACACTTAATGAAACATGCTCAGACATTACCCCTCTCACTCCTCTTCCTAACCCCCAATACATTATACAGAAATGCATTTTATGCGTCATTGGAAACTTGATTCAATGGAAATGAGCTGTATGCTTGTTTTGAATGATAGCTGAACCTTGTGTGCAAATGCCTCAACCTTTGCTTTAGATGGGTACACACTGTGCCGTCACTTGTGGAATTGGAATGTCAGCAACCTGGTCCTTGTGATTCATCATTTTCCACCATAAAATGCCTGTAATAACACATAACTTGCAGATATGCTGTTATGTCTAAGTGGCATAACATGAGAGATTAATGTAATATTGAGCATATTACAAACAATCAGGCTGGCTAATTCTTTTCTTCTTAACTCCTAAGTCCATAAGAAGAAGAGATAAATGAGTCACAGTCCTTCCAGTGAGTGTAGGACCATGGCAGTTGTACCAAGAGAAGAAGAAAGTGAATGCAGATTGGTTATAGACACTAGGGGAGAAATTCCTACTATTATTCTGCTAAGTGGATACAGTATTAAACTAATTCCTAACGGCTTGTCACTGCATGCATAGATTAGAGCATGTCTCAACCCCCACCAGAGAAGCCTCTTCTTGCAGCAGACAGGGATTAACGCAGAGATACTCAACTTGTTGCAATGCAGAGAATAAGACTGCAGAATTCTCAGCCTCAAATGAGACATCTAGACCATACCCACTCCTCCTAGGGCTCAGGGATCATTAAGGCAGAGGGGCTGGAAAGAGCGTAGGAGACAGTGTCCTCTGGGTACAGCAGGACTATTGCATGTGCTAATTCGTGGTGGCTTGTGACAATATACACAACACATGTATACGATTACGTCAGGCAAAAATCTTAGCATTAAGGGGACAGGTAGGTACAAAGACCCACCCCCACATGAGGAGCTATTGGCAACTGATAGTTGCTGGGAGAGGAAGATGAGTGTTCCTGAATGATGTGACCTCTGGAAAGTTGACTACTCTCCAGGGGAAGCCCCCACACCCACAAACATTTGAGTAACACAATTTTTACTTGGTGAATTAAAAATAAAGAGAACAGGATGTTGGGTGTGTAGAGAGCTGGAAGTGGATCTGGGAGAAGGTGGAAAAAGACAGTGAATATGAACCAAATACACTGTATGAAATTCTCAGAGTTAATAAAAATACTACTTTAAGAAAATAAGTTTTCATGACATTTGCAATTCTTATCTGGTTATATGGTCTCCAGTAAGTCATTTCTCTTGATTCTGAACTTCTGAAAAAAACTAAAGGGCCAAAAGTTATACAGCATATGTCAGGTTTCATTAGGGTCAAATGATAAAATGTATTTGATGCACTTGGAAAATCCTAGCACACTGCTTTAATATGAGATGAGTTGTAGGTATAGTTAGTGGTAACACATCCCCAGATTTGCACTCCCCAAATTATGCTGACATCTTCACAACCCAAAGAATAACTCTTAATCGGGAGGGGCAGGAGACACAGAATTCTGGCCTCATAGCACATTCTTGCCAGGAGCTAAGAGTTCACTGCCAGGTAGGTTTATCCAAAAGTAATGACCATAAAGCACACTTTATGGTTATTCTAGTAATGGAGTACTTCTGTGCATGATGAACGTGTGCTGAGAACCACAGATGGTTTAATTTAGTCTGCTCTCAGACAACGTAGTGGAATACTGGAAGTCTGACCTGGCAGCTGGGCTGGAGGTGCGGGTGTGCTCTGAATGTCCTGGTGAGATCAATGTCTAACATGAGGCCATGGAAGAACTTTATGGATATGCAAGCTGTGACTTAGAACAGTTGGAAAAATGATTAAGACGAGACAAAAAAGCAGGAAGATGACTAACTGGCTATTTTAACATTTTGTTTCAGACTAGAGTAGGGCATTTGGTCATTGGAAGACTCCATGATGAGTCTATGTCTAGGAATGCTAAAGTACATTATTTAGCAGTGTGTTCAGGAGGAAACTGTCCATGTGCTACTTTTGGACAGTCTTCAGGTATGCATAGGAGGCACCAAAGCAGATGGCAGTCAAAACTCTCAACTTCCTGGGGAAAGGCCTTTGCCACAGTATCTCCACTTGTGACTTATCTGTTTTCTTTTGTTTGTTTTTTCTTGGCTGCATCAAGCTCATCTCTGGTTTGGGCATATTTTGTTTTCTCGGGTTCTATCCTCCATATTGCACATGTAGGTTTACTATGTGTGTGTTGAGGCCAAGAGCTTAGGTTATTCCTGAAAAGATAGTCCCAGAGTTTCAGGAGAAGATTGGGAATGGTACCACATAACCCATGACAACCCTTAGGCAGTTTGGAGGCAGAAAGAGTGTAGCAACTGCCTTTACCATAATTTTTGTACAGCGGCAGGCCTAGCATTGGCCAGTCTGAATAACTTCGGTGTTCAAGGCCTCAGGGTTGCCTTTAGGGGATACCTGCCTGTCTGTGAGGTGATTGCCATGAATAACTGGTAGCCTGGAGTGGAAAGGCCCAGTGTATGAGGTGATTGGTGTGTGGAGCCTCAGCAGGTTGGTTTTGTATGAAGGAATAGGCAGACTACTCATTATCACTATGGTGCTTTGAAAAACATTTTTAGGTAGAACTGTATCTCTCTGGGTCCTCTATGTGCCCCGCCCTGGTAACTTCCCTCAAATGCTCTCATGTGTCCTATTGTCCTCCCCCACCTTCCTCAGAACACTCTGTAGCTTTTATGGGTTTTCCTTCTAGGTTTTTAGCTTTTACCCATTTATACCCATTAATATATACATATACATATACATATATACACATTCCAAGCTGGGATCCCTGTATGAAAAAGAACATGTGGTGTTTGTCTTTCTGGGTCTGGGCTACCTCTCTTACTATAATAATTTCCAGCTTCATCCATTTCCTTGCACATTTTGTAGCTTGCCATTTCTTCAGAGTGGAATAAAATTCTACTGTGCATACAAGTACCGCATCTTTGCTATCTACGCTTCTGTTAACGGGCATCCTAGTTGGTTCCATTTCTTTGCCGTTTTGACTAGAACAGTGATAAACATGTATATACAGTGTCTCTGGGAAGGACATGGTGTTTCGTACACACCCAAGAGTGGTATGGCTGAATCGTAAGGCAGTTCCATTTTTAATTTCTTGAGACAACCCTGAAGTGATTTCCACAATCACTGCGGTTTCACCAGCCTTCTCCCCACAGTCTTCTGGCATTTCTTGTCTGATTTCTTAATGATAGCCATTCTGAGTGGGGTGAAGGTGTGTCTTGGGGTAATTGTGATATCCATTTCCCCAATGACTGAGAATGTCAGATATTTAAAAAGATACTTATTGGGGCCGGGCGTTGGTGGTGCATTTCTTTAATCCCAGCACTCAGGAGGCAGAGGCAGGCAGATCTCTGTGAGTGTGAGGCCAGCCTGGTCTACAGAGCAAGTTCCAGGACAGCCTCCAAAACAATACAGAGAAATCCTGTCTCGAAAAACCAAAAAAAATGCTTACTGGTCATTTGCTTCTACTTTTCAGAAATATCTATTTGTACATCAGCTCATTCTTAGTGGATATGTATTGTTTAAATCTGGTTTTGTCATGAAATATCTTGTTTTCTCCGTCTATATTGATTGAAAGCTTTGCTGGGTATAGCAGTCTTGGCTGGCATCCGTGGACTCTTGATGTTGGTAGAATGTCTATCCAGGACCTTCTGGCTTTCATAGTTTCCATGGAGAAGTCAGGTGTAATTCTGATAGGTTTGCCTTTATATGTAACTTGGCTTTTTTTCTCTAGCTGCTCTTAATATTCTAGGGGATTTTTGGGGGGTCCACTCTCCTTGGAGTTCTGTAAGTTTCTTGCACCTTTATTGACATGTCTTTCTTTAGGTTGGAAAAGTTTTCTTCTATGATTTTGTTGAATATGTTTTCTGGCCCTTTGAGTTGGGTTTCTTCACCTTCTTTTATACCTATTATTCTTAAGTTTGGTCTTTTCATGGTATCCCATACTTCTTGGATATTTTGTGTTAGGGATTTGTTGGACTTAAAATTTTCATTGGTCGATGAATCTAGTTCTCCTAGTGTATCTTCAACACCTGAGATTCTGTCTTCCATCTCTTGTATTCTGTTGGTTACACTTGCAGCCAGTCTAGTCCTAGTTCTGTGGGTGAAGCAGGAAACTAGGGTACCTTGGCTCCTGCTGCCTCTGCAGGAATAGAAGCCTCAGTGGCAGAGCCCAGTCCCAGGCAGGCGGTCTGGAAATGCACCCTGGTTTACTTGAACCCGTGAGTGGGGCAGTAGACTAGGGAGCATTGTCTCCTGCCTCTGGGATGGTAGACTCAGCAGTAGACCCCCAAGCACAGGCAGCTGGTCTAGTCCTAGTTCCTTGGGTGGAGCAGGAAAATAGGGTACCTTAGCTCCTGCCACCTCTGCCGGGTTGGAAGCCTCAGTGGCAGAGCCCAGGCCCAGCCAGCTCATTCTTTGATTGGGGAGTTGTGGTGTGTGTGTGTGTGTGTGTGTGTGTGTGTGTGTGTGTGTGTGTGTGTGTGTGCACGCGTGCACACATGTGCACACGAGGGCATAATCTTTTAGTTCTTTACAATTCTGCATATAGCCACCTCTGAGTCTGAGGTGTAGTTGGCAACATTTTTCTCCTGTTCTTTTGGTTCTCTCCTGTGTTTGTAATTTCTTTTTACTGTGTAGAAACTTAAATTTCATGTACTACCATTTGACCATTTGTCAATTCTTCAGCTAGTTCCTGTGTAACCAGAACACTGTTTAGAAACTTCCTGCATAAGCTTTTATCTTGAAGGATGTTGTCAATGTTTTCCTCTAGAAGTTTCACAAATTGATTTGTAAGTAGGCTTCAGTTATCAATTTTGATGTTACACATTTTCATCAAAACCTGTTGGTTCTACAGTTTTCAGTTTTCTATTTGTAAAGGTGGGTTCAGGTAATGTAGTCTCTATGTCCTGCCAGTGTTAGTATGCTATGTTGCTAACATAAGAAAGGCATATAGTACCATAGTTACATGGAGTCCCTCTATTTTTTACTTAATATGCTAACTAGAGAGTCTCTTTTGGCTTTTAGCTAAAAATGCCCTTCCCTTCAGAAGAAATACAGTGCTAGGGAATATGTTACATGTAGCAAAACACATGTTTGTGGTTTGTAGGAGACAATCCACTAAGGTTATTGTCTTTTCCTTCTCCCCATGTTGAACACAAAAGCACAGCATCTTGGTCAGTGCTGAGGAGCTCCGAGCTCAGAGTTCCACGTGAAATCAGGGAGGCTGATGGCTGTAAACACTCTAGACTTCTGCCTGAGAATGCTGAGTGTTCCGGGAAATGCACATCCCACTGGAAAACCCAGGATGAGTTTTGGTGTTTCTGCAACATGCTGTCCCACAGTTGGACCTCATGTTAGCAACATGTCCTCTGCATTTAGGGTGGGACTTTGGTAGGACTTTGCCTGGAACCTGAAAGTTCTGGGTGCTTTGAAATCTAACCCTCAGCCAGCTGCTTGCTATCATTTTTAATGACTGATTTTATTTTATGCCTGTATTCACGTGTGCTCCACATGCATGCAGTATCCAAAGTGGTCAGTAGATGGCGTCCAAATCCCCGGATGCTGGAGTTACAGATGGTTGTGAACCACCAAGTGCTATGGGAACCCAATCCACATCCTCTGCAAGAGCAGCCAGTGCTCTTAACGGCTGAGACATCTCTCTAGTACCCTCTCCACCCTGGTCTTAAACCTCTTTTGCCCGGGATGAAGTAGGTAAAACTGTAAAACTGTGTTAGTCGAAAACGCTTGAGACACTTGCCTTAAAAAAAAAACCCTCAGTACATTTATGTCTTGGATGGCAACAAGGTGGCTGTTTCTCCTGCCGCGGTGCAACCTTCGCATTAATATTACAGCTGTTGTGGTTGAGCTGGGGAAAGGAAGGAAGTGGACCACAGGAATGGGGAAGACGGAAGGTTTGGGGGAACACGCATTTGACACTATTTATTGATGAAATAACTTCTTGTACATTGTCAAGGGAGAATCTTTGCATGTGGGTGTTCAGAAAAGATAACCATTTCTTCACAGGTCATTTCTCCACTGCCCTTCCACAACCTTAGGGTAAGAACAGTGTGTCTGGGGTTAGGTGAGCTTTCCTGGGACATCCACTTTTACTTGCAGATGATTATTATAGTAAAATAAACATGAGTCATATGGCTCATTTGTGCTAAAACTGAAAAGAGCCCTTTGATAATAAACATGAAAATTCCTACATATGACGAGCAGTTTCAGCTCTCAGCACCCATCTCCTGAGGCTAGCCATTATTTTTCCCCTCTGTAGACAGAAAATGTTAAGGGCCATTTATCTACTACCCTTTGGAGATTAGGAAATTATGCCACAAAGATGTAGAGTTGCCATGGAAACCCAGATTTATAAATGCCAATGCCATCCATCCATCCAAATGGGTTCTGTCTTCACGGTCCCAAGGTGATGAGGATAGCTCCAGTCTTATGGCTCATTTGTGCTGAATCTGAAAGGCAGGCATCTATTTTCCACAGATAATGAGAAGAATTTAACATGTCTCGTTAGGCCTAGGTCATGTGCTTATTACAAAACTGACTTGAGAGTGCGGCTTATACTCAAATGCTTTCTGTACTGGAGTCTATTCAAGCACAGGGCCAGAAAAGCAGGAACACAATGATTGCTCTCTTGGAAGAACAATAGGCAATAACCATGGGAGACAGTGTGACTTGTCATAGCAATGTTATTACCATTTTTTTTAATTTTAAACCTTGATTTTTGAGACAGGGCATTAAGTAGTTCAGGCTTGTCTCAAACTTGCCTGTAGAGGATAACCTTTGACTTCTGGCCCTCTAACCCCCCCCACCGGAGTGTCAAGATTACACCTGTATGCCACCAAGCTTAATTTGAATACTACTAGTTTTATGAGTTGAAAATCACAGCACCATGTCAAAGCGGGAGGTTGGTAGTCTTTGAGCCTGCAGAATGGGCTTCACATTGGAGTTTACTTAGGTTTTAGAGAAAAGAAGCATACTGTCAGACCTTCTCTTCTGCCGGAAGCTTCTCACACACATTCTTGTGACCTCTCCCTATAATCCAGAGAGATCCCTGTGGTCCCTGGGGAGGTCGCAGTGAACTGTGACAATTCTAAGTGCCGCTGTTATCCTCCTGAAAGGAACTGGAGGTTTTCTGTGCCTCACATGATTTCCTAACTTGCCCCAGTTTCTACGATGTTTTATGGATCATGGTTGAATTCCATTTGGAGTATATAAAACCTTTAACGCAACTAACAAGTGGGCCCCTGGGAGAGGCATGAACTTTGCTCTAGCACACAGCTCATCTCCCTCTGCTGACTTCCAGCAACTCCTACAAGTGTTCCCACAGTCTGCACACTTGACTTGCCCTCCCCCCTACACCTCATAGCCTCTAGATAATGTTGGAGCTATTCCCAGGAGGGTGTAGTCTCTCCACCAGCAGGATCCTTCTTTGCTCCATATTCATCTTGATGGGGAGCCTCTCCCCGATGTGCGTTGCACTCTGTTCTCTCCTTGACAACTTGCCATTGCCCTCTTTCTGTTCTACCCAGGGTACACGCTACTGTCCTAGAGGGAGGTTGGTGTTCCCATCTCTGCTCTGTAATCCTGATTTCTGGCTGATGCCGGTCGCGGTGTACGGTATTCTGGGAGGTTCTTCACCACTGGTAAGAACGGTGCTTGCCTCTTGGGGTACCTCACATTGCCTGCTGCACCAAAACTGCAGGACACAGCTCTGATATGAAGTCCACCAGGCCTGGAAGTCCATCCCGAGCTGCTTCCAACTGCCTATGTGGGCAGACACTTAACCGCTCTCAGAAGCTGAGCCTCATGTTTCAGAAGAAAGGCTCTGGCCAGAGTTGAAGCTTTTTATTCCCCGCCACCATACTACTTGGTTCCCATCCTTGTGTGGACTTGGCAGTTTGGTAACTCACACGTCTCTCCTTTGCAAAACGTGGCTGACCATATTTCCCTGTACCCTGATGGCCAGTGATGCCTTGGTCGTATTTTTAGGATGGTGAAAGTGGTTTATTTTACCCAGATCTAGCTGTGTCTGGGAGTTACGTCAGTCCAAGCCCATGCTTTTGCTGCAGCTGCTGGATCATGTGTCTTTTCTCAAGGGACCATGGATGACTTAGCTGCTGGTGAACTTTCTTCCTGTCTTACATTCAGGCCATATGCAGAATGTAGTATTGTATCTAAATTAAAAAGGAAATATTCTGAAGGAATTTCCCAGTATAGATAAAGGAGCTAAAGATAGCAGAAGAAATTGAATCCAGCCATTTTAGTTTTCTGATAAATGAACTTAGCAAGCACAGGACATCCGCAGCTACTTTAAAAACGACAGGGCAAACATTCAATTTTGTTTTGGCAGTGAACACAGTTGCTTGTTCACAGAAGATGTGTTTTCTTCTGAAGATAGTATAATATTTTATATTCTAATCTTAGAAGAAGGAAAGGACATAGTTCGTTTACAGTCACAACTCTAAACAATGGTACTTTAAGGGAAATGAAGATAACTAACCACAAACTTGAATACTGAAGTCCTTTCTGGTAACACAAAGCCAATTTTGTGGATTAGCTGAAAGATAAGTAACCAGACAGTTTGTGTTTATAGACTCTGACCTTAAACATAGAACTGATGTCTGCAGCGACAGCAGAAGACTATGATGGAGGGACTCTCACTCTTACCTTTGAAGGCTGAAGAAGCTGATGGAGGGTTGCTTAATTCTGTAATGTACAGCTTTAAAAATAGCAAAAAGCAGCTTAAAATATCTCAGGAGCTTCAAAAATGGCTCAGTGGTTAAGAATGATGTGTGCTCTTGCAGAGGGTCTGGGTTCTATTCCCAGCATCCACAACCACTTGTAACTTCAGCTCCAAGGGCACTGGCTGCAAGGCTTCAAGAGCACTTCTTAGCTATACACGTGCATGGACACACACACACACACACACACACACACACACACACACACACACACACACTGAAAAAGAAAATAAAATCTCTTTAAGAAAGAGAAAAACAGGACATAAGTAGAGTTTGTAGAGAAGACTTTGTTGCACTTTCAAGTTAAAACTGTGTTTTCTTTTTACACACAAATGCTCCAGGTCCAACTTTGGTTATGTACTTATAAGGAAAACATAAGTCAGACCCTGAGAAATGTGCTTTGAACTCCAACGCTGAGCAATAATTATGCCCACCTAGTAACATTTGACTGGATTTCCAGAACATTCGGGGGAAGAAATAACTCATGTTCCTGGGCGTCTCAAGTTCTAATTGTTATTCCGTAAGAAAATATTCCCCTCCAGTAGAGGCATTTTATCTTAAAAAAGAAAAAAAAAAACCAAAAAGAGAAGCAGCAGCAGGCAGGGTCACATCTGCGGTGGGCGATGGAGAGTCAGCCTGTGAATATGCTCCAGCTGTGAGCTCTGCCAGCAGTGGCTTGGGTGGAGAGGGAGGAGGACTGAGGCTTGCGGAAGCTGTGGGAAGAGAAGTGCAGAGAGAGGCAAGAAAGACTTCCACAAAATTGGAGAGGGCAATGGCATGGATTGGAAAGCGCAGGGAGACATGTCTCTGTGCGCGATTTCTTCCAACACGCCTGCCTTCCTGTGGCCACAGGATCTTGGAGGCATGCCCCTCATTTTAAGAAAAAGCCTGATTCAAGAGAATCTCTAGATGAGCCTCGATATCCCCAGCCACGGCTCTTCATGTCCTGTTCTGTCCTGTCCTGTCCTGTCCTGTCCTGTCCTGTCCTGTCCCTGTGTGTAGGTGTGGCAGAGGGCAAGCCAGAATCCAGCCAAGTGGCATAGGTGCAGGCAGGTGTGCGGCTGGCACTACTTCCCTCAAGACTGGGTCAGCACACTGTTAACTCAAGCTGACACAGGAAGATGTACAGTTTGACAGAAAGTGAAAGGTTTTGTCCACATTGTTACACCTTGGAAAAGTGTGATTTTTTTTTATCTTGTAGAACAAACACCCTTGTGGTGAATTTTCTTCTTTCATTTCTCTTGCTTTTCTAGGTTAGCTTCCAGTGCACACAGGGACTCCTTGACCCACACTTTAATCATTTATTAGAACTGGTCTTCTGGATGTGACAATTCACATCCAAGTACTGCAAGCAATTAGTGATCGTGGATTGCACCAGCAAGCAAACGAGCAAACCGAGCCCTATCCCACTTACTTCACCTGCCTGTTAGTCAGGCCTACAATAGAAACGAGCTCGTCAAGGGTTAGGTTATTTTCAGCTGTTGATAACTGCATCGTAAATCTGACCAGAGACCCAGAAAGTCTGAGATATTGGCACATTATAAACATAAGAAAATTTTAGCAAAATGCATTTAACAGTCTCAACATTGAATAACCAGGGGAGAAATCCCTCTCTCATTGAGGGCTCTCACCTTCCTCCCCTAGTTTCGACAGTCATCAACTGAACACAGAAGCTACGATCTACCTCAGCTCTCCCCGTGACCTTTGCTCAAGTCTCTGCTGATAGCCAGGTGACTCTAAGGGTCGGGTTTATCTCTGACTTGTTTCTTACCAAGAACTGTGTACTGGGTCTCTATTTATCTCATCTGTATTTGTCTCTTGGTATCATCAGTTTTGACGGATGTGGCTAGGTTAGGGATGATATGTCTTTGCGGTTGGTGATGGAGGTATGGCTGTGAGCTCTCAGCTCAGGTCATATCTCCTTTGTGTATCAAAGTACACAGGTCATTGGTGCACTTAATACACAAATGGGAGGGAAGGGAAATGGAAGGGAGGAAGAGAGGAAGAGAGAGGAAGATTGATTTTTATACCAAGAGTCAATAATTTTGTATGTGGCCCACCCTTTAAACATTACTAAATAAATGTTTTAGATACAGACTGGTGAATTCTTCAGTAACTTTACAAGAATGGAGCCATGAGGGATGATCTATAGCCCAGTTTGGCTTCTGTTGCTGTGATAAAACACTAACCAAAAACAATTTGGGAGAAGAAAGGGTTTATTTCATCTTAGAGGTTACAGCCCATGGTCATAGATTTAAGCTGCAGTTGTCAACGTGACACGCCTGGAAAGAGGGTGCCTCAAACAAGAAATTGTTTCCATCAGATTGACTTAAAGACTGCGAGGCATCTTATTAATTGCCAGTTGATGTGGGAGGATCAGACCACTGTGGGCAATGCTACTCTTGAGCAGGTGACCTGGGTCGTATAAGAAAGCAAACCAAGGAAGCCAATAACCAGTGTTCGTGTAGGCCACTGCATTAGTTCCTCCCTGACTTTCCTCACCAATGGACTGTGGTGATATCAGAGAGGAAGCCAAATGAACTCTTTCCTTCCTCATGTTACCTTGGGTCACAATGTTTACCATAGCAGTGGAAAGCAAACCAGAATATCTATCAAGGGAGGATGTCAAGGCAGGGACTCAAGGCGGGAGCTTGAAGTAGGAACCGTGGAGGAATGCTGCTTACATGCTTGTTTCCAAGATCAGCTGGCCATGGAAGTGTCAACACCTCTCCTTTCTACTCCAAACCAAGAGGCCAGGCAATGCTGGTTAATGTTTTATGACCATGCCTATACAGCCAATCACAGTTGGGTCAAGGTCTGCTTCCTAGAAGTCAAGGTTACTGGTATGTGTCACTCTTGAATCTCCATCCACCATGGTTACATGAAGGCAACCCAATGTGAAAATAACATCGTACAGGGATGCCTGTTCTAACTTATCTGACAGGGTCATTTGTTTGCAAGGTTAGGCTTCTAACTGTCATCAGGCATCTGCTACATATGACACATTCTTCAACTTTATCTCACTTCATGTTGTCACACTGAGGCTAAGTTGTTGCTTTCCCACGTGTCCCTGCATTCTCTTATTTCAAGGCAAGGGTTACACCGTCACACTGGCCCTCCTGTTTCATTTATTGAAATCAGCCCCTGGAGTCTTAGGATGTAATCTTAAATGGAAGTGGGATTACCTCAGAAGTAATATATTAAGGTAGAGTTAGTTATACTTGAGAAGGGTTATCCATTTATATGCTATGACTGGATAAGTTCAAGAAATATGGAGACAGGCTCACAGTAAGAATTTTGTGGAATGGTTGGAGCTGTGTGGCCAGAAATCAAAGGCTTCTAGAAGGACAGGCGAAACATAGAAATCCTTCCCTGGTACCTTCAGATGACCATGGTCCTACAGACCATTTTATACCTGTGGCCTCTCATAATCATTAGGTAATAATTTATAGTTTTAAGGTTTTCAGAACTCTGCTATGGTATTCCTGGTTAAATAATACTACCTTTCCATTCTCCAAAGTTCAATGACTGTCACAGATTTCCTGTTTTCTAAGAAAACATTGCTCAAATGTTGTGATTTAATACCACCTTAAAATAAGCCCAGTATTAGAAACAAGCTCTAGGATCACATTTTTCTTTCTGCAGAACAGGACAAACTACTTGTTAGTAATTCTCTAGTCATGTTCTTTGTTACCCACAGCAACAAAAACTTTGTGTGTCCCACCGTTTGGTGCATTCTGTTTTGTTTTCCACCAGAGGGGTTTTTGCCATTGTTTTGCTTTGAGAGTTTCTGTGTGCATGTTTTATCTGCTGTGTGCTATGTGCTTACACTTATTTTTCCCATTGCTGTCTCAAAGCCACTAAACTATACAATGTAAAACACTTAG
Organism: Mesocricetus auratus; assembly: GCF_017639785.1. Lineage (NCBI taxonomy): Eukaryota > Metazoa > Chordata > Mammalia > Rodentia > Cricetidae > Mesocricetus > Mesocricetus auratus. The sequence goes on from NW_024429195.1 coordinate 10,861,822, forward strand.
CCATTTATGTGTCAGCACTACAGACTTTTTTTCTGTGAAGAAGGGGCCGTTCAGACAAAGTGTGTACTGAACTTAGCCTGCTTTATAGCTAAAACACCGACTTCAAGGTCTAGCATTTTCTTCAGCTGCACGTCTTTGTTTGTGTTTCTGTGCTCTCTTCACAGTGGGATTGACTTCCCTCTTTTCATGGAGATACTGCTTAAGGTTGACAGGCTTGGGAGGGTATGTGTGAGGAAAGGCATTATGTTCCCAGGCAAGGTCTGTGCTACTTGGGCTTAAAATTGTAAGTTTTGGGTCCTCTTGGTCCTTTATCTTGGTCCTTTATCTTCTTTGATTGTTGTTGCTTTGCTATATGGACAAATTCCAAACTTCCAACCACATATAGTTCAGATGTTCAGGGCCTGGTAATATTTGGAGGACACACACACAAATACACAAAATCAGAAAAGCAGGTTCCAAAAAAAAAACCTCATAAAACCCTATTCCTATTTTAGTCTTGATAGACATCAGAAAATAAAAAATAATTCACAATTACTAAATTATAGCCATTAAATATTCAAAATTTTCACTAGTTGTAAATTATTTTAGAGTTCACTATGTTTTTCTCAATACCAATTAATATTTGCATTTTACTTTTTGAAACTCTACTTCCTTCCATATTAGAACAGCCCTGCCTAGTTGTTTTTTTCTGACATTGACTTCTTGATGAGCTTGTATGATTTTTTTTTTTCAGAATTCTTCGAAATCTTGGTTTATGTGCTTGCTGCCTTTGAATCAAAGTTCATTTGGGGGCAAGATTTCCAGCCGATCTTATGCAACTTTTATTTGTGTCACATGACAACCAGATGTCCAGCTATCATTTAGTCAAGCTGTTAAATCCTGTACCTTTTAAAAATCTATTCGACTTTTAGAATTCATCAATAATTGATGAGGCATCACACTATGTCTACGTCAAGTGTCTGCTGAAGTGTTAGTCTAATCAATCTTAATCAATAGAAACCAGGAGTCAGTAAGATATAGGGGTGGAAACCTGAAAGATCAGGGAACCGGGAGAAACCACCAGTTGCTTCCTTCCTCTCTTGTTCCTCACTCTGAAAGGACTGAGATCCTGTCTACACCCCACCTTATCACTTCCTGTCTCCACCTCCTGAGTGCTGGGATTACAGGTGTGAGCCTGGACTGCCAGCCAGGTTTTTGAGGTTAACTAGTGGCGAACTTTGCCCTGTGATCTCCAGGCAAGCTTTATTTGTCAGATCATGTCAGGGCCCATAAAGATGGCTCAACTCCATCTTGACTAAAGGCCAGAGAGTTCAAAACCATCCTTAGTAAGTCACAAGACCTAAAGGTCAAAGTCTTGGCTACAGTAGGATATTTGATCTTGGTCTTTGGTGTCTTATCTAAATAACAACACACTTGGTCTGAGGTGTGGTTACTCTTGACCTGTAAGGCCAGATATTGAGAAATTAAATACAAGATGTGGTTACCAATTCCTTAGAGAGTTGAGGAAGAAAAGTCTGTTCCCGATCTATGATAGCATGTTCCTTCTTTTTGGTTAAGGTATTTAAAAATGTTGAAGAATAAACTTGGTGAGTTCAGTATTGGCTGAATTGCCCTCCTGATTTTATTCTGTGACTCCATCTTTTCCTTTAACGTCTTTTAGCTAGCCTTTTCTTTACCCACACTCTCCCTTTCAGATACAAACTGTGGGCAAGTCAGCTGGCTCTGAAAAGACAGCTTCCCACAAGAACACAACAAAATATCGTGCAACAGTCTGCTTCCAATGGCATCTACTCAATGACTTTATGCCTTCCGTGAACCAGGTAAGACATTGGGGGTTGTATAATTCCACTCAAGAATCCTACCTTTTTCCTGTATTTACTAACTGTTATGTTTGCCTACTGCACAGCCCTCTTCTTTATGGGAAGGAAGACTTATGGGTCCTGGAGAAATTGGGCATTTCTTGTTCTGTGTGTGTAGGAGTGAACCCCACAAAGCTATCCGCCCAACAGGGCGTGGTCAAGGTAGAGATAAAAGGAAGTGAAAGGAAAAGGGGCTTCCCTTTTTTCTGCTGGAAGCCAGCCATGCTTCTGCCTCCTGGTCGGTGCGACTCTCTCTCTCTCTCTCTCTGATAAATAAATATATTGTTTTCCCTATATAGCCTCAATATGTGTGAACAGCACTGTTGTAGTTTCTTAGTAGTTAGTAAGGATTACACTGGATCTGTAGATTTCTTTGTGTAGTATAGACACTAGAATATCACTTGTTCCAGTTTAAGAAAGTGGGTTTTTCCTCCATTTTTGTGTGTCTTACATTAATCCCAACATCGAGAATAAGACCACTACCACAATTTGAGCCAAATTTGAAGCCAGCTTGATTTTTTATTGGGGTACACCCAAGAGCTGGCCAGCAACTGCCTCCTAAGTCAGGTTAAAGAGAGCAGCTTCAAATCTATCTCTTGGACCCCCTTTAGGGAGTAAAATCATGAATAGTTTTGCAGAAGGGAAACAATGTGGCAATAAGAAAATAAAAAATGTCTTTTAAAAAAATCGCATAGTAACCATGTGATTAGGGAGGGGTCAGGGAGGATAAGGATATTCTCAAAAACAAATCAAGGTCATGGGTTGGGGAAGGTCAGGTTCCAGGAAACAGAGCAACTCAAGTAATAAGTAAGTAGAACCTTATTTTTAAAAATACAGTATAATGGCTCTTACCTTGAAAATGGAGTCAGGCAGGTTCCTCATTTATTCACTTCCTTTCATAAATATTTATATAGCTTGCATCGTTAGAAGTCATTTGTCCCCAATTAAATTTATCAATGCTTCATTTGTTGTAGCTACTGTAAATGAAATGGCTTTCTTGATTTCCACTTCAGAAAACTTGCTATTGCTGTGTAGTAACAATGCTACTGATTTTTATACAGTGAGTTGTTATCTACAACTACAGTGAATATATTTATTTTAATAGTTGTTTTTAGTGTAGTTTCCTCCCTGTGTTGTACCCAGACTCACCAAGAGACTAGATCAGATACAAAAGCAAAGAGCCTTTTTAATTTAAGAGTCAACTGGGGTCCTCTGTCTGTCTAACAGTGGGAGGAGTGAGTAGGAGGGACCCGAGCAGCAATGGGGCAGGGTGTATGTTGGGGTAGAGCAAGGGAAGTGTCTGGGGTTCTGCTAGTTGCATAGCAACAATGTCAGGATTGGTGCACCTCCAGATTGGAGCCATCCCAGGGCAGTTGCTATGCCCTGCCCTCTGCTATTGTCAGTAAAACATATCCAGAGCCCGCCAGCTAACTTCTGATATTGTTTCCTTGCCACATGGAGGGGATCTGGCAGTTGCTTCCTAGTAGTTAGGGCAAGGTGGGGTAAGGTTTGGGACTCAGCACATGCTGCTGAGTCAGGGGCCTATGTCTTGCTGGGTCTTTTCTTCAGTCTGTCATGGCTGCCTAAGCAGGGGGCTGGGTGAGTATCTGGGCCTTTCGCTTGTGTTTACTCATTTGACCTTGGATATCCTTATTTGACTTTGGATATCTCTCTTCGCCTGATTTTTCTGGTTAGGATTTAATGTGTTGGATAAAGGATAAAGGTGCTAAAAATGGGCAGAGTCTTGCTCCAGATCTAAGAAAAAGTTAACATTAGCTTTGGGCTTTCCATGTGTGGATTTTATTGTATTGAGGAAATTTTCTCTTATCTCTATATAGTTTAACTTAAAAACTATGAATATTTAAAATTTTTGGCTGCCATTTGCTTTGGCCCTTCATCCTGTTAATGGAGTTCGTTACGTTTATTGGTTAATTTTCGCATACAGTTCACGAATCCCTCTTGACCGTGGCGTAACTAGGAGTTAGGCTCACTAGCTTTATGTATTTGTTTCTTTCCCAATGCCACACACGTATACAATGCCCCCTGATCACAGCCACGCCTCCACTTTCTCTCGTCTTCTCTCCCCACTGCCCGCCTCCTTACTACCAAGTCCCCCACCCACTCTCTTGTCTTTCTGTTTTGCTTCTGTGACCCACCATGTTTAGTGTGGTGGTACAAAATCTGTACCCCAAGGAGCCAAGTCCAGCCATGCGGCCTGGAGAAACCAATTACAATAGCCAAATTAACAGTAAGAAGCAGGAAAAGGAAATGTATTCAGTGCGGCCACTTTGGGAAGAGGGACAATGCTATGCAGTGATCCTCTCGAGTGCATCTTTGAGGTCCTGAAGCGAGATTACAGTTTAGATAGAGGGTTGTGGGGTACACACAGTTCAGGAGAAGGTGTGGTCTGCCCACCATTGACTGACCCCCCCCCCCCCATTGTAGGAGGAAAACAGAACTCCACCATTAGCCATGGGACTTATTAGAGGCGCATACAGATGAGGTAATAAAAGGGCAGTTTACCACACCACTAACCACACCCACTTTAGGCATGACTAAAGGCGTATACGGACGGACATAAAGACGTACACTGACGTAGGTGGTGAACTACGTCACTAGCCAGGCCCACTTTTGGCATGGCTAGGGGGGCGTTACGGAGGAAGGTATAAAAGACTGAACAACGGAAATCTAGCTCTCTTTTCCAGCTTTCCGGTTTCCAGTTCAGCGGCGGAAAACTACACGGCTCATCTGCGTAACTTGTCTGTCTCTTGTGAGTAATTTCTACAATAAATACTTATTTTTACTTTCAGTAAGTGTGCCGTTTATCGTTGCTGCAGCACCCCATTATTTGAGCCATGGTCTCATCCTGTCTGCTGACTTGGAAACCTCTTTTCTAGAACATTTCTTGCGGGAAATTACTACTTCTTTGGAGTCCATTGTTTCTATAGTCTGATATTCAGATTGAGAGACACAAGGCCTGTTAGAAGGGCCATTCCGGGGTCCACTAGTATTTTGTTAAGGATTTTTTTGTATCTGTAGTCTTCTCCTCTTCCCCCTTCTCTCCTTCCTTGACTCCCTCATTCCTCTCTCTTTCCTGATGCTGTTTAGCTTTGGTGTCTGGATGGCATTGGCCTTCTCATGTGTGTTTGAAAAGATTCAGTCTTCTTTCATTATTCTGGAAAGTTTAAGACATACTGGTGTTTGTGTGGCTCAGGAAGGAAGTTCTCTGGCCCTGGGCTTTGTTTAATGGGAAACTTCATCATCAGTTCAGTCTCAGTCTGTGTTTGTTACTGGTTTGCTCAGATTTTCTGTTGCTTCTTTCTTCAGCTTCAGCAAGGTACAGGTGTCTGGGATTTGATGACTATCTCCAGGGTGAATCATGTTTGATAATGGTTTATAGTCCTTTGTATTTGTCTCTTGTTTACTTTAAAGGGACTTTATTGTGTTGATTTGGGGAGGGTATCTATTTTTTAGTCTCTGCTTTGTTTATTTCTTCTATTATAAAAATTGTGGTTTTTGCCCCTCCCGTTTTCTAGTTTTACGGCATGGAGGCAGGTGTTTCAGTGCACTTCGCTTTTTTGAGCAAGCACTGATTGCCAACAGCTTCCTCTTGGTGATGCATCCACTGTGTATGTGTTGACGGGTTTATTCCAAGAAATATTTTAGTGGCTTTCTCAATGTCTTCCTTGACTCCAGCTGTGCATTTTCCGTGTCTCTGTGTAGATTTCAGAGCTGTTTTTTCTTATTGATTTCTAGCTTTCTTGCATTGTGGTTGGAAAAGATACTTGATTTGATTGTAGTTTTTGGAAAAATTGTCGAGGCTTGTTTTGTGGTCTGTCATATGATCTACCCTGGGGAATTTTCCTTGTGCTGATGGATAATGTTCTTAGATGTTGTCTGGCTAGATGTTTCACTGATGATGTATTCATCACTGAGAGTGTGAAAGTTATTCTGTTACTATCTATTAATCTCTGGATTGCACATCTGGGTTCTTGAAGATTTAAGACATTTCCTAGGTAATATAACTAGGTAATTATGACTAGGTAAGGTCTTTCCACATCAACTTGTACTTTCTCGTTTTATTGTAGCTTCTTTATTTCTTCCTCTGTGGTTAAGTGATTGATTTACTCTAGCAATGTGTCGTGAGACCTTGTTTTTTAATTTTTATTTCTCCTATTATGGTTTTCAGTTTTGTGTTTCTATAAGGCTACAACAAGTATCCTTTTCTTGTAAGATATTTTGAAATGACATTATGGTAATTTTAAGAAAAGAAAAGGAAAACATCCTAATAACAAATCTCCCCGCCAACATTGACTCTAGCACTATTTCATCCCTACAGTTTTAAATTTTAATGCCTCATTTTTCATCTTTCTCTATCACCTTATATCCTGTCATATGGATGCAGTTCTTACTTAATTGCTTTGTTTTTGTTTTTTATGCCGAAGGTATAAATTGGTTATGCATCATGCTTTCAACATTGTGGCGTTCTGAATTGGTTCATATAGTTATTTTTTCCAGTAAGTTTTGTGCCATCTAATGTTTTCCTCTAACTCATCCATAGTTCTTTCAGTAAGCATGAAGAACACCTTTGGTCTTCCTAATGGAACATATCTGGTGGAGACATAGTGTCTTCAGTCTTGTTTATCTGGGAATGTTTGTCTTTCCATCCTTTCTGAATCATGACTTTGCTTGGTAGAATGTCTCTGGTTGACAGAATCTGATGCCACTCCATAACAAAATTATGGAATTTTTATTTCATTGCTCTTGTGGCTTGTAAACCATTGCCTTACCTTTCACCCCTGAAATATTAATTTTAAGATGTCTTAGGTTAGAATTGATCGAGTTGAATTTTAATGTGACCTACAACTTCCTGTAACTGTTTGTGTCCTCTAGGTTTTAAGAAGCTATTTTTTTGTTATCTCTTTGAATATGTTTTCTACCCCTTTGTCATTCTTAACTATTTCTTATTTAGGTTTTATCATATTTTATATATATGGATGTTTTGTCTGCATGTATGTCTGTGTACTACTTGTGGGTCTGATGCCCAGAAAAGGGTGTCAGATCCTTTGTAACTGGAGTTACAAGTGGTTGTGGCAGCTGGGAATTGAACCCAAGTGCCCAGGTCTCCTGAAAAAGCAGACAATACTCCTTCTTAACCATTGAGCCATCTCTCCAGTCCCTCTTAACCATTGAGCCATCTCTCCAGTCCCTCTTAACCATTGAGCCATCTCTCCAGTCCTTCTTAACCATTGAGCCATCTCTCCAGTCCCTCTTAACCATTGAGCCATCTCTCCAGTCCCTCTTAACCATTGAGCCATCTCTCCAGTCCCTCTTAACTATTTTTTTGAGCTTCAGAGACCCCAACATTTGCTTTTAATCCTACCCACAACTCCAGGAGGCTTTCTTCATTTCTCTGAATTCTTAGTTCTTCTCCTTGTATGAATTTCCAAATAGCCTGTTGTGAGCTCACAGCTGCTGCTTCCGGTTGACCTGTTCACTTTCTATCGTGTTTGCAATTGGATTTAGTGTGTTTTTTAGCTCACATTTTCCTGTGTGATTTCAAAAATTGCTTCTTTTACTTAGTAGAGTTCCTATGTTAAGAAGGTTAGTTATTTACATAAGAAAACTAACTTTTTTTTTGGTTTTTACGAGACAGGGTTTCTCTGTATTGTTTCGGAGGCTATCGGTCCAGCCTGGCCTCGAACGCACAGAGATCCGCCTGCCTCTGCCTCCCGAGTGCTGGGATTAAAGGTGTGCGCCACCACCGCCCGGCAAGAAAACTAACTTTTAAGGCAGCAGTCTGAATCTGAGTGCTGTTTCTTACTCATTGCTATGTGGTCTGCCTCTGGCCCCTTCATTTGACCACTAGGTAGGTCATCATGCTCTCAAGCTCTTGATGATTCTTGGTATGCAACATTGTCCTTCACTGAGGGCTTGTGTTTCAATTCCAGTTTTCACTGTCTGGTTTGTCTTGCGTGTGCCCTTCCGGAATCTTAAGTAGGCTGCACATTTTCTCTGATGCTGTAGTCACTTCCACTCTCAGCACAGATGGCACCCAGCTCAGGGTTTGTCGTCACTCCCCTTTTGGTAGGTCATTGCTGTGCCATCATCTGTGGTGATGTGAATGAGAAAAGTCCTCCTAGGCTCAGATCTTTGAGCCCTCGGTCCTCTGTAGGTGGTGCTGTTTAGAGAGGCAATAGAACTTTCAGGATCGGGGGGCCTGCTGGAGAAAGCATGCCCCTGGGGGATGGGGCTTTGAGAGTTTATAGCTTTTCCCAATTTCAGTTTGCTCTCTCTGCTTCCTACTCTTGTGGCTGTGCCTTCCCTGGCATTAGGGACACACAGCCCTCTGGAACTGCAGGCTCAAATCAGCTCTTCCTCAAGTCTCTCAGCAAAAGAGAAAGAACTGCTGTACAGTAAGGGGCGAGGAAGTTGTTTCCAAACTGAAGTTGGGGTGTCATGTAATGAAGGTCTGGGGAAAGGAAACAAAGGAGAGCGCATCGCCCCTAACGTCTCCAGAGGCACAGAACAGGCCCGGGCTCCTGTTCACAGTCGTCATCTCCACAGCGAGGCGCTGGGTTCCGCATTGCTCTGGGCAGAGGCACCACGGACATACTCACCCCAGACTCCTGTTATGGTCGTCAACTCCGATAACGCGCCATAGTTTGAGTTCAAAGTCCTCCAGGATAAGGTCACCACAGCCCTAGAATAAGACCAAGATCCATACTGCAATGCGTTACCTACTGTTAGGAGACCTTGATGTCGGAGGAAACAGCGGCGAAGCACGAATGAAGGCAGATGGACAGGAAGCCCAACAGATAGGGTCCACACGCCGCTTCCTGACTCAGGGTACTCCAGGGGCCTCTGTCATCAGCACCGGGCTTGGTCGTGTTAGGTTTCAGCAGCCTAACGGCTCCGAGGTGTGGTCCTGTGCTAACTCTCCTGACTGGGACTGTGTTTCCTCTTGTTAAGTATTGTTGGTGAGGGCAGCCACTTGGCCTCTTGGGCAGATATTAAGGTGGGTTGTGCGTGACTCTTTTAGCCACAGGGCCTTCAGAGTCTCAGAGGTACCCTGGAGTCCACCTCCTAACTGGCCATGATTCAGACTAAAACTCAATTTCATTTCACACTGGGGTGCAGGTCTCTGCGGGGCTCCAAGGGAGGTTTAGAGTACTTGGCTGGCAAATTTTGTGAGTAGTGTGTCCAGCAATAGCTGTGCTGGCTACAGTTAAGAGTGGGTAACTGCTCCCTTGGCACCACAGCTAAAGGCAAATTGGGTTCCACCAGAGGTCAGAGCTTCAGGATATTGTGCTGTTTGGAGGTGTGTATGATGGGGCCCTATGGTGAGGAAGAAATCTGGGTAAAGTGAAGCCCAAGAATAGGAAAATGGTTTTGGAATAACAGGAAGGGCCACATGGGGAGAGCCTGCCTTAAACACTGAACCTGGATCTTTTGAAGGAAATGGATTTTGTTTTTGTTTTCATTTTCTTTTTTTTAAATATAGGCAGAACAATTAAGTTTGAGAAAGAGTAAGACTCTGAAGGCAGTATTTGAACCCAATTACTCCTCACATTTATCACAGTAGAGCAATTCACTTTGAATCATATGCACTTTAAAAACTATGTCCTTATAGTTTCTGGATGTTATACATGTGATACATAGTATGTGTTTATATTTGCCTTTGAGATAATACTAAAATATACTCACTTTTATTACTTTAAACGGTTTGTTTTATTTCCATTTTTAAATGTTCTGGGAAGTTTCCTGCTTCCCTTGCTCATAGTGCATACTAATCTAGTAGCCACAAGTGCTTTAAAAAAATCCACCTCAAGTCTTGCAAAAGTCTGCTGTCATCATCTGAGGATATGCTGAGGACCACGTAGGCTGCTGCAGTCTCTCAGCCGTAGGACAGAAGGAAGGGGCTGATGCCTCCGATTGGAAAAATATTCTGCTGACACAAATGTGCGTCTCATTACAGGCCACTTGTAGGCATTCAGTGATGATTGCTTTCAGCAGTGCATGCTCCAAACTCACACGATAGCATGCATTGGAAATGAGAAGGCCTAATCGTACCTACAGGCACAATGGCTAATGTTAGGCGGGTGTGCTTGGTTCTTCATCCAGCTTCACAATCGTATTTCATGAGACAGACGGAAAACGGCGCAGCCAGCATCCAGAAAGTTTTCCTACAAATGCCCCAGAATAAACAGTTTTGTGTTTTTCTCTTTTCAGTCCGTGGTTATTTAAATGGAAGTAAAATGCGGGTGTGGGGGGGGGAATCCTTGTAATGATCACACGCCAAGTCTACCTCATACCACAGTGTTTCCTCGTGCGGTGGTAGAGGCAATGGCTGCTGTTCCCAATGTGCCTTTGCTAACGATGCCCTGTGACCGACAGTGCAAAGCTGCATCACATCTGCATCATATGATATAGATGTGATTTCAGTTACTAAGGAGATCGTAGATTTGGACATCATCATTTTTACCTCATCTTAAACGAGTACGTCTAGAAACCACCGTTTTACTCTTCAAATGCCATTTCTATTTCTTAACCAAACCTCACGTTGCTTCTGTCTTAGGTGTGGGCACTTAAACAATCCTTGTTTACCCCCAGGAGGAGACTCTCTGCTTAATGTGTTTCGTTGGCTCCCGATGCTCTAATGCGATGATTGCAGCATCCCGCAATGCCTCCGAGTCATCTGACTGCAGTCTCCTGCAGTGGATTCGGAACATTAAGGGGTCTGGCCTGTGGTTCTTTCCACTCTTTGATGTAGTAAATTAGCAGCTTGCATGCTCATCAGCTGTGGTAAAGCCCTGGCTGACGAGCTTTCCCGGCCCAGATCTGATGCCATATGAACAGCACATGAGCAGGGGCAGGGAGGCTGCACAGAGAGGGTGCACTTATTTCTGCAGTGTAAACATTTGCAGGAGACAGTGGCCAAAGGTGACTGAGCCGCACATCTTTGAAGACCAACACATAGTCAACGCTTGTCTGTGATTTTTTATTTCCTTGTTAAAACATGAACAGTTTTGGACAGGGAAGATAGCTTGCCCCACAAATGCATGAAGCTCTGGTTCTGATCCCAGCATTGCATAAACTGAACATGGCATGAACATCTGTAATCCCAGAGGCAGGAGAATTACAAGTTCAAGGGCATCCTTCGGTATCATTCTAGGTAGTGAGTTTAAGGCTACCTACTCAGGGCTACTTGAGAACTGTCTCGAGGAAAACACACACATACACACACACACACATGCATGCATGCACGCACACATGTGCATGCACACATACACATACAGAGAGAATTTAATTTTAGAAGTGAAGTTTATTTTAGTGATTTTGATAACTAGATAAGGAAAGCAACATGGCTAAAAATCTTGACTTTCAGCTTTCCTGTGCAGGTGAGAGCTCCTCTAACACAGTGTGAGGTGTTCAATGGTCACAGTCCTCTAGGTATCTGAGCACAGCAATGCTAACGCACATACAAGATGTGTGTGTGTGTGTGTGTGTGTCCGCATGCTTTCTCACACATGCGCAAGTGTGCGCCTGAGTGTGTGCTTGTGCACATGCACAGAAAGCAGGGAGGATGGTGGTCTCCTCTGTCACTCTCCATGCTTCCGTTCCTCTCACACAGTAAACAGGGCTCACATTTTCTCAGTGGGGCTGGAAGCCAGCAAGTCCCCACAATCCCCCTGTCTCTGATCTCCTTGGAGCTGTGGTTCCCTCAGGCATTTGTGGGGATGCCCAGCTTCTTCCTCAGGGGCTGAGATTCATACCTTGGCCCCCATTATTAGAGAGAAAGGACTCCTACCAGGAGGGGACGCTGAGCCATCTCTCCGGCACCGTGAGTGTTTGAGTTTGAGACGTTTATCCTTCACAATGTACTTCAATCTTGCTCTCTCCACACCTGAAGGAATAGAACACATCGTTTTTTATTGCTTAAAATAAAAAGCAGTTTATTATCATTCTTATTCAATTTTATCTAGGTGTTATACATCTTAACCTTTGGTTTTGAGTACCGTGTTGGACTCAGACTCAGGAATGGAATCTATACGGCATCAATTTTTTTCTTTTGACTGGAAGTCATGTATATGTCACATGTTTATTAGGAAGACACAGTGGCCTTTTGTGTGGACCATATTCTATGCTAAGCCAGCAACTGGGCTGTCCTTGAAATCTACAACTACCTGGTTCAGTCTCCTGCAAGCTGGTTTCGTCTCCTGCACTCTGGTTCAGTCTCCTGCATGCTAGGATTACAGGGGACAGCATCCTGCCCAGCCGTGTATTCCTTTCGAATCAACTTCCTCTTTACTATTTTTCTGAAAATTTCCATCCATTTAGTAACCAGAATGCGGCATAATCAGCATCAGTGTTACCCCTGAGATAAATTTTAAAGGCTCTCTTGTATTTAGAATATAACCCCCCTCTCTCCCTCCCTCTCCTCTCCCTTATCTCTCCCCCTCTCTTTGTATCTCTATGGCCCCTGCTCTTGTGAAGGGAGGTGCCAGTTCTTGTCATCTGATTTCCTGTGTTTCTGCATCTGCTTTATTCCTCTCCCACAGTTTCTTTATGGCTCCATGTGTCTGTGATTCGGGTCAGGCAGCAAATATCTAAGATAAGACTCTGCCCATTCAATTCCTTCCAGATGTGACTGCCACGCACATGCCTCTGAACACCTCTGACTGACAGAAAGTCATCAGGGGCTCACTATTTTCACATAGATCTGTGCAACTCGGGGCCAGTGTTACAGATCACACCTGGCTCTTATCTCTAGTCCTTCCATGCTGGTCCTTCAGATTCTGTCTGAATTAGAGAAGCTGAATTAGCTGTACCATTTCGTCTAGTTTCATAGTTTTCTACTTCCATCTTTTTTGTTCAAGGTCTTTTCTTCCCCTGGAAAACATCTCTCTTCTCACATCTTTTTTTTCCCCAAATGGTGATTCCAGCTACAGGCAGATTTCATATGGTTCCTGGAACCAACATTGACCTTGGCACTTAGTGTTGTCAATAGAGGCCCTAAAAAGAGTCCCTCGAATGACACTTGGATCTTTCTGTATTCTGTATCAAAGACCTCACACCAAGTCTTTCTTCTGGGAGACTGTAGCATCTTGAACACAGACATGATTCCTATTGAGAAAAATCTCATTTTGATATCTTCTAAAGCACCTCTTCTGCACCCGATAGCCTGGGCTACAATTTGAGAGGCTGGGCATTTAAGCAAATGGAGGAAGATCTTAAATGAGAGTTTGAGGCTGCTTTGAAAGGATGGGCTTATTTTCTCTCTGAAGCAGTCATGAGATCATCCATGTTGGGAAAGAAGTATGGGAATAAGGAAAAGAGTTTCAGGCAAGACTTGGATTTTGTAAGAACAGATGCAGCGTGTGACCACATTGTATTTAACAAGAGAACAACAGAAAATTTTGCTTTCCCATGCAGTTAGGAAAGAGTTGGAAACTGGATTTGGCTAGGTCTAGTTGATTTTATGAATTTTTTTCTCCCCAACAGCATTTTGCTCATTCAGGCTCTGAATTTGATGCTGTAGAAGGACAAAAAAAGTTTACAAGCTCTGTTAAAAATATGTTTTTCCTAACCAGAAAAAAGTAAAGGTCTTTATGAAAATTTAAGATAACTGCAGACAAGTAAAATGGGGGACATAGCCAGAGATAAAAATAATACAAATCATTATGGCAAAAAAGAAAATCCCTTCACAATCCTCAACAGACAGTGGGTGGTAAGTTTGACAAGGTGAGAGTCTCAGTGTCTTCTCTATGTGCTTAGAAAGGGGCATGATGCATGGTGAGTTATTCCTTTAGAGCCAGCAACTACCAAAGTGAATTTAGTATCAGTACAAGAACAGATTCCTGTGAGAGAGGAAGTGAATTATTCATCTGTAGAATTAAGTTGTGAGATAATTTGTGTCTCTCTATTTTGGTCTAGGAACATCACATTTGAGTTGACTTCCTGTATGGATCTATGCATGTGTGATTCTTAGAGCAACAGTGGTTAAAAGAACACATGGGACTGTCTTGTTCATTCATCTCCAGGAAACAGTTTGTAAACTCCAACTCTCCCATTATGGAATCCAGTAGTTTCCAGGTGACCTTTATAAATATTGAAGAATTTAGTGTTTGGCTTAATTTAAAATGCCTTCAAGTGAAGCCAGGCGGTGGTGGCGTACGCCTTTAATCCCAGCACTCGGGAGGCAGAGGCAGGCGGATCTCTGTGAGTTCGAGGCCAGCCTGGTCTACAAAGTGAGTTCCAAGACAGCTTCCAAAGCCACAGAGAAACCCTGTCTCGAAAAACCAAAAAAAAATTCCTTCAAGTGTAGACGAAGGGGGAGTTGCATTCATGCAAATAGCAGAAACATCCTATTTTGAGGCCATAACCCACGATAATTACCTTATTTGACCAATGAGTCATACTTTCTCCCATGATTCAACAGTTTAATTCCCATTTCATAAACAAAGAAACTCAGAAGAGATGGAAAATCATGAGTTCAGAGCTATCCTGTGTCCATAGCACACACAGTAAAGCATTTATACGATGCCTCCATGTTTCTGCTTTCATTCAGCGTGGGTTTATCTGAAAGCACAGGAATCTTGTTAGTCAGGAAATCAGAGGTACTAGTTTGTTGCTCAGATTCATGTGATAGGTATTTGACTAAATCTACAACAGACACAGTTGTTTTAATCTCAGGCAGCTCTAGGCAGCTAGCAGGCATGAAGATGCCTGAGGATGAAACCCTTTTGCAAAATGAGCAGTTTTGATTATTGGTCAAAACAGTGGGATCTGAGTGATGTGGCCTTGGCTAGAGACAGGATATTCTGAGATGCCCCACAAGTCAGAGGATTGCTCTCTAGCTGTGTGCTTTCTGGCAAAGAACAAGCCAAAAGCGTCTCTCAATCATCCACGTAGGAAAACACCCTTCAGGAAAACAGTTTCTTCTATGTGCCCTAAGGATGCATAGGATCTACTAGAGCATGTTAGTGGGCACAGTGTCTCTCAGACCACTGTCCATTTTCCCCCTGTAAAGTTTCCCTGAATCACTGTCCCTTTGCTTATTGTGCCCTTGTACCTCTTGAGGGTGCCCCACTTTACTCTGTAATAAATTCTGCTTTCTACACAGTATTTTGTGGGTCTCCTTTGAATCATTTCAATGGAGATTCTGTGGACCAGGGAATTGAGGGGAGGTTGGAGGGACATCCCAGTAACACCCTTGTATTTCAGTCACAGTTCATGACTAACCTCAACTGAAGTATCAGGAGATGAAACGGCATTGCTAACCATGGCGGCACATGCCTGTAATTCCAGCACATGCGAGGTGGAGGCAGGAGGGTCAAAGGCACAGAGTCATCTTTGGCTACATAGCAACTTGTAGGCTAGCCATGGCTACCGTGCCCTATCGAAGATATTAAATAAAACTAGCTGAGTAGTTGGGTGTGGTGGCATACATCTATAATCCTTGAACTTAGGAGGCTGAGAGAAAAAAATTGCATGTTTGAGGCTAGTTTGGGTTACTTGGTAAGACAGAGCTTCAATATTAACCAAACAAAAGTCCTAAACAAACAAAATCCAAATTCTGTAGAATTCCTAGACAAAGCATCCTGACTCCATGTAAAACCCTGGCTCTGGACCAGGTTTATTTTGAGAGGCTAAAAGGATCTGTTCATGATGTACCTAGACAATACAAACAATTTCTGTCCCAAAGATACATCAGTTGAGCTTTGGAGTTTGGATGGTTTGGGTCCTCTGACATGAACAGTGAATTCTGGGGCTTGTACAGAGGAAAGGAGCAGTCTTTGTAAACAACTTAAATCAATCATGTCTGGAAATGTTAGAGTCACTGGGAATGTTCAGCCTGAGGAAACGGATAAACACTATTTTGAAAGAATCAGAATCATGTGGACAGGTTTTCCCTCAGGAAAGTTTGAGACCGATGGATGAAAACACTAGGGTATGCCCTCTCATTTCAAACCAAAGTGGAACTGAAGTATCTTAGCTTCTCTGATGCTAATATTTTGTTGTTCAGGAATGCAGAAGGTTAAATCCTGCTAAAGCTAAAGACAGTAGCAGTTACAGTGGGAAGGAGCGTGACTTGGGGATTTTTTTTGTCAGCTATTGAAGTGGTGCTGGCTTCTATAGCACAGGAGTCTATTTGTAATTATAAGGGGGAAACCGGCTGAAAGATGTCACAGAATTTGTTCACATGTATTTCTAACATATAACTGAAAAAGATGTTTGTCCTGTTGAGAAAGGGTTGGTAGGCAGGAAGTAAGGGGTCAGGGGTCATTGATGATAGTCTATTCCCTGCCTTCTTACACGAACAGCAACCAACAGCTCACTCCTTTCATCCAATTAGAAGACAAAGGGATTTGGTCTTTACAGATGTTGTCCCAGATATTTAAAATCTTCCCCAAATAAAGCATTCTGAACCATGCAGTTCCTTTAAAACCACACAAGGTGACTGGTGAATGGCATCCATGATTGGTGCTTGACCTACACTGAAGGGAGAATTGTTTCTACTGTTTGCACATATCCTACAGCTCAGATTAATAATACATACACAGCCTGGAGAATCCTGGGAGGGAAGAAGAGAAAGGAGTAGAGGAGTCAGACGGGTCAAGGACACCACAAGAAGACTCATACAATCAACTAGCCTGGGCTCATAGGGGTGGCAGAGACTGAACCAACAGACACCAAGCCTGCATGGGACTGACCTAGTTAGGCACTCTGCATATGTGTGACAGTTATGTAGCTTGGTCTTCTTATGGAACTCCAAACAGTGGGAATAGGGGCTGTCTCTAACTCTTTTACTGTTTTTTGGGACCCTACTTCTGATACTGGGTCACCTTGCCCAGCCTTAATACATGGGGAGGTGCTTAGTCTTACTGCAACTTGATATGCCATGTTTTATTGATACCCATAAGAGACCTGCCCTTTTCTGGATGGAGACAGAAGAGGAGAAGATTGGGGGGGTGGAAAAAGAGAGAGGGACTGAAAGGGGAGGGTGGGGGGGGAAGCTGTGGCTAGGTTGTAAAATAAATAGATGAATAAATGGTAATATATACACATCCATACTTTGTTATATAATTTTCTGTATCACTTAATTACTTTTCTATTATTTCATTGGTATTGTGTTTGCCTGCATGTATGCCCATGCACTATGTGTGTACAGTGCTCACAGAGGCCAGAAAAAAGTGCTGGATCCTCTAGAACTGGAGTTACAGGCTATTGTGAGTCACCCTGTGGACACAGGGAACTGACCCAGATCCTCTGCAAGAGCAGGTAATGCTCTTAACCTCTAAGCCATCCCTCCAGTCCCATATTGCTTAACCATTATGAAAGATGGAATGAGCCAAATAGCCCCTACCAAACACTTCCGTCTCAACATCAATAGTGCTCAAAAATAGCATCCAAGTTACCCCTTGAGGAGACTCTTAAAAAGCAACTCCCCAAAGCAGACACCCACAGCTAAAAACAGAACTGAACTCCTGGAACCCAGTTGCCAAGAGGAGTAATGAGCAAAGGAATCAAAGCCAGGCTGGCGAAGCCCACAGAGACAGCTAACCTAAACAAGGGAAAACACATGGACCCCAACTGATGACTGAGAGACCAGCATGGGATTGATCCAGACACACACCCCTAACCCGAACCTGGGACCTTGGAGAGTAGAGCAGTATTTCTTCCTGATGTACAAATAGACTCTGGGGGCCCATTCCATGTGAGAGATGCTCTTTCAGTCTGGACACATGGAGGAGGACCTAGGCCCTGCCCAGGATGACCTGACAGACTCTGATAATCCCTCATGGAAAGAATGCCTTACCCTCCCTGGGGAGCGGAGGGGGGATGGAGTAAGGTTGAGGGTTGGGAAGATTGGGGGCCTAGGGGGAGGGGGGAGGAAAAGGGAACTGGGAGTAACATGTGTAAAAAGTTAAATAAATAAAAAATAAAGTAATTATTAATAAGGGGGAAAAAAGCAACACCCCAACTACCCTTGAGTTGGCCCAGGAGTTTTGCTTTCTTTCGCTTTCTTAAGCGAGTTCTGTACCAGGTAAACCTTTGGCTTGCTCACTGGTCTCCTATGTCTGTCTATACCTTTTACCAATGAGAACAAACACCTGAACTGATGGATCCTGTCTTCCTTGGGTGATGTCCCCAGGAACATTAGCATGGCTTTGGAATTTTAATAACAAGACCCTGAGGCCATTGGATACTTCATGATGCCTGAATCCAAGCGTTAACCAGTGGTGCGACAAACAGGACATTACAGTGACATACTGACTTCCAGGAGTAAGAGATGGGGACATATGTGAGATAAACAAATTAATTGGAATAAGTTTATAGCCATCACATCACATGTCCAAAAACATGAAGTAAGGGAAGGCAGATTTACCAAGAAGAGATTTACTCACATTCAAACCCTCAGACTAATTTGGGTAGGAAGGATGTTTACCTAAAGGTTGAGTGAAGAATGGATTCTGTGATTATTCTCTGACCTGAGCCTGGCTCTATCAGGCAATTTCCATCTGTGAAACCATTGGATGGCACCAGAGCCCAGGATCCAGAGCCTTTAGCTCTGAGGTCCGGATGACTCCATCACAAGGGCTTCTCAATTCCTGAGAGCACCGACAACCTGGAGTTATCAGAACGGGGCATGTGTTCTGTGACTGAGGATGTCTGAAGGTCATCATAGACAACCTAGTCAGTCATGGAAGGACTGAGGCCATGGCTGCAGCTCCTTCAAACACTGCCCTAAAAGAAAGGAGCCTAAACAACGGCCAGCTTCATCTGTTTTCATGTAAACTTGGGGGACAACTTGAGTTGTTTGTTAGGGCCTTGGGTGGTTTTATCCAGTGGCAGTGCTGTCTTTCCAGACTAGTCTCATCTTTCTGCGTTTCCATGACTCGTTTCCACATCCGTTTTCCAACAAGCAGAGTGGAGGAAGAAGCAATGGGAGGCTCTGCTTTTTTAGCTCGAGTCCCAGACATGCCATCAATCAAACCATGGTCACATGACACATCCATTGCTAAGGGAAACAGAGTCTTTGCTGTGAGTGGCCACTTAAAATCTCTCTGACTCTAAGCCAAAGGGATGGGTCAAAGCAGTAAATGACTGAATCTATGGAAATCTGGCCACCTATGGATGAGTGTACTCTGTGTATTTGTCTCCCTTTTTTCCACTGTAATTTTCAGTAAAACCACACTCCAGTCATTTACTACAAAGTATGCCTTAATGTTCTTACCATGCAGAAATCTCAGAGTTTGATTTGGTCAACTTATTAAAGGCAGTATTTAGGGCAGGCCACATGGATATCCTTAGCTATAGGTAAGCAGATTATCTTTAAAAATGTATTTACTTTTTATTTTATATGCTTGACCATTGTACTGGCTGGTTTTGTGTGTCAACTTGACACAAGCTAGAGTCATCAGAAATGAAGGAGCCTCAGTTTTGAGGAAACGCCTACATGAGATCCAGCTGCAAGGCATTTTCTCAATTAGTGATCAACGGGAGAGGACCCAGCCCGTGGTGGGTGGTGTCATCCCTGAGCCAGTAGTTCCCAAGTTCTATAAGGCAGCAGACCGAGCAAGCCAGGAGAAGTAAGCCAGTAAGCGGCGCCCCTCCATGACCTCTGGATCAGTGCCTGCCTCTAGGTTTCTGCCCTGTGTGAGCTCCTGTCCTGACGTCCTTCAGTGACGGAACATCGGTATAGAAGTGAGGCTGAATAAACCCCTTCCTCTCCAACTTGTTTTTTTTGGCCACAGCAATAGAAACCCCAGCTAAGACAAATGTTTTGCCTGTGTGGGTTTGTGTACCACATGTGTGCAGTACCCTCAGAGGCCAGAAGAGAATTACAGGACGTTGTGAGCCATCATGTGGGTGCTGGGAACAAAACCCTGGTCCTCTCTCTGCAAGAGTAGCCAGTGCTTAGTTATTCAATGATGGTTGCAGATGAACTCTGAAGAATACACATGAAGGTGGTGTTTTTGAAATTTACTGTCTTTTTAGTTTGCTTTTTACTATAGGGAGCAATTGAGTCCACTTTATCACTTAAAGAAAAGCAGCACCATTTTCTTTTGAAGTCTCCTGTCATAGAGATGCATAGGACACAGCCCTTGTCTACACCTACATGGTGCATCTCTATCTGTTAAGTAAATATTTTGATGAGATTTTTAAACCCCCTAAAATGATGATAGCATCCATTTGGTATAGCTCTTTCTCTCCCATCTCTCTCTCTCTCATTGTATACATGTGTACAATAGCATGTTTGCTTTGCAAAAATACTACAAGATTTAAGTATTTGCTATTGGTATACAATTATTATATGTCTTTTAGTGAGAATTTTATGATTGTGGCTAAGTGTTTTGGGAGAGAAGGAAACAGGACAGCCTTAACTTTAAAATAGAGGCGTGTGAGGGTTCGTTGTGGGTTATGGTCTCTTTCTGGAAGCACTGAGCTGGATCAAAACAAGTGAATGCCACGCCAAGTTTTGACCAGCATCTTTAAAATATGAGGGCAACTTTCCCCTCAGGAAAACAATGCAACCAACTAATGGTAAAGCCATTTTTAGAAACAGAGAACGTCCACAAACTTTGAAACCACAAAAATCAACTTTGAAATATGGAGACTGCTAGCCAAGATCATATGATGGAATGTAGGAGGCTATCAGTTAAAATCTTAAACCTCATGAGGCTGGAGACTGAGAATGTGGGAGAAAGGCAGAAAGGATAAATCAGCCTGAGAAAGCAGAAGTTCATTCTCGTGCCGTGGGGCTGGAAAATAAGGAGCATTCCCTCTTTGGGAAGGGAAATTCTGTTCAGTTCGGAGTCCCTGAGACAATCCTTCCCAGTGTTGCATTCTTTGTTTATGTAAACCAGCTTCAAACGGTTAGCCGTCTTAAGAAGTGGCTCCGCCCCTTTCCATATTCCTGGAACCACAGTTGCGTACAGATCAATAGCTGTGGCACTGCACGACCGGCAACGGGTCGTAGTTCCTGAGGGCAAGACCGCTTGGCTCAGTGCGTTACGTGCTTGCTGAAGAGGGCGGGTGATACGAGGTTAATCCCTGGAGCCCACGCAGAGGTGCGAGGAGAGAACACAGATTTGTCAACCCATCTCCATATTCTCACGATGGCACGCGTTCCCCGCCCCTTATGTATGTGTTTAACTATTCTGACATACGCGTATGCATCAAGACATGGTGTTGTATGGGCTGGAGAGACGGCTGCTCTGCATTTGTAATCTCAGATAAGCTCTGTGTTTTCAAGGTGTCTCCTAACTGTCATGCATGAAGATGCTATCAAGGTTTTTAGGGTACAGGCTGGGCCCTTGAAACCCTAACAAACTAGGCTCAGCTACCCGCTCCCAGAATTCCAATTAAAGAGACGATAATGAGAATCAGAGAAAATAGACTTATTCAGTGAGGGTCGCACTGGGAAGAGAACAAATAAGCGTATCTAGAGACCCTGGGATGCCGTGTTCATGGCACTGACCCGAGGTTTAGGTTTAAATACATAGAAAGAGTTATGAATAATGAGAAGACAAGGTGTGGCCCTATCTGTCACTGGCCGACAACTGTCTGATCTCTATTCTGTCTTGCAAGGTGGAGTGACCAACTGTCAGAACTGTGCGAAATCTCTTCATGGGAAGCAGGCTCCTTCTCTGGCTGGCAACAGCCTTGAGCCCTCTTTCCCCGCAGCATGGGATTCTTGGGGAAATTTTAATGATTTGAGCTCTGGTGTTTCCAGACTCTGATAGCTAAAGGCAGTGGGGATGGGTGTCTTTTTGACAGATGCCCTCTCCAGCCTGACCAGCCACAGAGAGCAAAAGCCACATGTGCGGACGAATGGCAGTTATCCATCCTTCTAAGTCTACAATGGCCAGAGCTGGCGTCTTCCTTCTGGTATCTTCCTTTTATTATCTTTTCATTTGTAAGCAAAAGATATCCAGCTGCTACACCTCTGACTTTTCCTGTGCAATCCAGCTTCCTTTAGCCACAGTTAGAGCAATCCTGACTCTTCTACCATGTAACAAAGCTTCTAACACGTGGAGAAAGCTATTCTCTCCTTTCCTGGGCATTTGCTTAGGTCTCTTCTCTGGGGTCTGTTAGTATTCAGGCATCTCTACTGGACTGCCTCTATGGGTTCTGACAGGATACGCCCTCAGCTGCTGTCGCTGAGAGCACCACCTGCTCATATTCACTATGCTCCCTTTTAAAAGGGCCCTGCCCACCTCCCATCTCTCTCTCTCCCTCTCTCTCTCTCTCTCTCTCTCTCTCTCCATATATATCTATATCTATATCTATCTATCTATCTATCTATCTATCTATATCTTTGTCTCTCTCTTTCTCTCTGCTTCTCTCTCTGCCTCTCTTCTGCTGCTCCTGTCTCCAGAGGCCAGTGTCCCCCTCTTCTCCCCCTTTTCCCATTCCCTTTCTCATAATAAAAAACCCTCCATGTGAGAGTTCTTTCTTGGGGCATCTCTCTCTCTCTCTCTCTCTCTCTCTCTCTCTCTCTCTCTCGCACTGCTTTTTAAAATTAAAACAGGGTCTGCGCCTAAACCCTTCACCTTCTCTCCACATTTCAGTGTTCCATGCCCTGGTAGCCTTTCAGCACAGTCCCCGTTCACTTGGCTGTCTTAACCTGAAGAAACAGACACTGTCAGAGCAGCATAGTGTGGGGTGACACTGTTCTTTCTCCCTCAAACTGTATTCTTTCTCGACTTCTGAAAGGTTCACTTGTGAGTTTTTTCTTTTAACCTCTCTAGCTCATCACTGACTCATCATAGACATGTCATACATTCAAACTCCCAAGCTGTCGATAAAAAATAGCTCTTCCATGGTCTTTAAAGACATAAATCTTTTACTTGTACATTATGGTTTATCTTTCCATTGGATTTCTGTGTTTGTCAATGTGTGTGTCTCTATGCCTATATTTGTTTCTTGAGATTTTTGCTCTGACTCCCTGTTTCGTTTTTCTGTTTGGTTGGTTGTGTTTCTTTGTCTAAGCTAGGGTTTCTATTGCTGTGAAGAGGTACCATGACCATGGCAATTCTTAAAAGGAAAACATTAAATTGGGGCTGGCTTACAGTTTCAGAGATTTGGTCCATTATCATCATGTTGAGGAGCGTGGTGACAGACATGGTGCTGACTACATCTAGATCAGAAGACAATATGAAGTGGACTGTCTGTCACACTAAGTGAAGCTTCAGTTAAAAGGAGACCTCAAAGCCTACCCCACAGTGACACACTTCCTCCAACAAGGCCGTATCTACTTCAACAAGGCCACACCTCCTAGTAGTGCCACTCTTTTTTTGCGATTATGGGGGCCAATTACATTCAAACTACCATAGTCTTATTCAGGTTGGTTGGTTTTTGTTTTATCTTATTTTAGTATCATTATGTTTTAGATGCCTGCTTGTTTTCTAATGAGATCAAGAAAGGAAGTGGAAGGAGGATCTGGGAGGAGTTGGGAGAGGGGGAGCAATAATCAGAATACGGTAATCAGAAAGA
Organism: Mesocricetus auratus; assembly: GCF_017639785.1. Classification (NCBI taxonomy): domain Eukaryota; kingdom Metazoa; phylum Chordata; class Mammalia; order Rodentia; family Cricetidae; genus Mesocricetus; species Mesocricetus auratus. The sequence continues at coordinate 10,885,188 of NW_024429195.1, forward strand.
AATCTATTTTCAAAAACAAAAGCAAGTTCAACCTAAGTCCCATTAAGTTAGAGATGTCCACTCACTAGTGACTATTTTGAGTCTGCCATGAGTTGAATTCTCCGTTTTACTGTTGGTTTTTTTTTTGTCACCTTCATAAAGTTCTGTTTAGACACTGTGGGGTTATCAAGGAAATTCAAAACACCTAACACAAAATGATACAATTACAAGATACATTTAACAGTTTAATATTTTCCTTCCCCTCCTTTCCTTCTCTTTCCTTCATTCCCTTCTTTCTTCTCTCCCTCATTTCCTCCCTCTTTTCCTTTCTACATCTCTCCTGTTCCTTGGGCTTTATGGTACAAAGTGTCATGGACCCCGGGCTGGCCAGGAATCTGCTGCAGAGGGAGTGATGGCCTTGAACTTCTGACCCTTCACAGGAGCTGAGACTGCAGGCGTGTGTCAGCTCATCAGCCAACAGTTTCCTTAGATGAATTAATGAATAGCTGATGTATTTATTAGTGGATATTCCCCCCCAACCCTGAGAGTAAAGAATGTGTTCTGTCTGGTCCCTGGAAAAACAAGACACAATCGCTTCTTTGTTTCCCTTGTCAAGTGCTTTGTACGGAGCTACTTTATGTTTTCCCCACAGTGAGTGCAAGAGGAGGCTGACTGGGACAAAATAAAAAAGCAATTGATGCTGGAAAGGCGGATGCTTCCAAAGAGTATCTCCCCAGGAAATGAAGAAAGGCCAGGTCAGCACCCCAGTGGCTCTACTGTGTGGGCGTGTCTCGTGTCTGTTCTGTGACTCTCCACAGGAGTAGAGGGTGTCTGGATGACTGAACAACTAAGGCATGTTCTCTTAGTGATCTTGATATGTCATTTCAAGATTAGAGCTGGAGTCATGATATTCTGTGTTTTCATTATGGCCTTACTGAATTTTACAAGACTATGGTAAGACAGCAATCCGAGGGCATTCTGAGGAGTGTCTGCATGCATATAGCTAAGGCAGATCGCTAACCTAAACATCCTAGTCAGTAGCTTTGAAAGCATTTTTTAATGAAAGCATGTTTCTTTAATAGAAGGCTAATCGTATTTTAAATTGCAATAATTTCATAAAACAAATCACTAAGGATATTTTATGGGATGGTCTTGAGGCATGTTTTAGGGAAAACAATTAGACATTTTTTGACAGCAAAGATAAACCCTTTGCCATGAATGTTTCTGCTTACCCATCATCCCACATTCCAGGGGCAGGCAAGGTCTAGCCTGGGCGATAGAATGCATTATTAAGTTTATTGAGCTTTGTAGTAAAACCTTGTTGGAAAGAAAACAAAACTTTTTAAAAACAGAAGATATAAACAGGTCACTAAAACAAGACTGCTAAGATGTTCCGAGTTCTAGAGATGTGGTCACTTTGCTTGCTAGCCTTTTTATTAGCTTGAAGTGTCTTAGAGGCAGGGTCTCACTGTGTACCTCAGGCCGATCCTCAACATGAGCTCTTCCTGTCTTAGCTTCTGGAACCCGGATCCCCAGTGTGTGCCACCACACCCAGCAGATTGGCAGGCTGTGTGCATTTCATAGGTAAATGCTGCATTTATGCCATCCCACGCCTCCCTCCTCTCCTCCACCCCCTTCTGTGTTCTTCCTGGCTCCCTCTCCAATGATTGGCCTCTTCTTTAATTGTTGTTTTGTGTGCATTCTCTGCTGTGTCCACTCAGTGTCACTTGCATGTGTATGATTAGGACTGATCACTTGGGATTAGACAGTCTTTTGGAGTGTCGTCTGTGTACTACAGGGAGCCTGAACTGACTGACAGTATTGCCTAAAGGAGAGTCACACAGTGATACTGCCAGTTCACAGGTCAGGGCAAATGGGAGAGATCTTACAAGGCTCCACCCTCGATAAAGAGATGAAAGAGAATCAGTCTTTTCCAGAGACAAGCAAGATAGGTTTCCCAATCGCAAATGGTCAGTCATAAACATACACACACACACACACACACACACAAGAAATATAAAGCAAGTATTATGTTTTGTGTACTCGTTCTTAAGTTCTTGAGATGCTTAGACAAACCATCCCATTTCCTATTCTAGTGTTCCAGGTCTTGCCTCAGTTGGGGCTACATCTTGGTGGTGTATAAATGCCCATCCCTATAAATGGAATGAGGCTTTTATAAATGGCCTTAGTCCAACCTGAAACTGGGTTATTTTGAAACAGAGTGAGTTCATGAAGCTCAGGCCAGGAAGGCTTGAGAGCTCTGGGCGGGCAGTGGTGCCTGTTATCTTCTAGTCTTTGGATGGTTACTCCTCATCTCAATCCCAATGACTAATTAACCTCCATGGTTAAAGACGAAAGGAAGTAGTTATGAAAGCAACTTAGCATTGTCTCCCTACCACATTTGCAGGTGCTCATGGAGAGGCAACATTATTACAATAGATATTTCCGAGGAAATCATTATCCTGCAACTAAGTTTCACCAGGTTTTTTCTTAAATAGTTTAGTACTATAAGGAAATATAGCTAGAAAGCATACGTATATAATAAGCATATAAAAATGACTGAATAGATTTGTTTCTTAAAACCATGTCTTCGAAGTAACAACTAATTTCCTGGGTATATGTGTAGAGGATGTTCCATTCTGAACAAATGTCAATTGTCCATTTGCTGAGTGTGCAATGTAGATGGCTGTTAATGCCTTAGTATGTCAAGATGCATTCTTCTTCAAAGGTTTATTTTTATTTTATGTGTATTAATGCTTAATTGCCTATATGTATATGTGTTGCATGAATACAGTGTCTGCAGAGAGGGCATTGGATCCCTGGGAACTGGAGTTCTAGAAGGTTCTAAGGTGCTGTGTGGGTGCTGAGAACATAACCGAAGAATTCTACAAGAGCAGCCAGTGCTCTTTGCTCCTGGGCCCTTCTCCAATGCCAGGGTTGCTATTTTTAAAAATCATGCATTATTATGGGATATAGAGTTCTTCCAGGCCTTGTGTTAATTAAGCACATGTGGTATCCATAGTTCTAGTAGCTGGATTTAGGACTATGTCAGTAAATGCTATAATTTTGCTTCTATGCATTTATGAGCCCAGTTAATAAGTGAGTTTTAAACCCACAGTCTAAAGATTTAGTAGATTAGATAGGGTGCAGAGTGTAACCACAACTCTCAGTAACAAAAATAACACTATGTACTTCAAGATTTTTAACTATTGTGTGATCTATGAAAAGTTTAAACACTTATATGTAGAGCATGTAATAAAGATCTGTTAGTTTACCAAAGGAGAGACAATTCTATGATGATCAATGAGCTAAATTCTAACCCTAATAAAGCTTGTTGTCTTCAGTTTCTGATTCTCCACTCTTGGGGATCTGCTTTCCTTCTTTGTATAACTGGATAGGAATTATCTAATGTTTTCTCATTTCAAATCTGTTCAGACAAGACCCCAAACACTAAGTGATGTAGATTTAAATAAAGATTCTGTAGGGAAGATAGAAGGTCATGCTTTTGGTTGGAATCTGCAATGTAGTGATATATCAATTATGATTCAGTAAAGCTTGCTTGAGGATTCAGAAAACAAAGTCAGGCTCAAGTATAGAGACCAGGAAGTGGTGGTACACACCTTTAATCTCAAGACTCAGGATTAAGAGGAAGATGGATCTCTGTTAGTTCAAGGCTACCATGGCCTATACAAGAGTGAAGAGTAACAGAGTTCATCATGGCTTTGATCCCAGCACCTGGGGGATCACATGCCTTTAATCCCAGCATTAGGGAGGAATTTAAGATAGAAACAGGATCTCAGAGGATAAGAAGACACTGAAGTTTCAGGATTCTCCAGCCACCCTGAGGAGAGGCAGCAGTATCACTTTTCACTCTGAAGTAGAGAAAGAGCTAGTGACTAGCTGCTTTGATTTTCTGATCTTCAGCTTGAAGTTTGAACTCCAATATCAGTCTCTGGGTCATGTTACACTGCAATGCTCCCTTGAGGCTCACATTTTAGTGCTTGTTTATATGTCTGTCTATCTGCCTGTCTATCATCTATTTATCTATATCATCAATCAATCAATCAATCTATCCATCCACTGTTATCTATCATCCCTCTATCATCCATTATCTATCTATCTATCTATCTATCTATCTATCTATCTATCTATCTATCTATCTATCTATCTCTATAGAGAAAACACTTGGCCGTTTCCAGCCTCTCTCTGCTTCCTGAATAGCTGTGATGTGGATAGTTGCTGCTCAGCTCTATGATGGACTGAGATCCCACTGACCTTTGAAACAGTCTGTGTAAATGAACCATTTGTTTAAGTCATGATGTAAAAATAACAATTGCCATTATCATCTACATAAACCCTCTCTCGGGTTGAATATTTTTGTTTTCTCCATGTTGTACTTTCTGTCATGCTACAACTTTTCTCCCTTGAGTCCCTGTAGCTCTTCTTGCTTCTTCTCTTAGTCTTTTTTACTTTCCCTTAGAATCTCAATTTCACCCTCTCCTTAAAAATTTAATATTTCATTGACTTCATTCTCATGAGCACTGTGTCTGCATCCCTATTGTCTAGTGTTCAAGAGCCATTACTTTCAATTCTCTAGGGAACTTTCTTCACAGCCTTTGGTTGAGTAGACAGCTCTTTTTATTACTATTATAATAGCTGCATTATTATTTTTGTGTAAAAACTTTTCATCTAAATAGACAGAAGACTTTCTCTGAAAAGAATTTCATTTTCTATTTCCATCATGTTATAGTTTCCTTAGTCACATTATGTAATTCTGAAGTTGGGATGGTTACAGAAGCTCATTCAAACACCAGGATCCGGGACCCAACCCTCCAAGATCATTAACATTATCCTATAACTAGCCTCTAAGGTCTTTAAAAAACTATACCCACGTGGACCCAACTTCTTCAAGGAAACATTGGGGAATTGTATTTAGAACTGCTTATTATTTGGCAAGCTATTATCTGAAACTTGAAGCACAAGGTTTAAAAATAAGTGCTGACCAAATTCTACTCCAGACAGCACCTAATGAAGACTTTTAAGCACAACCACTCTCTGTAAAAAAGAGGAAGATAACAATGAGTTGGCAAGGACTCCTGTTTGAGAGCCACTGGCTCCAGAGGACATTGACCTCAGCTGGGGTGTATGATGTGCTAATGGGCAGAGGGCTTCAAAGATCACCGACTGGAGGAACAGGAAGAGACTGCTGCTCATGGCTTTCAACATATTCCCTGTGGGACTTTACTTCTCTCTTAAGCTTTTCCAAATATTCCTGCAGACATTACATCCTGGTCTCTTTTCCTTGGGGAAACTTGGGTTGGGGCTTGATGGTTTAGACATCTAGTTTACAGACATCAAGATCAAACAACAGAGACATCAGCTTGCTTTTTTGTTTTTTTTTTGAAGTTTCACAGTGTCTCATTGCATAATGTTAAATTCATTCAAGCAGCCACAATTTAGTGTTCGTGTTGTTGAAATGTCTTCCTGGAGACTTTATATAAATGTTGGTCTGATATTCATTTCAAGAAAAGTAGACCAGGGTTTGAAGACTTATTCAACTATGTTTTTAGCTTTACAATTAAATGAAAGAATCAGTAATATGTCACTTTGTCTATAATTATTAATATAATACCTAAATATCTTTTCAAAAAGACAGATTCAATTAGTATAAGCTTCAGAAGAAAACTAGTACAAATATTGTGGGGGAAATGGAGGCAAACCTCAGTGTCCTATGTATTTCCCATGAAAGTGATAAAGACGTCTGTCAGGGTTCAAATCATTTAAGACTGTCTTAGTTAGGGTTTTTATATTGCTAAAGAGGCACCATGACCATGGCAACTCTTATAAAGAAGACATTTAATTGAGGGGCTGGCTTACAGTTTCAGAGGTCCATTATCATCATGGCAGGGAGCATGGTGGCCTGCAGGCAGATGTGGGGCTGGAGCTGAGAGTCCCACATCTTGTAGGCAACAGAGAATCGACTAAGACTCACTGGACACTAACCTGAGCATAGGAGACCTCAAAGTTCACTCCCACAGTGATGCACTTCCTCCAACAAGGCCTCACCTACTCCAACAAAGCCACACCTCCTAATAGTGCCACTCTCTATGAGATTATGGGGACCAATTACATTCAAATTAACGCAAAGATCAAGACCTAAGCAAAGGTAAGGGGAATTCAGAGAAAAATACAAAGTGTAGACTAAGGAGGGCACTCTGCCTATAGCTGTTAATAGTGCCGGTAGAAACACAAGAGTAATTCATGGTAGCCAAAAATAAATGGTGGTATCATAATCTCCCCTTTGTGTGTGAGTTGAATAAATTAGACATTTCTCTTAATATCCAGGTAACATTCAATCATGTTTTTGTGGTTGAGCTACATTAGTGAAACTGATCACAATAAGATGAAAATAAAATCGAAAGGAACCCAAACTCTGACCTTCAACTCTATGCTTACATAATGAAAGCATCCTAAGGAGAGACTTCATAGAAGATGGTGAGTTTTCATTAAGTAGGGATAGGAAAGGAGGAAGGGAGAGACTGCTTACTTGGAGCGGAGCTCTGTACAAGCCATGGTACAACTACCATGCCCAGGGTAACCTGCTCGCTGTCTTCTGCAGAGGCATCATTAGCTAATATGAGTCCTACCGTGATTGGTCATGCCTGACAGGAGATAATGTGGACATCTGACTCACTGTTCCAAACCATATACACACCCTGCAGTGAGTGTGACTCTCATTTGCCGGAGCCTTTAAAGGACAGAGAGGTTGCTTCACATGTCTGTGCTCCTTCTGAGGCACCTCAATGAACCCTCTGTAGGCTTTGGGCCTCGTATATGCGTGGGCAGCAGTAGAGAGTCTTAGATGTGTGTTGGCTTTTGAAGACTTCGCTAATGGGATGAATGACTTATTTGGTATAATGGGACTTTCAGCTTGGTAGGAGGAAGCAGACTCCTAGGAAAAGGGACAAGTACATGCGGGAATGCATTACTATTTCCTCTCTGAAGCGATAGAATGTGAGACCTGTTTAATTAGTATCTGATGAGGAGAGAGGAGGAAGAGGAGGAGAAAGAGCGACAGAGAGAGAGACAGACAGACAGACAGAGAGACAGGGACAGGGAGAGAGACAGAGAGACAGGGACAGAGACAGAGAGACAGAGAGACAGGGACAGAGAGAGAGACAGAGAGAAAGAGAGAGATCATCCTAGCATTCACTTAAAAAATTTAAATGTTGGAAAAATAAAACTGGCATCATGGAATCCATTTTTTTTCACTTGAAATCATATTGAACACTAGGCTTAAAGCATCCTCTCCATTGAAGTTGAATAGGCTTATGGCATAAGAACAAAACAGGATGGTAAACCAAGGCTCCTGATGGGAGCACATTGGTTCCTTTGTCAGTTGATTAACTGATGATGCAAATGTTGAGCGTCTCCTTATGCCAGGCTCTGCCATGGGTATGAAGTCAGGCCGAAACACAGGACAGGACTGGTGAAGTCCTCACAGGGTTCACATTTATTTACCTTGAGGCTTTCCCCCATTTTTACTGCAAAATTCTCAAAACAATGCATTAAAACCATTTTAATCTTTTTTGTATTTTTCTTCTCTCCATGATCTTCTCTTTTGCCAGTCTCAATGCAGTGTGTATCTGTCTTAAGAAGAGAGAAGGAAGAATAAGGCTTAGTTATCCCCTTTCCCAGGACAGCATTCCTCACATGCATTCCTGTGGCCCTGCGCTTGCTCATGGGTCAACCAGGACCCGGAGTCTGGATACCCAAGTTGCTACTCAATGTTTGGCCTGCAGGCTTATCTCTCTGAGCATCCTGGGAGCTGCCTATGCCCTTAAATAGGCTGCTAGCCACAGGCTCTGTTTCAAACTTGGAATTTCCCTTCCCATGGACATCAGCTCTTTCCCCATCTTTCTCTAAACAATGGGGACATGAGGCAAATGCACTGGCCACCTACCAAGGCTTGTTGCTGCTTTTGTACTGAGTTTAGCCATGTCTGACCATCCCCAGACACTTTGTGTTTGCCTTTGTGCTTGAATCAGCTTTTGCACTATTCGGATGGCAGGGAGACAAAGGGTCAAATAGTTTGGGTGCTGTTTAAACCAGGAATGAGTTGTAAACTACAGGCATATAATTATTGGTCTTTGAGACCATGCACTGCAAGTCACAATGCTGGGCTTTAAATCTCACCTGGCCATGGACACCTCATGCTTTAAAGATTGCTGTTAAGATTATATTAGTTGACACACATGAGATGCTGGCAATGCTGATTGTCATCTAACACACTGTGTGTATCAAGAAAGCTATTGTTAGCGATGGGATTATAGTTCAAGCAGGGGGAAAGCAGGCTTAAGTTTAGTTTTAGTTTAACCTTTTGCAGGATTAAGTTACATTTTGAAATTGGTGGATGTAAACCAAAGATTCATTAGACAGCAAACAGAAAACTAACTTGAATTCATTACATTATTTCATAAAATAACTGGATGACCATTTTAATCTAAGTATTTCTCTTACTGGAGAAAAGGGTCCAGAACTCTTACTCCTCTGGCGGGCTACACGGTCTCTGCCTGTGTCTCTCTTTCCCAGAATCCTCCTCAACTTCTAGTCCCACCTATCTTGCTTCCCTATCAGCCAACGGTGCTTTATTGACATGCACACAGGCCTTCCCTATAAGCTTGGTCAATAGTTGAGTGTAGGGTGACTAGAGTTTGTTACTGTGTTTTAGTAAAGAGACTTAAGGTATCATCATTACTCTCTTCTTCTGTGTGTGTGTGTGTGTGTGTGTGTGTGTGTATGAGAGCGAGCAAGCGAGAGAGAGAGAGAGAGAGAGAGAGAGAGAGAGAGAGAGAGCATGTGTAGGCAGATGCCAGAGGTCATAATTAGGAGTCTTCTTCAATTGGTCATCACTTACATGTGACTGAACTTGATTGGTTAGACTGACAGGCCAGCAAGTCCCAGGGATTCTACCATTGCTGCCCCCCTGGCACAGGGATTACATATGTACCTCAGCATCCCATTATTTATAATTGCTTCGGGGGTGTGAGCTCATGTCCTCATGCTTGTTCAACAAGCACCTTGGCCTCATAGTGAAGGAGGTGAGAAAAGGAGTCCTGATTCTCAGGACCCGGAGTTACAGACACTTGTGAGCCACCATGTGGGTGCTGGGGACACAACCCAGTCCTCAGCAAGAGCAGCCAGGGCTCTTAACTGATGCACTATCTCTCCAGCTGTAAGGTTACTAACACTTAAATTCTATTGCTGAATATTGTTGGTCGGAATGGCTTCACCTTTCTCTGTCCCCCCACCCCATCTTTACCCCAGTTTTGGCAGCCTTTGGTGTTCCCATCTCTTTAACACTTAGCTACAGCAGTGCTTTGACTGTAGTCTTCAGTTTCATTTCTCCAATAGGTAATGGTGTTAACTGGCCTTTCTTTTTATTGCTAGGTATTTGTTAATTTACATGATATGAGTGACAAATGAAAGTCCACAAAATGCATATCATAATTATCATGATGTTTTGATACAAAATAGATGTGTTCTGTGTATCTTGGCCGAGCTAACCAATACATCACCTGAGAAATGTATTGGTTCTCCCTCAGTGAGAACACCTAAAATCCGTTGTTTTTTTCTCAGTAGGTTTCAAGCATATAATTCATTGTGATACACTACACTCATGTACAAGAGCTCTCTTGAGAATTTTTCCTTCTCTAACTGAAAATTTATCCTTTGAACAATGTCTCTTCACTGGAGTCCCCACACCCAGGCCCTGGTCTCCACCACCACACTCTGAATGTCTTTCCCATGCCTGCTACCTGCTTAATCTTCCCCCAGCAACCATCTCTTAATGTCTTTTGCCAGCTTCTTAAAAATTGTTTTTTGCTCTGTTGATTTTTTTCCCATCAAATTCCTCAGTCCCAGCTCTTCTGTGAACGTGAGAGAAATTGGGCAAAGGCAAGTCCATTTGGAGTTTGTTAGATTCGCACCGAACCGTTCCATAGATGCTTGCATCTCTTTGATTGTCTGCTGTGCCTGTTAGTGTCAAGCACACATCCTCCTCCCTCTGTGTTGTGCAGACATTGCTCTGACAGCCAGGACATATAAGGCCTTTGTTTTTCTCCTGAACTTCAAATTGCATATCTGGCATGCATTTCCAAACCATCTATGAAGTATTTGAAGAATGTGTTATTGTCCTAATATTTATCATGGTATTCCCCTTTCGTTCATTCATTTAGGGAGGACATTTTATTTAATGGTGGCACTCTTTACGGCCTCACCCATTAAACTGATTTACCTTAAAACAAAGCGGTTACTGAATTGTTATTGCCTTCATCATTTTAAACCGTGTAAGAAAATTCCTCCTATATCTCTTGAAAATTTTAATAAACTAAGTTTCAAAGTACCTCTGAGATCTCAGAGAAGAGATGACCAACAAAAGTGTTTCTTTCTTGATTACAGCCTGTCTAGTGAATAAAAGGAGAAATATTAGTGTTCATAATTTCAAGCATTTTTTACTTGCTAGCTCAGAGCACAGGAAAGCTGTGTACATCGAACTTCCCCACGGGGTTCATTCCACAGGGATTACTGCTTAGCTCTGCTAATGTTTACCCACTGCGTGTTCTCTTTTTCCTTGGGGATGATGTACTCAGACACAGAGTATGTGGGGGAAGCCTTGTTCATTGTGAGTTTTGTTTTATTCCCTCAACGTTCAAATCATCTTTCAACTAAAGGTATTATAGAACTGTTCACATAGCACTTGGGTCTTCAGTAGTGAAATATCTGAGGATACCCAGGAAGTCTTGCCTGGATTGGAACTATAACGAAAATAACAAAAAGAGAAGTAATAGCAATAATAAAGTTGCATGTAGAAACCACCTCCTTTCTCTCACCTTGTGTGGAAACAGGTAATGGATATGTCCTAGAATGCTGAAAGCATGGTCCCCTCAGTTTTAGGACATGCAAAGGTGACCATAGTCCACATAGAAACTCCAAGACAGTCTTTTAACTTGAAATTCTTAAAGAGTGCCCTGGTAAAATTAGACGCAAGGCCGGGGTGTAGGTCAGTGACAGAGCACATGCTTAGCGTGTGTGATGATCTAAGTTCAATTCCTGTACCATGACAGAAAGAAGGAAGGATGGAGGGAAGAAAGGAGGAAGGAAGTGAGGGAGGGAGAGAAGAGAAGGACAGAGGGGAGGGAGGAAAGAGAAGAGATAGAAAGGGGGGAGGTGAGGGAGGCAAAGAAAAGAAAGGAGGAAAGAAAAAGGAAGAAAGAAAGAAATGCATTCATGCCTTTGACTCCTTTCTCCTAAGCCAATTTAAACTCAGTACAGTTTGATCAACTTTAACGGACAGTGATGTTCACCTTTTCCAGTGAATTCTGTGATGAGCTGGAGGGTTAGAAAGATTACCCGAATTCTGGGCTAATTCAGACAGGGGCCTGTGTGTTCATCTAGAGAGTCTGGAGGGAAGCTTGGGAGCCCCTGGACAGGCATCTCTGACCACAGCAGATAAGTGTGGTTATGAGGTCAGAGATGAAAAGGGCCTGAGGCAAAGAGTATCTTGTGTGTCACTATAAATAAGATAAGGGCAACCTCAGGCTTCTTTTTTTTTTTTTTTTTTTTTTTTTAATCATTTTTTATTTTAATTTTAAATAGCTTGTTTCACATGTCAATCCCAGTTCCCTCTCCCTTCCCTCCTCCCGCACTCCCCTTCCACCCTCCCTCCCACCCTATTGCCAAATCCCTCCACATAGGGGATGTCTAGAGTCTATCATTTCGCTCTTGGTAGGGTCAAGGCACTCCCCTAAGAGTCCAGGCTGAGAGAGCATCTCTCTTTGTGCCATAGGCACATGAAGACAGATTGTATACCAGGGATAGACACTGATCCACAGCTCAGAGCCCCATAGGTTGCCCAGGCCTTCTCACTGACACTCACATTTGGGGGTCCAGATCAGTCCCATTCTGGCCTCCCCACTGTCGGTCTGGGGTCCAAGAGCACTCCCCTGTTCAGATCAGCCGTCTCTGCTGGTTTTGCCAGCCCATTCCTTGCCAATTTGCTCATCACTCCTCTCTCTCTGTCACTGGGTTCCTTGGGTTCAGTTCAGTGCTTAGTTGTGTGTTTGCCTCTGCTTCCATCAGTCCCAGGATGAAGGCTCCCGGATAGTTATAGACATCAAGTTCATTATCAGGAATGGGCATTCGAGGTGGTCCTTCCACTATTGCTTAGCTTGCCAATTGATGTTATACCTTTAGATCACTCGAGGTCACTCTGGTGCCTGATCTGTCTTCGATCCTATGATTCCCTCTTCCCCTATTTTACCCCCACCCCCTCAACTTCCTGTTCCCCCATGACCAACTCCCTTCCTCTTTACCCCCTCTACTCTTCCCAGGTCCCACTACCCCCCTCGCCCTGTTCCCCATCCATTCAGAGGATCTTGTCTCCATCCTCTTCTCTTGGGTACTATGCATATATGCATATCTTTTAGGTTCTTTCCTGTTTCCCAGACTCTCTATCTGTGGAAGTGCAGACTGGCACTATCCTGATCCATATTTAAAATCCATATATGAGTGAGTACATACCATGTTTGTCTTTTTGCGACTGGGTTACCTCACTCAGGATGGTTTCTTCCAGTGCTATCCATTTCCCTGCGAATTTCAAGATTCCATTGTTTTTTTCTGCTGAGTAATACTCCATTGTGTAAATGTACCACATTTTCTCTATCCACTCTTCAGTTGAGGGGCATCTAGGTTGCTTCCAGGTTCTGGCTATTACAAACAATGCTGCTATGAACATAGTGGAGCAGATGCCCTTGTTGTATGAACCTGCCTCATTTGGATAAATGCCTAAGAGTGGAATTGCTGGGTCTAGTGGTAGATTAATTCCCATTTTCCTGAGGAATCTCCATACTGATTTCCAAAGAGGCTGTATGAGTCGGCATTCCCACCAGCAATGGAGGAGTGATCCTCTCTCTCCACATCCTCTCCAGCATAAATTGTCTTCGGTGTTTTTGATTCTAGCCATTCTGACAGGAGTAAGATGGTATCTCAGAGTTGTTTTGATTTGCATTTCCCTGATGGCTAAGGATGTTGAGCACTTTCTTAAGTGTCTCTTGGCCATTTTAGCCTCCTCTACTGAGAATTCTCTATTTAGCTCTGTACCCCACCTTTCAAGTGGATCCTTTGGTGTTTTGGAGACTTGTTTCTTGAGTTCTTTGTAAATTTTGGAGATTAGCCCTCTGTCAGATGTAGGGTTAGTGAATATCTTTTCC